>NW_022900928.1:13505430-13513649 GCF_012274545.1 Fukomys damarensis
ATTTCTAAATGTCAGTAATCTTATTAGAATCTTATGCATTGTTGCAGAATATTCACACCAGGGAAACTATTCGGTATTTACACATGTGGGACTTATTTATTTCACTTAGGAGTATATCTTCAATATGTATCCATTTTCCTATGAATGAATCTATTCTCTCGCTCTTTATGGCTGAGTAATATTCCATTTTATAGAAAAACCACAACTTCTTTATCCAGTTTCCAATGGATGGGCAAACAGTTTGTAATAGCTAAATCTTGGAAACAACCTATTCACATTTTTTTCTTAACATGTTCATGTTTTCTTAAATATTTTGAACATAAGGATCACAGTTTTTAATATCTTTTAATTTTCTTCTCTATTAATTTTATCATCTCTGTCACTCCTTGGTCTATTTCCATTGATTTTTTTTTTCTAGTCACAAGTCATATTTTCCTACTTCTTTGTAAGCGTTGAATTACTGGGATTGAACCCAGGTACTTTGCACTGAGCTACATCCCCAGTCCTGTTTTCATTTTTCAAGGCAGTATCTCACTTACTTGTCTAGGCTGGGCTCAAACTTCCAATCCTCCTGCATCAGCCTCACAGGGTATTGGTATTACAGGCATGTGCCACCACACATGGCTCATTTCAGGAACTTTAAAGTGCATGATTCAGTGGCATTTGGTTCATTCATAGTATTTCACAGACACTATTATCATCTAGTTCCACAACATTTTCACCACTCCAAAAATAAAACTGGATGAAGGAGTGCTGTAGAAGAGGAAGAGGTTATGGAAATGGCCAAAAGTTCTTTGAAGACATTATCTCTGCCTGCAAGGACAAAAGAGCTATACGAAATGGGAGTGTCACCTGTAATATTTATGACTTCCATGTCAAGTGAAAAAGACACTTCAGCCATTTCCTATTGGATCCACTGACCGTCAAAAGGAAGACAGTGACATTGACATTTTTACTCTGAACACGCCTGGCATCATGAATGCCTTCTCATGTGTTACAATGCCTGAATTTTTAAAAAACAGTTTGAATTTGAAAACTTGGCAGAAAGGAAAGGACTCATTGTTCGTAGGGCCAAACTACTTTCTCTTTGGGATCAGATCTAAATGCTGTGAAAGCATTAGAGGATGGAATGAATGACCTTATTGGTGTTCATGCAGAACACTGTAACAAGATTTATTAGACCTTCTTTAATACGTGTTGTGCAGGCTTATGGTCGGGTACTGAGTGGAGGAGCAGAATATACTACAGTGTATGATTTCAGGTTAATGACTCCAGGTAGTGAGATGAGATTTGTCAGCAAAGAGATGAGTACAATTCCAAGCTGAGGTAGTGCCACCAGGTTGGCTGAACTCATTGGCAATAGACTAACTTTCACAGTACACAAACTGTGTTCAAAGAAGCTTTAAACATAGGACTTGTTCAAGAGGTCTCAAGTCTTCAAATAAAACTAAATCTTTAGCAGAGCTACAAGGGTGGCTGATAGAATTTGTAAATGGGTTTCTGGCAGTCATCAGAGCTTTAAAAAAATGTGCTTCTTCAGGCAAAGAGCTATGTTTAGAGGTGGTGCTACAGAATGAGAGATCTTTTAGGAATAGTGTGGGGTGGATTGGCAAATAAAGAGGGTATTGCTAAGAAAGAAAAATTTAATGAACAAAATTTTAAAAATGCAGATGTATTACAAGTAAAGTTCCAGTGATTAATATGTATGAAAGTTAAATGATATTAAATATGAACATCAGATTACTTTGAAGTCTACTACTAGTATTCTTATTTGATTTTAGTAATTTTTTGAATATCTAAACTCATTGGCCTAGATTTTTAATTTAACCAATAGTTGGCTGACATTTACAACACTTTTTGTTTAAAAATTATTTCCATTAATTTCTGCATTCCTATAATTATTCTTAGCCTATAATCAAAGATAAGATTTTAAAAGGAAAAGTTTCTACACAAACCTATTCTAAGAGTTTCTCTCTGTAAAACTGTCTTACCTGGAAATAACTTACAAAAATGATTTAATGAATTTTGCAGTTAAAAAAAAATGGAGAGGAAGCAGAGTACAAGAAAATAAGAGAAAGTGTGATTGATTATATTCTTACACTCCAGTCAGCCAAAGGCATGGGATTGCTCTTTATTTAAAGAAAAAAGATGCATGCTTGTACTTCTACAAACTTGGAGCCTTATTTACTTGACCTTTTCAATAATTTGTTTTCTATTTTAAATTATCTACTGAATAGTGATAGCCATATTGTGACACATCAACTGAGGACAAATTGGCCATTCATTTGTGTACCCTGGAATTTCCAAGCAAATAATAAATTACTGTGTCGATAGCTTCAAAATTAAAACTATCAAAGATTTATGAAGCATCCTGCAATCTAAATTTGCATTTTATATTAGATTTTTAATTTTTTGAGAATAGCTAACTTTTCTTTTATAGCTAGCTATCTTTTAAAAGTAAATTTGATAAAAATGTACAACTCAAACTTATTTACAATCATCCCAGTGATTCAGTTCTTTAACAATGTGTAAATGAAAGAATTAACTCTCAATCCTAACCTATCACAAGAAGAGGCAAAAGATAATTTCAGAGTATTGACAGTTTTAAATTTTTTTCCTTTTGAGGCAGGGTGTCAATATGTAGTTCTGGCTGGCCTTCAACTCATTATGTAGCCAAGGCTGGTAATCCTTTTGCTTCAGCCTCAGCCTCCTGAGTGCTGGGATTCCAGGTATGCACTACCATACCTGGTGTAAATTGTTGTTTTTATTTGCTTTTGTAATGTTCAGTTCACATTTAAGAATCATAATAAAAATAATTTGTGTATGCTTTAGCAAAATGATCCTACTTTTCTGAGTTAGGGAAATATAGTAAGACCAACTCCTACTTTTTTTCAGAGACAAATTCTAGATTACCATATGAATTCAATACCTTCTACCTTGCCAAGATATAAAAAACTGCCTAATAAAAATGGATTTTCTGATTTACAGAACAAAGCAAAATCCCCATTCCTTCACTTTTAAAGAAGTCACTTCATTTTTCATTCCCTTTTAGCCATTGGCAAAAAGGAATCATTCTCTCTGTTGAATTGCCTTTTGGATATTTTGTATAAATGGAATCACACAAATGTTTAACCTTTGTTTCTAGCTTTTCTTGGTATAATTTCTAGGCTCGTCCACATTATAGCATGTATCAGCATGTTATTTTATGGATAAATAATATTCATCTGCTAGCAGAAATGGGTTATCTACCCCTTTTGGTTACTATAAACAATGCTCTTGTAAACATATATGTGTAAGTTTTTGCTTGTACTTTTTTTTTTTTTGGTACTGGGGATTGAACTCATGACCTTGCGCTTGTGAGGCAGGCATAGTGCCACTGAGCTAAATCCCTGGCCTGTGAACACTTATTTTTAATTCTTTGGTAAAATACCTAGAAGTAGATTGCTGTAATTTCATGTTTAACTGTTTGAGGACATGTCAAATTGTTTTCCAAGGAGGTGCATCTTTTACATTTTACAAGTGATACATGAAGGTTCCAATTTCTATCCTAGTGGGACATAAGTGATATATTAGGGGCTTTGACTTATATTTTTCCAAGATGTTAAGCATTTTTCATGTGTGTATTGGCCATTTGTATATTTTCTTTGAGAAATGACTATTTTACTCTTTTGCCTATTTTAAAATTGCTTTTTTGGTTTTTCATTGTTGAGTTTAAGAGTTCTTTATGTAAGTATAATCCATTATTATATACTTGATTTGCAGTTAATTTTACATTCTGTGGGATTTTTTTCACTTTCAGAATAGTATCATTTGATAGATGAAAATTTTAAGTTTTTAAGATATTGAATGTATCTATTTTTTCTTTTGTTTCTTGTGCTTTTGGTGTTACATCATTGCAAATGCAAATAATTTACTCATATGCTTTCTTCTAGAGTTCTATAGTTTTATTTCTTATGTTTAGTACTTTGATATATGTAAGGATCTTTTGCATATGGATGTCCAGTTTTCTCAGAAGCTTTTGTTGATGATACTACTCTTTCCTCAATAAATGTTCTGGGAGTCCCTATTAAAAATCAGTTGACAATATCATAGATACATGGGTTTATTTCTGGACTCTTATTTCTATTCCCTTGATCTGTATGTCTATTCTTGTGCCACTACTATCTAGTTTTGATTACTGTAAATTTGTGGTAATTTTGAAATGAGAAAGTGTCGATCTTCCAGTTTAGGTCTTTTTCAAGATTACTTGGACAACTAGGGCTCTTTGAAATTTCATATGAATTTTATAGTCTTTTCATTTATTTAAAAATGCCCATTGGTTTTTATAGCAATTATTTTAAATGTACATGAAAACATAAAAATTGTACATATTACTGGGGTATCATTTAATGTTTTGATACATGTACACACTGTATAACTTTTAAATCATGTAAAACATATTTATCTCCTCAAACATTTATTTCTTTATGGAAAAATATTTCATAATCCTTTCTTCTAGCTTTTGAAATTCATACTACTTATTATTATCTGTATTCATTGCACCGTGGTCATTAAGTTTTTATTTTTATTTTTTGGTACTGGGATTCAAACTCAGGACCTTGCACTTGTCAGGCAAGTGTGGCGCCACTGAGCTACATTCCTGGCCAGGCCATTGAGTTTTGGTTGGAATTGCATTGAATCTATAGTTCCATTTGGGAAATACTGCTGTTTTAACAATATGAAGTCTTTCCATTTATTCAGATCTTTAATCTCTTTCAGTAGTGTTCTATTAAAACTTCTGATTGGATAATGAGTGCTGTGAATTTTATGATGTTAAGTACTGCATTATATTTTATTCCTGGGATTAATGCTGATACATTGGTAAATTACTTGGGATCCATTAGTGAGGCTTCCCTTTAAGCTTTCTTAGTGATGCAACGTATACTGGAAGACCTTTTTCCTGACTTTCTTCAATGTCTAAGAATTTTGTGGTCTTTTTATTGTGACTGGTGGAATTGAAATAGTTTCAGCTGTATGTGAGATTCATACATTTTTCACTTACTGCTTTTTAAACATTATTTTTCTAGATGAAGGTGGTTTCCTTTAGCCTATGCACAGATACCAATTCAGCCAATGGCTGGGATCTCTGAGGTGCTTTCTCTGTGCATTGGTCCTATTTTTAGTACTTTCCCTATCAGTTCTAATCTTGGTCTTTCCAGTCTTCAATATTTGCTATAACTCAGCTAGATTTCTAGGTTTTGTTTGGGACTCACAATGTTCAGTGTTCTGAAGACTTCAGGAGCCACTACTGGCTCACTTTACTTATTTCACTTTTCTTAGGGATTATAATCCTGTATTAACTATTCAATTTCCAAAAACCACATTTTCTCATCTTTTGCCTTTTTTTTTTTTTTTTTTTGTTTTTTTTTTTTTTTTTTATGTTTTTTTGAGACAGGGTCTCATTATGTAGTTCAGACTGCTCTGGAACTCACTGTGTAACTCAGGCTGGTCTCGAACTTGCAGCGATCCTCCTGCCTCAGCCTGCCGAGTGCTGGGATTACTAACTTTCTAGTTGTTTAAGGCATGAAGGTAAGGCTAGTTTTTGTAGTTTTTTGGTTAGAAGTAGAAGCAAATCATGGTGTCAAAAAAGTTAAATTGAACTTTCATTGGTCAAATGAATAGGAAAACATCTTACTTAGTTCTTGTGTAGTGCCTGGATGAATTCAAACAGCCTTTTCTTTGGTAGGGTTATTTTACAAGTCGCACAATCCTTAACACTAGCTAGTTATTAGATAATGTTATGCCATTTTCAAGTAAATGCTACTCTAATGACACAGTAAATATCCAAAATGTTAAGAAGTTTTAAAAGTTCAACACTAATAACTTGTAATTCTTTTTTTTTGGTACTGGGGATTGAACTCAGATCCTTGTGCTTATGAAGCAGGCAGCAGAACCACTGAGCTAAATCCCCAGCCCATCAATTTATAATTCTAATGGAGTAGATGAAAGGCATTCCTGGCATATAGAAGAGGAAGTATGACCTTAAAATCTCTATTCAAATTTCTTTATTTCTAAAATGAAGATAATAATAAAACTATTATAAATATTGAGCAAATTGGTCCATCTATGGATCTATCCACCCACCCATCCATAATCTAGTTAGTGCTTAGAAAAATACCTGTTATTGTATTTGTGAACCATTCTTACCTTAGTCATAATCATTTTTTGTATTATTTTGTGAAGAAACATTGAAGGGATTATATTATGACACTTGAGGATATAAAATATTCATCTAATGTAATATCAGTCTAGGCCTGGATATTGAAAATCTTTTAAGATTGAACCTGGAGTTTGGACTAGGAATACTAAGCTCAATAAAGAATTCTGGTCTTGTGAAGCTTGTGAAGCTAGCAAACTTTTTCCTCTTAGATCTATACTGTCATCATTGGGACTATTTATACTGAAAACTAAAAGGAAATTAAGCTGATAGTTTTACTAGTTTAGAAACAAAAAAGCCTACATAATTGCCATATACATTTTAAACAGAGATTCAAATTGTTAATATTGTTAAACTCTAACATTATATTTAAGTTAAACTTGAACAAAAATATTATGGTAAATATTGTTCTACATAGTAAATGTATTCCTAGGAAATTGCTTATTCATTTAATACTGGTTACTTAAATTCACTTCCAAGGTTCGTAAGGAGGAACAGCCCACTAAAAGAAATGCCATTTAGGATAAAGAGTTTCTGCCTAGCTAATTAAAAAAATGTTTTTACAGGGGGCAGCAGAGAGAGAGAAAGAGAGAGGAGGAGAGAGGGAGAGAGGGAGAGAGAGAAGGAGAGGGAGAGGGAGAGGGAGAGGGAGAGGGAGACAGAGAGGAGAGACCTGTTCTAGATTTGGAAATGAAAACTGCATTTTTCATAAGTGGAGTTAGTAGACTATAAGTAATATAAACTACTGACTATCATTTGACGATTATTGGTCTCTGAGGATGGAAAAGAAAACAGCCCACTACATTGATCACAGTCTTCAAAATAAAATCTGTTTTTTAAAAAAACTTTTAGATTCTAATAGTACAGAGCATTTGGTGAATCAGAAATGTTTTTATTCATGGTGTGCTAGTATTAGGTAATATTTCTGTTGTAGTTCAACAGAAATTAAATAGAGCTGCATAACTGATTCTGAAGTCATCTTGATTTGCCATTTCATTAATAAGTGGAGTTATTAAAAATACTTAGTCACATTATTGATTAAAGCACTTATCTTGCTAAATTCTGTACAGTAGGTTTCTTCTGGGAGATTCTTGTGAATCAACAGTTTAACAGTTCAAACAATTGCTGTAGAAATTTGTAAAGTCATGATTTTTGCCATTTTTTAACTAACACTATGAAATAAACAAACTATTATAGCAGAACTTGGAAATGGTACATTCTACTTTGTGCAGTTATTACATGTGAATGGCAAGAGATATAATACAAATGGCATGTTTTTATTACTAGCTTCTGTTTTTATTAAGGATAATGAAAACCTCCTGTCTGGGCCTGTGAGCACAGCTAATGTGACCTTTGATGTGACCCACCTGTTGTGCTTTCACAATTGATAATAGTCTCCTAGTGCAAAGGTGATCTGGAGAATAACAGGGTACTAGCAAGATGGAAAATAACATTTATAAAGTTTAGTTGCAGAAATTGAAATATATTTGGATCAGATCCTAGGCAAAAGTAATAAAAACAACCTATTTAACCAAATATTTTGAGAAGAGAAGATATTAACAGATGACTGACTCATAATGCTGTCTGTTTTCAGGGAGAATTATTGCTTGGGTGTAGGCTTGTCTACCGGGCTCCTGCTTGATGAAATAAATAACTTCCTCAATCACAGGTTGGCAAATTTTGAAACTGTGAAGGCATGGATTACAACCAATGCCTGGATTTCAGGTATTCACTCTCAGTTGTTGCATTTATGGAAAACTAAATGATTTATCTTTAAGACCAAAAATTTTAAAACAGAGATCATGCTTCAAAAAAGAAACAGAAGGAATAAGGAGTTTTGCTTATTTGATTTTTGGGGCATAGGAATAAATAATAGCTTTTCCTCTTAAAGCACATTTGCCCTGGATTTATCTGGAGAGTAGTGCTGATAAAGAATTTTATCAATTTTACAGATAAATTTAAAGGTAGACATTATCAGCGGCTTGCAAAATGCTTTTTTTTTTTTTTTTTTTTATACACCAAA
>NW_022900928.1:13513935-13570318 GCF_012274545.1 Fukomys damarensis
TGTTTTTTTTTTTTTTTTGAAAAAATCCAAATACAAGATTCTAGTGGTGATATTTTCAGTGAGTCAACATCAGAGTCTCAAGCTAAAAAGACTAATGTCCTATTGTCCTTCAATACTCAGGGCAAATCTCATCATTGTAAAATTGCTGTATTATAAAAACATTCACTGATGTATCTCTGATTGTAGTTGAGGTTAAAGATCATGCCTAACTAGTGAATATTCAGTTTAAAACTCCCGCAGAAACATTTCCTCTTTCAGTAATTACACGGTTGTTAGGACTTTGTCTATAGATTTGCCAATAAAAGTTCAGTGGATAAGATGAAAGGGTGTGGTGTTAAGCTCCAGTTGAAGGTGTGATAGATAAAGGTTTGTGAATGTCTCATGCTTAATGCTTAGGACTGTTGCCAGCACTGGTAAAGTGCTCCTCCTTCTTAAGATTGTAGAGCTCTGAGTGTCAGAAGGGGACAGTTTGTTCTTGGAATCCCCAGATAAAACTCAATGCATATTTTCCTGTAGGAACTAGAATACTATAATTTAATACCCAGCTGTGAGTGGTTTGGTGTAGGGTTCTAACCACTTTTGTTATCAGTGTTCCTATGGGAAGGTACATTCTAAATTTGAAGAACTTTTGAAAATAAGTCCATCTGTGTGTTGGGAACTGATATTCCAATGGTTATAAAAATGCATTATTTTAGAATTGGAGGGATTTTGGCAGTCATCTATTTCAAAATTATTGTATAGATGGGACAGAATTCCAGAAGAAATGTGAATTTGGTAAAGTTAGAAAAATATGATCCTGTAGGATTGGCTCTTTAAAACACTAAGCACAGTATTATCAACAGCTTTATTTCTTTTAGGTTACAAGATATTGGTTTGTAAAAATTTCATGATTCTGTGAGGTGCAATTTTAAGAATCCATCATTAGAGAATTTTCCAGGATTATTTCTGTGATGATTTCTGTAACAGCAACCAGTGTTATTTGATGTGCAGATTAAAAGATCAAAATAACTGTATATTTTGTTAGATTTATTGCTTCTGCTATGTTGTTCTATTAACTTCATCTAGTATAATATTGAAATTTTGTTATAGGGCATAAATGATTGCCAAAAATGGCTGTTATTGATTCTAAGTTGATGAATATTTAAATTCCCAATTACATATGTTTCCCTGACCCTTCTGTTCTCTTTCTCCACAGTTTATTATGCTACGTTGCAGTAGACAATAATATGTGCTCAACATATGTAGTATTATTATATATATATATATTTTTAAAAACTAATCATCAGCTGTGTGTAGTGGCCCATGCCTATTATCCTAGCATTATGGGAGGCTGAGGCAGGAGCATTATAAATTGCCCATCCTGAGCAACTTAGCATTTTAGACCCTGTCTAAAAATGAAAAAGTAGTATAGCTCAGTGCAAAGGCTCTGAGTTTAATCTCCAGTACTGCAAACAAACAAAAAACAGAAGACAAATCATCAGAATTATCTTTGGAGCAATGCATTTTATTTATTTGTGGGTTTTCTTGATTTTTAATTGGATATAAATAAAGCTCTTTGCAGGGAGACTGTGTATTTTAAAAAGTGACATTGAACAAATTTATGGTCAAATGACATAGCACAATTATTCTATTTTATGGGCACTTTCCCTTTAGCATTTGAGATTTTTTATTAGTTTTTTTTTGTTTTTTGTTTTTTGAGAAGGGTCTCTATTTAGTTCAGGCTGGCCTTGAACTCACTGTGTACCCCTGACTGGCCTCCAGGAGATCCTCTTTAACCTACTGAGTACTGGGGATTCTCTGACTGCATGTCTCTTGTGCTCAAACACACATGCTAAACGACAAAATAAAAGGTTGGAGATTTTATTCTTACATTAAACACAAAATTTCATATTTTCAGTGAGGGTATACTAATGTCATTCAAATTTTTCTTACTTTACACATCTTTAGCATAAGTTAATATATGTGGCAACCACTTGCTGCTTCTGAAAAAGGCAGGGAGGAGTTAATAGGTGATTTTTCAAGCATATTTTTCACCTCTGACTTCTTGAGAATTCAAATTTTAGAATGTCTTTCAAGATCTGAGGATGAAAGATTTAAGAATTTTAATCTTTGTCTTGAGCTTTCTATTATTCTTCTATCTTGCTTAATTTTTTTAGAGATAAACAGGTTTTCAGCCACTGTAGTCACTTATGCTCTTGCTCAATTTCACAGGTTAAATTATGCTCCAAATATTAAAGATATATTCATTTAGTTTAAATTATTATGTTTCCCTTGCAAGGTACTGATATTATATACTTTTGATTTATGTTGAACATTTTTATGATTTTTTTTGCTGAATGAATATAATCAGTATGCTAAGTATTATGTTTTAAACAGATGCCAATCTGTAATTTTATGTCTAAGTATTTTTTGAATGATATAGGGCATCAATATTAAATGAAGTTTTAATTCAGTGATTTAATTTTCTTGAAAATATTTCTATCAAAAATTCATATTGTGCTGTATTATACTGAACATGATGAAATGTTCTCCCTTCTTAACCTTCTTGTGTACTTATTGCAGCAATCACCATAACATTCAAAAGTTTAATTTAAATTGAAACGCTCCTCCATAGAATAAATAGAATATCTCACCTGTAAAGAGTGATTACATTTTGTAAATTTAAGACCCTTGTAATTTATAATTCAGCTTTGCATACTCCAGTGCTTGAAACAGTTAGCATATCATGCCTCAAAAGATATTCAGGATATTTGTGAACTTTGCCATTTTATCACTGAGACCAGAAGGTGATATTGAGACTGCTCTTTATTTGGGGCTTCTATTATGTCTAGGTCTGTTTTCATACAGCAGTTTTTTTTCACTTACTCTGAAATATATGCTATTTAAAAGATTTTTGAATCATGATATAGTGGACACGGATATCCCAGTTACTCAGTCATGGAAATAGTCTCTACTAGCTCGATTGTTTCTAGTGCTCCCAAATCATATCACTTTTATCAAAGGATTACCTGATGTATCTAGTTGAAGACTCTCACTGCCTCTCATTTTCATTTCTTGTAGTTGTTTTCAAGGGAGAAGAGTTAAGAAAAACTGCTTTTTTTGTGTTAGTTAGCTTTCTGCATGAGAAACTGCAAGAGTAAATAAGGACCAAAATGTATACTAGTTAATATAAAATAGGAAGAAAAGGTTCAAAAGGGAAGGGGAAATAGGGAAAGGGGTGAGGCAAGGAAAGAAGGGAAGGAAACGATATGAGAAAAGAAGGAAAAAATGGAAGCAAAGTTTTGTAAATAATGAGGGGTAGAGGGATGTGAGGGAAGAAAGGGGAATGGGGAAAAAACAAGAACCAAGATAAATCATGTACAGGAACAAATTTCTGTTGATGAATATGATCATAATATATACCTAAAATAAACTTAATAGAATTAAAAAAATAAAAAAAAAGAGAAAAGTTGCTTACAGTTTTGAAAGTTCCAGTCCTTGATGAATTAACCCCATTGCTTTAGGCCTTTGGTGGTTACACAATCTGTGGGGAGCATATGGCAAAACAAAACCATGCCCCTTATTTAATAGGGAAGCATAAGAAAAAGACAGAGGGGCTGGGGCCCCATAATCTGCTTCAGGGAATACCCCAGTGACCTTGAATCTTCCACAAGGCCCTTCCTGAAGGTCCAGAGCTCCCAAGAGCATCTCCCTGGGAAACATGCTTTTGACATATAAACCTTTGGGTAACAATATCCAAATTATATCATTAGGTAGAATTCTGAATGTCACTTTAAAAATGTTTATATATTCTCTACTTCTTTCAAGTCAAAATTTCCTAAAATTTATTATCTAACATGTGTTAAGCCTTGTTAAATGAGCTCTATGTAACTATTGTCTCTTATTCTCCTCAAATGCAATGTTTTCCATGTTTTCTTACTTAAAGATCAAACACCTGAGATTCAGAGATTCAATTGTCCAGAGTCATAGAGAAGTAGTGGTAGAATTAAAACCCATATCTTTCTGACTCTGAAACTGCGTTTTTGTGCTATATTCTATCTAGTCTCTGTATAGTCAGATTTTTAATACATGATATTTTATACTGTATTTCATGGTTATATTTTCCAGTGCCATCTTTTGGCTAGTTTAAATTGAATATATTTACCTATACATTCCATCTACTCACACATATGTTAAAAAATAGGTCATAGATTTACTTTGATAGTTTGTGTGTGGGTATGCATGATCATACTCTCTATTGGTAAAATTTTTCTCCACATCGGGTTGTTCATGGAACCAGTGAACTCAGTCTTCGTATCAGAATAATTTACTGATTCCGGAGAATGAATAGGATAGTATTTCTGAGATATATTATTTATGCACCAGTTGATTCCATTCTGATTTAATCTGATTAATTTGACCTTCTGATTTGCAGGAAAATATCCAAAGACATAGTTAAACATAGCTTAGTCATATTACCGAAAGATTATGAATGTAAAATAGCAACACTTGGGAACAAACAGGTGAAGGTTGATGAGGAAAACAGGTTCAAGTTGTAAGGACTGCTGTAATTTTCTTCTTTTACCTAGGAAAATTCTTTGCGCTCTCTCTCTCTCTCTCTCTCTCTCTCTCTCTCTCTCTCTCTCTCCCCACTTGGTCTTTTATCACTTTGTGTATTACAGTGTAGCAGAATCTTCCATTGTACCTAAACAAAATATCATAGAACACTTGTATATAACTGAATTAGTAGTTGTGGGTTGGACCACTTAGAATTTATATTTCCTTGAGCATTCTGGCTATCTGACTTGGATGTCTACCATAGGATTCTGCAACTTTCTGTTACACATACTAATGTCCTATGTGCTTCTATAGCTGGAACTGTCGCTTACCTTATTGTTAAATAATTTTCTGATAGCATAATTATGTATTTAATGTTTTAAATTCTTGAATTAGAAAATCAATCATAACTTGGCTATTGCATTACTACTACAGCATGTTGATATTTCAATATAATTAAAACTGTAGAAATTGGAAGGCAGAGTAGATTGTGGTTCAGAACCTTGAAGTTGTGACTCATGGAAAATGACTCCTTAAATGTGTTGAGAGGCACCCATCCAGGTGCAGTATGTTTTTTGGATTTTAAAAAACACTCGATGCCCATAAGCTAAGAGACTGTCTGTCTTAAAAGAGAGACACTATGTGAATATGTGGTAGTGTTCAGGAGGCTGTAAACAACAAAAAACAAAAAAACCCCAAACCAAACCAAACCAAAACAAAAACCTCAGAGTGCACTTTTTAAAGGAAAGGGAAACACCCTAGTGCTTTTCGTATGGACTGTGAAATCAGAGTCTAAAATGTTTTCTCCTGAGGCAAGCTATTTTTGGACGTTCTCTTGCCCAGAAAAGTGCTATCAATTTCTCTTCTTATTTTCCAGTTCCTTGAGTTCTCATTCACATACCTTCTCATTGTTGTACTCATCCCTGTTTATCTTTGCATAAGTTTATTTTTTTAGATGTTTCTTGTTTTCATTACTCTTAAATTTTCCTGTTTCACTTAGAGAAATTATTTATTGTAGTCTTTAGTCAATACTGGCTTTATACAAGGGCAGACCCTATCTGTTAAGTTAATGCATATAACTTGACAAAGAAAAACATCATGCGTAGATGGGAATAAGAGCAAGTACTCTGGAATCACACAGTGCTGCAATAGGACCACCAACTCTCTCTTCACACATCTGATTAACTTTGGATGAGCATTAGTTCTCTGACATTCAATTTTCTAAAAAATGGGGATGATGCCTTGCTTACAGGATTGTTACAAGGTGTAAGTGATAGAGTTTATATAAAGCTTAGTCAGTACAATGACTGGAACATAATGTCTGGAACATTGTACTATAGATAACAATAATTTATTCCTTCCCTTCTTATAAAGTAGACTTCATCCTCCCCACTGACTTTGGTTCAGGACCATGTAATTTCTGAGCAGCAGCTTTTAGAACTATTGCAGTTTTCCATCAGACAGATCTCTTACTCTTGTGCCCTCTGTTTTGAGAAGGGCATGTTTCGGATATGGGCTGTATCTTTAACCCAGGTTCCAGAATGAGAAAATGATGGCACAGACTTGAATCTGACTCACAGCCTGTAATAGAGACACAGAAGCTGACCTGCATCCGCTAACATGTAATATGAGCCGAGAAATAAATATTTGTTGTAAGTCAGAGAGATTTTGAGGTTATATGTCATAATATTTCTCTTACCAGTTTCTGTATTTGTTAGAATTGGTGCAGTCACAGAGAATCCCAGAGTCTCAGTGGTTTAAAAACAAACATTTATTTCTCAATCATGAATCTATAGCCTAGCTATGGCTGTACTTGGCTCTGTTTGGCCAAATAAATACAGTTTCAATCTGTGATCTAGGCTGAAGGACCAGTTCTTGTTTTGGACATGCTATTCTCATGCAGGAATACAAAAGATTGAATGAAACCATGTAGGTGCATTTAAAGTTTCCATAAAGATTTGGTATATGCTGTATCATCCCATATTCTATCGGTCAGGCCATGCATCCAAGACCGGCAATGGGACAGGGAAATATATTCCATCCACTGGGGGGCATTGGAAGTCACATGGAAAAGAGTGAGAACAGATACACAAGATGCCACAGTTGGCATTTGACACATGTTAGATTCCTTCTGTGTTCAACACTTCATATTCCAGGACTACTGAGCAGGTACAAAATACAAAATATGAAAAAAAAAGAAAGAAAATTTGGGAGAGCTAAATTATGTCAACTTAATTTTACCTATGCTAGAAATATTAAATACTTTTCTCACTGTGGGTTTCAGCTCAGAGTACAAATTAAACAAAAAACAGTAAAGAAAATAGTTAAATATTAGAAGGTGGGTTGGACCCATGTAGACTGAATAAGATTTCCAGAAAGCGCTGGGGGAAACTTCTCATCTTGGAAATGCAGTTTTATGATGTTGTCAGGTTTCCAGGATTCTAAAATGTAATGACTGTGGCAGTGACCCTTTCCATTTGACTAATTGCTTGGGTTGATTTTTTTCCCTCTTCAGTGCTCTAGGAATTTTTATGAGCCTCTTTAAAGTAACTGAGCTGCTGGTCAGAATGCTTGCAACCAACAGGTGATATCTGCAATCTAGCTGTTGCCTTTGAATGAAAACTTCTTTTGGCCAGGCAAACTGCTGGATTGACATTGATTGTGCAAGGGCAGGAAAGTTCACTTAAAAAGTGTTTTAACAATTATATAACCTGCAAAAGTTACATTTCCCCTTCACTAATGCATGCTGATAGAAATAAGATTATCTTAGAAAGTGTCTGGGGAAAAACCCGAAAACTTAATAGTATTAAATGTTTCTACAGTTCTTAATGCCACATTTAAATTTATTTGGTGGACTTAATTTCTCTGCTGTGCTTTATACCTATACTTTCTTGTCACTTTAAAAATTGGGGTCTTATATTTTGCAAACTTGATATAGGAAAACTGAACCAACATTGAGATAAATTAATATTAGTATTAATCATAAAATTTGGAAAAGAGTCTTTAAAAGGCTTAGCCTGTAATAGAGTTTAGAAGATATTGTTAATAAATAAATTGGATTTTTTCCCTAGCTACTGAAAGTGACAACTTATTTATGTTGCTTCTCTTCTTTGGTCCTCATTTTTTCAGAATCTGGCTAATGTGATAGATCAATAGCCTTTTTCACCTCTTTTTTTTTTTCTTTAAAATGTACTAGTAGATCTGAAAGGACTCTGCCTTCAAAAAAAAAAGATATAATAAGAGTTTTGTTAATGGTTTAAATATAAAGGTAGGTGTAGGTCTAGTAAGATGTAAACAAAATATACATCGGATAGTGAATTTACTTTTCTCTCCAGCTTTTGAGGGATGACTTACGTTCAAGAATTGAATTCAAGAAATAGAGGTTTTTGAAAATGCAGATATACTTGTTTTGTCATAAAACATGATTACTGAAGAAGTTACTTTTGCATTTTTGAAAGTAAATTAGAAGGTACAAGTACAGTTTATTTAAGTTTTTTTTTGGTTGGTTTTTGAAAACAGTTGTCAGTGACTGATGTAGACAAGACACATGATACAATGTGGCACACAGCCTGGCAAATATTTCTATCTAGAGATCATTGGAATGTATTCATATTAATTTCTTAGCTATGGCTTTTCTAGGTGAACTTTGTTTGCTTAAAGAGTTTTCATACTTAAGTTCATTCCCCATGTACAACATGTTACAGATGAGCTTTATAAGTTAGTGAAGGAGAAAACAGATATTATAAGGAAAGCAAACCTTAAGTATCAAGACAAAGTATAGCATCCATGCTCTCATGACACTGAGGCAGTGATGGCAAACCTTTTAGAGACAGAGTGCCAAGCTGCAACCCAAAACCCACTTATTTATCACAAATTGCCAACACTGTGATTAAACCTGAATACGAAGGTTTTAGTTTAGAAAGTAGTATTTGAATTGAACAGGTACAGGTGCAGAGGAATGGCATTCTACTTGCTTTGAAGGAAGAAAATGAATAAAGACCTGAAGAAGGTGGGAAAATGCAATTTATTTTGAGGGAGCAAGGAATAATCCTATTTGGCTTAAAAGTTTCCTGTGTTCAAGCTCGTGAAACCGCAAAGGAAATTGTGGCCAGATGTATGAAGACTTTAATGGGAGAGTAAAGATTGCAGAGTTTATAGTGAGGATATAGTGGAACCTCTCATATTGTGAACATAGTATTGACATGATCACATCTAATTTAAGGGGGATGATGAGAAGATTATGAGTAGGGCGAGCAGTGAAATGACTGGAGAAGAAAAGAGTTTGAGGTATCAACTAGATTGTTTAAAAGGTCGAGTGAGAGAGAAGAAAGGGTTTGCTAAGGGTGATGAGAGAAAATAGGAATGAGTTGACAAATTTGAGAATAATCTTAGAAATGACATAATGGCAAAACATTCCAATTATAAATGAAATATCTTAGTGATAGATAGTTTCCAGCCTCAAGATGTATTTTATAGATGTAATTCAGAAGATCTGATACCCAACTGGTTATTCGAGAATAATTTAAATGTGTTATTTTAAACAATCAAGTCACAATGGCTATTTTTTTCTTGATCTTTTTTTTTCATGTCCAGGTAACTGATGTGGTAGTGAGTGTAAGTCCTAGTATTGCAGGTCTAATAGATGTAGGTGTAAATATAAAGGTTGTACATAAAAGTATTGTTACTGCATTGCTAGGATGCCTGCCTTTTCCTAAAGTTGATATGAAAATGAAAATAAAAGTTTGTTTTGGATAATTATAGCAATGTCTTGATTGTAGAACTTATATTTTAAAAGAATTTTCATTCTATCATCATATACCATTCTTCACTCTGACACAATAAATATTACATAAGACTGACTGGAACACCTGAGAACCAGTAAGATTTAATGACATTTCAAAGGTTACACAGCTAGTGGCAGAGAAAGGGAATGTTCTTAGGACCTATTAGTCACTATTATGTACCAATATCACTCTTCTTCTACCAAGGTTTTCTTTGTTCTGATCTAGTTTTAGTAAAACAACTCTGCATAGATATCGCATTAAATTCTTAGTTGCCTCTCATTCATTTAAAGAATACAAGATTATTGACAATAGTTAACTTCTTTGTTTCTTTGGGTACTGGGGATCTAACTCAGGACCTTGAGCTTGTGGGGCAGGTACAGTACCACTGAAATCCCCACTAAATCCCCAGCCCAATAGTGAACTTCTTGGCATTTAAAAAAAACCAACAAATTTTCCTATAGTTTGCAGTCTTACATTTAGATGAATTTTGGCTTTTACACAAGAAAATCTTGTGTGAGAAGTGGAGCAAATGTTTATTTTTGTTTTTGCCACTTTACTAGCAAGTCTTTCTTTTGGTATGTACTTTTTTCACCTCAGGTTGTCTCATTGCTTCCTTCTCCTGTGCTTTATTTTTTAGAGGGCAAATGCAATTAAGGAACTGACTACTTGTTATTGACACTGAGACTATTGATTTTGCTCACAGTAGCTATAGTCTTTCTGTTTCTTTGGTCCAGATTCTTCAAGAACTGATTGGAAAAGTATATTGTCAGTCACTTTTGTCATTTTCCTTCACTTATTACCAGTGCTTTTATTTATGTTAGGTTTCTATATTCAGAAATAAGCAGGTAGTAAGGCTCAATACCAGAAGTTGTCAAGTTTTCTTGGTTCATGATGTCTGTATGTCAGTAATTTTTTCACTGTGACTCTGGTCCAAAAGAAATACCTAACAGTTCACTTCATTACATGGTTGGGATTAAACAACTTAAATATTTATATACTAATAATTTTGTAGCTCTTTGAAATAATATTACAGATAGAGTGAAAACCAAACAATCACTACTTTAACTTCATTCTTAAATAATCACTAATGAAATGTATTGCCTCGTGAGCCCTGTGTGCTTTTCAAATACTGTGAACCGATTGGGCATTACTCTCCTCATTTCTTATTCCACTTTCATTCTAGAGTGGTTGCTTTTTATCCAATAACCACTGGAAATCCAGCTTTGCAAAGACAATGATGTCATACGAATGAATGAAGTGTAAGGTGGTGTTGACACTGAACTAATTTGTGTTTGTGTTTCACTGTCTGATAAACAGATTTTGTATATTGCTGTGTTTCTCTTACACAGTTGAAATATCCTATAGTGCTTCTATAAGTTCTTTATTGTTAGTGGGTATGTTATGGTACCTTGATACATAATTTGAAGCCTGTAGATATTAGTACTCTTCTCTCATCTACCATGACACTATATTTCATTTGTCTACATTGTCTGGAAAATGTAGGCATGAAATAAATTTTATTGGATTCTAATGTCCTTAGGTAAGTATTAGGTTCACAGAAGTTGGGATGAAAAGAAATATACTATCTGCCGTTCTGAAATAAGTCATATTCTAGAGTGCAATGCTTTACTGAGTTACAGTTTTGCCATGCTTGCTTTCTTCTTGAATGAATTCTTTCAACTGGAAGACACTCAGATGAGCTTTACAGAAGCATAGTTCAAAACCTTAGTCTCCTCCCTTTTGTTTATAATGTAAGGAACTCATCTTAGAATCTGCTTTAAGAAAAACAGCTATAGAAATTATGATGCAGTGGTGTTATCCTGAATATTATGTTACAACTTGGCTAGTTCCAGTGTGAGTTTTAGTAGCTTATAGTCTTTTTTCAAGGTAAATACTGTGAGGCAAATGTGGCTTCAGATTTTTTTCTGTTAGTTTTTCTGAGTCATCTTGCTCCAATTTACCACTGCAGACAACCCAACGGGAATAAGAATTCAGTGGGTGGATTCAGTGGGCGACTAGAATTGTATTCACTCAATACACTATTTGTGAGTTCAAGTATTACAGTAAAAAACAAAACAGGTAAATCTTGTGCATATAAAAAGCTTCTTCACAGAAACTTTTGTTACACTGCAATTGTTTTGACTGGTCAGATTTTGAAAAATTTTGCTTAAAAATGGTTTAACCCTCCCTACGGTGTTAAGTGCTAAGTCAATATTTTGCTAATTATGTGGAAGGAGCACCAGATGTTTTCTGAAGATGACACTCTATGGGTGGGAGCACTGGTGACTAAAGCTGTGGTAAACCTTGTAGCTCTGTAATCATCATCATCCATAGCAACACATCCATGTGCCTTTGTGACAGAGGAATAGACAATTAAATAGCACTTTTAAGGTAAAAAATGCTATTAATTCTCAAGAATTTACTTGCTTGTAAAGTGTCATACAGTGAAAAGGCATTTAGAATGATCCTCCTTTTCTACTATAGCCATCAAAGAAATATATCTGGGTATATTTCCCTGGAAAGTTAATATTTTCCTCTTACTGTGCTTTTTCCTTTGTCTTGACAACTATCTTAAATTGTTAATGCATTTTTTATTTACCATAATCAGATTCTTAACTGAGATAAAAATTTGGGGAGTTTTATTATATTTGTTCAGTTTATTATGTTTATTCAATTTAAAGTCTGCAAGAAGGATTGTTCACTTCCTCCATCCACTTACTCCCTCTGGATCAGTATATCTATATTGGAACATGGAGAATGAAAATTGATTGCTGCCCCAGAATTGCTATCTACAGTGGTTTCCAAATCTAAAGCAACTTGATACTAGTATTCACCATGTGACAAGATATAACAACAGTGTGACAATGTATGTTTAGAATAATGTACTATACAAGATATTCTATTGGAAGCAAAAGTGAAGCTTCATTTTAATAATATATTGAACACTTCATTTAATAATTGTAATTTACCATAATACAGCTCATTTTTAAAATGGACTTTGATAAGTAGATTGATGTACAGTGAAATATTTCTTTTTGTTAACTCAGTTCTTTGTTTTTAAAATATGGTATCAAAAATCTATTGAAGGGTTTATATAAAATTGCTATACAGATTTATAAAAGGAAAGATAATACTTTCAAGCAGTTTTATAATTGGAAGAGATGTATATTAAGGCAAATTATGAGTTACTCTGCACTTTAAGGACAGGATCAGTTACTTGATATCTGTTGATGGAAAAAATGGGATTATATAGGATTATGATAAAAGAGACTACTGCCACCAGCTAGTTCAGAATGAAGGATTTTCCTTGATAATGAGCAAGCAAGAGATAAATAAAACTATCTGTAGGCTTAAATGTGAATTCAAGAGCTGATAGTCTTTAAAGTACATGAATAAATGGGCTGGAATCATACTGCAATTTACTAATTTGTGATTTAACAACTTCTACACTTTAGGAGTAGCAACATTTACCTTTTTAAAGATGTAATTCATTCCTGTTTATTCTGATGTGACATGATATTGGTAAATCTTTCATACCCTTCATGAGTATACAAAATGAATTTTGTAGATAGTTGAGTTAGCTTAACTGATAGGATTAACTGAAGTGAAAGATATATTCATAAAATCTACAATAAAGTTAGAATCAAGAGTATTAAAATGAAATGTCCTGTTAAAATTGTGTGTAGAGTGTTCTTATATTTATTAAGTTGTGTTTACAAAGAAGGGAGTCAAATTGAAATAATCTGCTTGTTTCAACCTATTTTACAGCAACCATTTTACTTTTTCATAAAATGTTAACTATTCACTGTATTCTTCAAGGGGTATGTGTGCTCCCCAAATGGGCAAAATCAGCTGGATGAAAGAATTGTTTATTGATCAAGTATGATTACTTAAAATGAATTATTAAAAATTATATGCTCACTGAACCTGTCTGGGATGGTTATCCCTTATTCTCCTGTCATTTATATGAACTTGTTCTGTAGTATTTACTCTGGTATGTATTAGAACAGTACTAAAATATCTATTGTCTTTTTTTGTCTAATAGTGTTTTATAGTATATTTTTAAAAGAGCAGGCCAATTTAAAGGTGCTTCCATTGTGCCAAGCATATCATACTAGGATGATAGATCTGAAAACTTCAATTTCAGATTAAGTCAACTATATTGACTAGAGGGAATATGGAAGATATTAGTAATGAGTATGCCTACTGTGAATAGGCTAGCATATTTTAAAAGTATAACTTTCCAAGGTAATCTTTATAAACTCTTATTATTTACAAGATTAGATACACTGACCCTTGACTTACAAACTCAATTCATTCTCAAGGGCTGATTGTAACTCAAGTTGGTCAGTGGAAGTCTCAGGCTCCTCTATGCAGCTTTCAAAGTCTTTCTCTGGTGTACAGCCAGATCTCAGTGTCCTTAGAAAGACCTTTGCTCAGGATTTCTCAATTAACTCCACACAGGAAAGTATATTGTAATGTTCCTTTCAGAACTCTTTAAGGGGTAAGTTTGTATCTGAGACCATCTGGAAGCACAAACAGCTGGCATTTGGGTCGTAACTCAAGAATTTGTTCATAAGTTAAAACTAAGATTCCAGTCATAACCCAACTTATTCATATGTCAGGCTGGTCATAACTTGAGGGTCCGCTGTATTATTATGTGTCAGGGACTTAGAGGGCTTTTGCATAATTGGAAAGTAAATTTATTGTTTTGACTAGGATACCATATTTTCTTCATCTGTTCATCCATTGATGGGCACCTATGCTGGTTCCATAATTTGCCTGTTGAGAATGGTGTCCCAATAAACATAAGTATGCGCGTATCCTTATTACTAATGAGTGTATATCTAGGTCATAAGGTAGTTCTATTTTTAGATTTTGAGGAACCTCCATAATAATTTCCATTGTTGCTGTACTAATTTACATTCCTACCAACAGTGTATAAGAATTCCTTTTCCTCTGCCTCCTCACCAACATTTGTTATTTTTTGTTTTCTTGATAATAACAGTTCTGATTGGGGTGCAGTGGAAGCTCAGTACAGTTTTGATTTGCATTTCTCTAATGGATAAAGTTGTTGAACATTGTTTTGTGTCCTTATTGGCCATATGTACTTCTTAGGAGAAGTGTGTTATTAGTTCATTTGCCCATTTATTGATTGACATGTTTTTTTGTGATGTTAAATTTTTTGAGTTCTTTATATATTCTAGATATTAATCCTCTATTGGAATAATAGCTAGCAAAGATTCCCTCCCATTTTGTAGACTGTCTATTGATTCGGTTGGTTGTTTCCTTTGCTGTACAGAAGCTTTTTAATTTAAGGTAGTCTCATTTGCTGACTCAATATTTCTTGAGTAGTTTGAGTCTTGTTCTGGAAGACTTTGCCCATGGCTATGATTTCAACTGTTTCTCTTAGGTTTTCTTCTAGCAGTTTTAAAGTTTTAGGTCTCATACATTGGTCTTTGATCTATCTTTACTTGATTTTTATACAGGATGAGATATAGGAACCTAGTTTGAAACCTCTGTGTTTGAATATCCAATTTTCCCAGCACCTGTATTTAAAAAGGCCATTTTTCTCTAATGTGTGTTTTTGGCTCCTTTACTGAGAATCAGACCATTCCTTAATGTAACAAAGGATGCTTCTATATCTAGTTTTGCAGAGCTTTTACCATGAAGGACTACTGAGTTTTATCAAAGGCTTTTTCTGCCACTATTGAGATGATATAATTTTTATCCTTAATTCTGTTTATATAATATCTTACATTTATTGACTTCTATATATTCAACTATCCTTACATTCTTGGAATAAAGTAAACTTGATCATCATATCTGATCTTTTTAAGGTGTTGATGAATTCTTTTTGCAAGTATTATATTAAAGATTTTTGCATCTGTGTTCATTAAGGATATTGGTGTATAGTTTCCTTATGTTCTTAACAGATTTCAGTATCAGGGTGATATTAGCCACATAGAATGAATTTGGAAAAGATTCTTTTCTTTCTAAATCATGGAATAGTTTGAAGAGCATAGGTGTTAGTTCTGTAAAGGTCTGGTAAAATTTAACAGTGAATTCATCTGGTCCCTGTATTTTTTGTTTGTTGGGAGACATTTTATTATTGCTTGAATCTCATTCCTTGTTACAGATGTCTCAATTTTTTAATATCTTGTTTTAATTTTGGTAAGCCATGCATATCTATAACTGTATACATTTCTTCTGGATTCACCAATATATTGGAATATTGGTTTTCAAAATAGTCACTAATTATCCTCTGTGTTTCAATCATATCTGTTGTAATGTCCCCATTTTAATTTTTTAATTGTTTTATTTAGTCTTCTTTTGGTTTTTCTAAGGATGTATCAATTTGTTCATCTTTTCAAAGACTTAATTCTTTTATTCACTGGCCTTTTATCTAGTCTCTAGTTCATTAATTTCAGTTCTGATATTTATTATTTCCTTCCTTCTATTAGGTTTGGTTTTGGTTTATTCCTATTTTTCTAAGACGTTGATATCTATAATTGGGTTATTTATTTTAGATATCTGAGTTTTGTTGTAGGTACTCATAGATATAAACTTTTCTCTTAGAACTATATTCTGTATCCCAGAGATTCTGGTATTTTATATGTTCACTTCATTTATTTTAGGAATTTAAAAATTTTCTCCTTGATTTCTTCAGTAATCCAGTGATTATTCAAAAATGAATTGTAGGGCTGGGGATTTAGCTCAGCAGTTTGGTGGCATGCCTTGCAAGCACAAAGACCCGAGTTCAATCTCCGGTACCAAAAAAAAAAAAAAAAAAACCCCACCAAAAACCAAAAAAAAATCAAAAACAAAAATGAATTGTGTGATCTCCATGTGTTTGTATAGTTTCTGTATCTTCTCTTTGTTTATTTCTTGTTTTATCTCATTATAGTCTAATAAATGCAATAAATTATTTCATTTTTTATATTTATTATTTAGTTATGCCCTAAAGATGATCTATTTTAGAGAATTTTCTATGCACTGTATTCTGCAGTTGTTGGACACTGTTTTGTAGGTGTTTCTTAAGTCCATTTCTCTATGATGAAGTTTAATTCCAGTATTTCTTTGTTAGTTTTGTTTGTTCTTAAATTAAAAAAAAATTTTTAATTGAGTTTATTGGTAAATTTTAGGTATACAGTACAGTTACATTCATTTTTGGGATCTTGTACCTCTACATGACAGGTCTTGGTTCTCATTTTTTTCCCCTTGTCCCTGCCCTCCCTTCATCCCCTCCTAACCTCCCCATTTATAAACACTTTATTTCCATTTTTTCCTTTTCTCATATTTTTTCTTTTCCCTTATTACCTTTCCCCTACCCTTCCCACTTTCCCTACACGCCTTTTGCTTCCTATTTCACATTGTCAATTATCTCATTAGGATCTTATGTACTATGATAGTTTTTCACACCAGAGAAACTATTTGGTATGTTGGTTTTCTTTGGATGGCCACAGTGATAGTGGAATATTGAAATTGCCTACTATTCTTGTAATGGGGCCAAAGTGTTCCCTTGTATTGAGGAAAATTTGTTTTATTAAATTGAATGCACCAATTTACAATGCACATTTAAGATTGCTATGCCTTCTTGGTGGCTTTTCTGGTATACATTTATAATTGTTGTATCTTCTTGGTAGATTGTTCCCTTTACCGATACATGGTAGCCTTCATCTGTTCTAATTTCCTCTTTCCTGCTGTTCCTCTTTCACTAGGGGAAGTGAGACCATTTGTGTTCAGAGTTATTATAGAAAGGTACATATCAAGTCCTGTCATTTTGTTTTTTTTTAATATTTGATTTTTTATTGATTTTAACTAAGAACCTATTCTTCCTTATCTGTATGTAGAGTTCAAGTTTCTGCTGATGTAGTGATCATGAATTCCTTTAGTTTATTCTTATCTTGGAGGGTCTTTATTTGTTCTTTGATTCTGTAGAAGAGCTTTGATGGATATAGTAATCTGGATTGGCAGACTTTTTTCTTTTAGGACTTGAAATACATCAGACCATGCTCTCCTTATCTTTCGAGTTTCTCTGGAGAAATCTGCCATGATTCTGGTGGATTTGCCTTTATAAGTGACTTGACATTTCTTTCTTGCAGCTTTCATTACTCTTCCCTTGTTCTGTACTCTTGACATTTATTTACAATATCTGTGGAGGTTCTTTTCTGGTTATGCCTATTTGGGGCTCTGTACACTTTATCTCCTGTATCTGGATGTTCGTATCTTTTCTAAGATTTGGGAAATTTTCTCCTGCTGTTCACTGAATAACTATGCCCTTAGCTTATAACGTGGCATGTTCTTCTATACCAAAAATGCATAAGTTTGGTTCTTTGTTGATGTCTCAGAGTTCTTGAGCATTTTCTTTGTGATTTCTTATTTTTGTAAATTAATTTAACGAATGTGATAGTTCCTCAACTTTGCCTTCAAGTCATAAAACTCTATCTCAAGTGATCCAGTCTGTTGGTGAGGCTTTCTACTGAGTTTTTCATTTGACGTATTGAGCTTTTAATTTCCAAGACTTCTGTGTAGTTCATTAGGATTTCTGTCTCTTTGTGAAATTACTCCTTCATATCCTACGTTGTCTTCCTGAATTCATTCAGATATTTATTTGTATCCTCTTTGAAGTCATTAATCATTTAAAAACCAATCTTTTGGCATTTCTTCTATTCTGATGTATTTGCATTTAGCCACTGACTAGTTATAGGCCTTTGGTGGAGTCACATGCCCTCCCTTTTTCATTTCTTGTGAACTGTATTTGTCCATGTACACATTTGTGCAGTTTTATATGAGGGTCTTTTTAGTTTTAGCCTTCTTTGGAGGACTAGATCCTCAGGACTGCTCAGAAGGAGAAAACAAATCACAGTAGCAACAGTGGCACAGGGACAAAATTAAACTGTAGTAAAATTAAATTACAAACAACAACTATACCACCTTTAACAGTAGAAAATGGCAGGATCTCCTAAAAGGTGTTTTATCATGAGAACCAACAGGTTTATGAATAGGCTAGGACCTGAAATATTGAGAAATGCTGTTTAAATGAAACAGGGAAAATGCTTTAGGTTTGAAACCAGAATTTCTGAGTTTGAGAACTGAGCCCATTACTTTTGTGAATATTTACTCATTGGATTTCAGGGTTTTCATTTATAAAATAGAGATAGTAATTCCTTTTTTCATGAATAATTATTAGAAAGCTAATATCAATTAAACAATGCTTGGTTTGTGGAATTTGATTAATAATAATTGGCTTTCTTATTGTGAATTTTATAGAAACAGGGTAGATGGGGCAGGAATTTAGGGCTAGGATTCAAACACTGGAAAGTGCTGTTCAGTTCTTCCCTCTCTTCCCATTAAACAAAGGTAGCGGTCTTTGTCTGTGTCTTGGCATTAGCACAGTAATATTGGGAATTTGGAATTGTGTAGTACATAGAGTACACACATATAGTTCCATCTGATCTCATGGGAGCAAGGGATCAACAAATGAGGTTGAAGTTAGGAAAATTTCAGAACAGGAAAATACAAGAATTGGTACTTTGAGTGATGGCACTGGATAAAAGTATTTCACAATCTAGGCATTCGACCTGCTTATATTTTATAAATTGTCTTGTTAACTATCTTTTCAGTTAAGTGCAAGAACAAAGTAGTAAAACTGATATTTTGGAAGAAAATTGAATACTGAAGATCCTATTTTATAGACAAAGTAACTGGAGATATTTACTTTTCTCTTGGAATGGACATAAGCATAGTAATTAGAAACTTTGATTTAAAATAAAAGACCTGTCCCGAACTCATCAGGTATCTGTAAGTTATGTATCTATTTTCTTTACTATAAATTTGAGCACATCTCATCTTGTTATCTCTAATATTTTTTACTTAGGAAGTAAGACAGTTTATGAGAGAGTCCAGAACAGATCTTTTTTGGACTTAAATGTAAAATCTTTAAATTGTTATGAAGATTTTATAAAAAGATCAGCAAGATCTCTCCACATGATTCTCATTGTTTCTGTGTGTGTGAGGGTGAGCAAAAAATCCTGAGTCTGGAAAATTCTACTCTGTAGTGTCCAGATAAGCTCCCAGTGGATTTGAAGTGTTTAGTTGTTGAGCATGGCAATGTGGTACCAGTGCCCAGGACACAGATTCTAGGGTTTTCTTGTTGCCCCTAGTCATTCTGCTGTACAACGTAGGTGGCGATACTAGCCATCCACCGCATCATAGATGTAATTGTGACTTGGATACATTTCGGCTGAACCTCAGTGAAAAACCAGGAAGGAAATACATTTCTAGAAGGCATACCCCATGCAGGAAGCATTTTCATACCTGTAATTTTCACAAAAACCTTAGGAGGAGAATGGTAATACTCCCATTTAAAAATATGTATTTTTTTTTACTTTGGAAAATGAGATTATATAACTCTGTATTCTGTTTTCTTCCCCTGACATTTCACCCAGAGATGTAATTATTTGTGTTTACTAGGTTTTGAACTCTTTGAAGTCACCAGTTCTCCTGCCATTTTTGTTTTTTCAGGGCTTATTACAGTGCCTGGTGTAGAGCAAATCTTCAGTAAATCATGAGTAACTATCTTTTACCCTAGGAATTAGGACTTTTAGATAATTAGCTCATTGTTACTAAATCTTTGTTTTCTCTTCTTATAGGATCTCTTCTCTTTTAAATTTCTATTATGAATTGAGAAATACATAAATAATACAAAGTGCCTCAAAGATGCTATATAACAAGTTCAGACCATGTTGACTCTCTGTATTCACATAAGTTGTTCTGTTCTGTATCCAGTTGATAATGCAGCTGTTATTTTTATAATCGTCTAAGTACATATTTGCAGAACAGGCGGTGTCAACTCATCTAAGTTGCTTGGTGTTGTTTGCCTGATACTTTAAATTACAGAGCTCCATTACTGAAGTCATTATTTGTGGTTAATAAGGAGTGGTACTGAGTGGCAACGAGAAATTCTTAAAATGAAGATGAAAATTGACCCTTTTTAGATGTTTTTAAAATGTGTCTTGGTTTAATTATCTAGAATAAGTACACAGAACAGCCCTGTCTTATTTGTTTGTATCAGTTTACTTTGTACAAAACAGCATACTGATTAAAAAGATGTATGGCCTTAAAATTAGTATTTATTTGCAAGATTTTGTTAAATTATTGCTTTTTAAATGTTCTGCCACTCTACTGTCACTGTGTTTATAAGCAGAACTCAAGGAGAGAAAACCAAGTCGGGAAAAGAATCTCTTCCTCTTTCTCAGCATGATAATGCACTATAATGTGAGCCTATTCTAACTGCAATGTTTATCTTATAATGAATCCATATTGTCAGTGGCTGGAGATCTGGGATTGTGCTTCCTGGTTCTGTATGTCCAGAGATAGCTATTTGTGCAATTGGCCTGTGGGCTCTCAGAAATGTTAATTGAATTGCTGGAGAGTAGCTTGTGTCTTTATCTCCAATTAAAAAAATCCAGCGATAACTAAGACTTAATATTTAAACTGAATTCCATGTCTAATTTCAAAGACCATGTTACATTTAAGAAAATAAAAAAGAAATCCAAAAACCATTAATTTAAGATAAAAAATTTTATGTCATTATAAAATCTTCATTTTTCCACTAAGACTTTTGTGAATTTACCCACATTTAGTACAGTTGCCTTTTCTCTGAGTAGTTCTTGAATTTTACATGCTAGGAATTCCCTGAGGAATACCCTTAAAAATATGTTCCTGGGTCACATTTTAGTATTACAGAATCAGTAGGTCTGTGTGGTGCCTAGTAATATCTTTAAAAGATTTCTTATTTAACAGACAGTACTTATCCTAGGTGGTTTTGGTATAGATAGTCTGAGAATTATATTTTGATACTCAGTTTATTTCTTGTATCCTACCCATACAGACTTTCTTTGTAGTATTTTGTTGTTAAATGATATCATATATGCATGTATACATGAAATCAGAAAGGCTACAACAGAAGAAAAAGAGACGGTAACATAATAAAAAGTTTTTGTTTTTGTTTTTTTTTTTGGCTCAGTAAAGCAAAGGCTATGAAGGAACACACAAAAGATTAAAAGCTTATTGTGTGAAAAGTTACCAAATATATTACCAAATTTTTTTAACCCATTGCCAAATACTTGTTTCATTCTGATAAAGTGATTTTGCTGTCTTATGTGGTATTTATGAAATACATAAAAATTTTTTGTAGTCAAGACCTTAAAAGCCAGGAGATTTTTGCAGTAAGTCAGATGGTGATTCTGTAAATAACCTTTGGAAGTTTGTGGTCTATATTTTGATATTGGTTCAGAGTAACAAGCTGCCATTGTAAAATGCCTTTATAAAGACATGCCGTTTTCTTTTAAATAATACATTGTTTCTTATGTAGGCACTACTTTTATATTTTTATTGACAGTTCTTGTTCACACATAGTTCTTGAAGAGAACAGAAAGATATCTGTGAAATTGTGTCAAATGTAGGCATTCCTATCTCTGATTTATAGTTCAGCTCCACATGCTGGCAGAGGTGGATTTGTGGGCTTAGGAAATACAGCATTAATTCCTTTTCTTCTGATCCAGAAATATCTTGATACTGATTACCTATAATCCATTAAAGTTAGCTTAAGATATGTTACATTACAGTGTAAGTTAGTACTTACTAGTAGGTACAGATAAAATATAGAATTATAATCTTAGAGTGGTAATGATCTTAGAGGAGAATTGGTATAGCAGTTCCTGAAAATCAATTCATATAGCAAGGCCAGTTGTAAGTCACTTGTAAAACTTTTAAAATGTGGAAACTCCGACTAACTCAAAGAGACTCTGATTTAATAGGCCTGTGGTGGGGACCACAAATTTGACTATTACAAAAGCTTTCTAAGTGATTATATAATCTGCTATGTTTTGTACATCTTTGAACTCTACAACTCAATGTTAAGAATTCTTTTTACAGTTTTCCTGATAGAGTTATCTAGCTCACCTTTAACAACTTCTCTTTTGTGAGGGAACTTATTCTATTGCTTTTAAGGTTTATCTTGGGCTGAACTAAAATATGCCAATATGTAATTTCTGCTTATTAATATTGTTCATTTAGAAAAAGGAAAAAGAAAAATTTTCAGCATTTTCCATGTTACACTAGTTATACTAGCTTTTGGTTATCTCTTTTTTGTTGGCTTAAAAATATTAAACTAGGTAATTTTAGTAGCAAAATGAAATAACAGGATAGATCAGCAGTTATCACAAAGTGGTTCACAGACACTGGAAACCTCTGGTTCTTGTGCTTGTGAGACAGGGGACAGAACCATCGAGCCCTCACTGAATTTTTTAAATCCTTGTCACTTATGGACAAAATGAAAAATCCAATTTTATTTAATATTGTTGATGAACCAGTAAAAATTAATTTTCTTCATTCTAGAAACTTTTAATACTTTGAAATGAGAGGTATACATAAAAGACATATACTACATATCTAGTGTGATGGTTAGCTTAAGGAAAATCCCTTGTTAGTTGAACCAAGAGCTTTTTTGCTAGGGTACAATTTTTCTTGAAAGAATGGCTAATAGCCATACAATTGTTATCTAGACTTAGTACTTGGCAGACATTTTTGAAAATGAACAAAATGAGCCTGCCCACTTTAAGAAAAGTAACTGACACTTTTTTTTTGTCAATAAAATTTGAGCTTTCAAGAAAAAATTAGTAGTACGAAAAGTTTGTATCTTCCATTATCAACTTGGTAGCTTCCCCATTTACTTAAAAACTTTTCTGGCAAGATTGGGTCTAATATTAAGAAATGTGGTTTAAGAAATACTGTATACTGAAACTTGTCAATATTTTGAAGGTCTGGATAACCCAGGGAACAACTGTTTTAAAAGATTTCCTTTTTGAAATGAAGCAATATATAATATTTCAAAACCATGCATGGTTAAAAAATCAATTTAAAGGCTATAGGATTTAAACATACTGGGATACAAGGTTTATTGCTATTTAGGTTCCAAATTGCAGTTAACCTTTGAAAAATGATTTTTTAAATCAAATTTTGATATAGTATCAAAGAAAAATAGCCACAATTATCTGGAAAGCCTATTAAAATATTCTGCTCTTTCCAACTGTGTATCCGTGTTTAAATGGTTGCTTTTCACTGACTCAAACCAATTTAACCCACCTCAACAGATTGAGTGTTATAGCATCCATGAGAATCTAGGTGTCTTTAAAAAAATCTAGGCATTTAAGAGATTTTAAAAAATATAAAACAGTGCCAGTCTTTACTCCAATTTTTTGTTGCAAAAATGTTAATATTTAGTAAAATATGTTATCATGTAATAGGTGTATTATTGTTATTTAAATTGAATAACATTATTTTTTTGCTTTTGGTTTCAAATATATAAATTCTGATAAATGTAGCACTAATGTTTTGGAACTCTTAATATATGTTTTAGGAGAATATGAAGGAATCCTGAGATCAATGATTTAGAGAATAACTGGATTACCTTATCTCTAAAATTACTTTTCACTACCATTTTTAGAACAGGTAGCCATTCTAATGTAATGTGTTTACTATAAAGATATTCAGTGATTCTTTGAATGCTTTGTCACTATTCCTTCTCACTTTGCCCCTCAGTTCTCAAATAATATTGAGGATATAGATTGAGCAACATAGAATAAATGAATAGGTAACTATGAGTTGGCGTCAATAACAACTTTCTTTAAGAACAGGAGACATTCCAATTTCTTTGAGGGAGTAAATTCTAGGAAAGTAAAGTGTTGGACTGTGTAGAATATTGTCTTTCATGGTACTTCAGAAATGTTCTTATTTTTGCCTTTGAAGATATAAATACTAGTAGCCAAATCCTTATTTTCTGTTTACTATTATGATGTTCTTAGTTATTAGCAATTGCATTTTAAAAATTGGGTATTCATTCTTTTAAAAGTCAAATTTTATATTTTATCTTTACCGTTAATTTAATTTCTGCATTATTTTATATAATTTCAAAGGAAACAAGTTAACCGAAGCATTGTGGAATTGAAGAAACAGCTTTAGCCTGGTAAAGCTATAAGAAAGAAATGATGATAATAGTAAAGATTTCCTCCCCCAAAATTAATGGGGAAAGAATAATTATAGGTTTAACATGCAATGACATGATTAAATTTTTTTTATTTTGCCTATAAGATGTCTTTTTGTTAGCTCTCAGTTTTTATTTTGATATTTAGAAGATAGTTGAGAAAATAAATTCTTTGACGATAATTGTAACTCAGTGGTTCATTATATACACAATTAAGTTAGTGAATCAAGTAAATTAAAGAAAGTTTTTCAATTCTTAAGCTTTAAACATATAATGGTATAATTTAATGTAAAGATGGGCTAATTTTGCTACAAGTATTTTTGGAAGGGTTTTAGTGTTTTAAATAATACTTTAAAATCATTGACTCTCCAGGTTGGAAAGTCCTTTAATCCAACTACTTTATTTGATGCTGGAATCATCTTGCTAAATCAAATAATAAAAAGAAAGGTGGGGTGTGTGTTAAAAAAGAGAAATGAGTGTGGCTTAAAGACAGCATTAAACAAGATTAAAAAATTTAGCTTGAAAGCTTTTAAAGTCTAATTATATGGGGAGGTGGCAGTGTTTTTATTTGCTGTTTACCTTTGATCTATGAGCTATTTTTGGTAGAGTAGGACATGCTTTTGTGAAAATGTTTATAGCTTCTTCATGTGCTCTCAGGATACTTGTTTGAAGTTGCCCTGTAATTCTGAGTTTTTAAAAAACTGATATTATTATTATTATTTGGCTTTTGCTTTTGGACTAATAGTAAGTTATCCTATATTTGATTCTTTTTGACTATATAAGTGACATACTGAATTTGGAAATAGATTTATTGTTTTGGGATACATGAGAACTGTTATATATAAAATAATACCCATGCATAACAATAAGAAAATAAAAAACTTGCAGTTCACTGTTCAATGTTAACCTTTTCATTAAATTGTTCTCTACTTTGTAAAACCTATATATACATATTTGAATTTGATTTCCTAGAAATTGTTTCTAACTATACACATTACATTTTTATTCAAAATATATTGAGGGTATACTTTTATGTCAATAAATATAGATTTATATCATAATTCTAAATAGTTACAGAATAGTGTTATATAGCATGTATAATAATTTATTCAATCAGTATATTATTTTCAATTTTTGGCTATTATAAAAATGCTATAATGGACACATTTTAAAACATTTTTATGATTAGTTCTTTAGGATAATTTTTGGAAGTACCATTGTTCATTCAGAGGATGTGAACATTAAAAATGTTAGCATTTACTGTTAAATTGCTGTTCAGAAAGGTTGTACCCAGTTTATAATCTCATCAGTGATACATGAAAGTTGTTATTTTCTCACATCCTCAGCAGTACCAGTTTTATCCAGTTTATAAAATATTTTGCTGATATTATAGAGAAAATATTTTATTTACATTTCTTTGATTATCTGGGATATTAATGTTTTATGTTAACACCTTTATTTTGTATTTCTTCATTGTACATTCTTGTTTAGATTCTTTATGCATTTTTATATTGAAGTGTTTGTAGCAGTCCATTTTTATTAGCGTATATGTGCAGTTTTGTTCAAATCAGGGAACCAATATGGACATTATAGAATATCTTGATCATTTTTAAGCCCTTTATCCCCTTCTCTCTTACCTCTCTGTGATCCTCTTCCCATCTCCAATGGTCTTCCTTCTAGTTTCTTATCATTTATTTTATTCATTTTATTCACTTATATTTTAGGTTTCTCATATAATAGAAACTGTGTGTTATTTAACTTACTATGCCTGACTTATTTTTCATAGCAAAATGGCCTCAACTGCCATCCATTTTCCTGCAAATCCATTTCCATACTTTATGGCTGAATAATATTCCACTGTGTTTATATATAATTGTATGTTTTTTTAGTTTGGTGAATTTAGAATGTGTAAAAGACTTGACAGTGGTATAAATCAAGCCATCATGATGGTTAGATGTAGAAGTGTATGGCGCAGGTTGGATTATTGATTGAAATCCTTGAGGGAGAAGACCATTTAAAAAAGTATTTACATTTGTTTGTTGTTACTTTCTGGTATAGTTCCTATTCCAAGATCTCTACATGCTGAATGAGCAATAGAGGGTTGGAACAATCCATATGTGATTGGGTGTTCTGAACACTGCTTTTTATAAACACACTGTGATTTTCCAGAATAGATGGTGATTTGCTCTGACATTCCTTTTTATACTTCTTACTTTTGTGCTATTGCAGGACCAAAGTGACCACGTTTATTTTGGGAAATATTTTCTTTAGCCTAAACTCTTCTAGTTCTTAAAGAAGTAGTTTACAATATGTGTGCACTAATGTTTATCACAAAATATTGCTTCTTTATTCCTAAATTCTCTGTATTAATAAATATTCATTAAAGTCATTTTTCCCTTTATAATAATGAACTCTGTGACCTGAACAACTTATTTTCTTTTAATTATTTGCTCTAGACCACCAATAGCTTCAGTCAGTTGACAACGTGATGTAGAATTGCTTTTAACTTCTGTAGTAGGACTGTTTTGATGAGACATGTGAAATTTATTTACTTTCTGTTAGTATATATTAGAACATTATTTGTCTTGAATGTCTGGAATCTGACTTATTTTAAGATTAAAAGTATTTCAAGAGTTAGAGGTCTTAACTCTTATAGTCCAACGCTTATAAACAATTAGATCTACATTAGTCATAGTATATTCTGGTTGCATTTTACTTTACACTCCCCTTCCATTGTTTATATGAAGATGAAGGATATATCATATATTTTGTATATTTCCAACATGTGCTCTTAAAAGAATATTTGCCAGTTAAAAAAAAAAAAGGTGTAACATTTAAAAAAATGCAGAGACTAAAACCATTTTAGATATATAGGATTTTGCTACAGATTTATTTTGTGGTTAATTTCTTTACAAAGATATTATAATTAATAGTTTAGGGGAAATAAAAAGTGAAAATAGCATTTATTAAACCGAGTACTTTTGCTGGTTTTGGACATTTAAAAAGTGTGTGCAAGTAGGCTTATGTGGTGTCCAAGATAAAATTATTTTCCCAGCCAGAATCATAGAAAGCCAAAAAGTAGAAAAGGATATTATACCCCAAATGAATGTTAGAACTGCTTTCCCCTGAACAGAGTTTTCTTGCTCCTGTGGAAGTAAGCATTATCAAATTGCCGCAAGGTGATGAAACGGGATTGGGGAAGGTTTCAGACACCATTTCTTTCAAAAACAAGGTGGTTTAGTGAGGAAACCTGATGGATATATTAGCCATTCATATTTAAAGCTGTCCAACTTCCCAGACTGTTATTATCTATCAATTGTGACTAGAAAGTGAATAAATATTCTGGGTCACTTAGGTAAAATGATATTTTAGGGACCTGTGAAAGGTTGAATTAGATATTTATTTCATTTCCCAATTTAGTTTCAAATGCTGATACATAATATGTTAAGGCCATTTGTGCTGTAACTGCAAAGTTCGGCTCAGGGATTCCTATTAACGATGCTGATCAACATTTCTTTTCCCAGAAAGAAATTTGTTTAAACCTAGTTAGATCTGTCTAACATAGATATTTACTGGCTATATTTTAAAGAATGCACAATGAATCAAACCAATCCCCAGAGCCTAAAACTCTGACCTAAATTAGAAACTCAAGCTCCCTTATTATTTTCATTTGAACGCTACTCATAGCCATCCTCATTCTGTAAAGAATACAATTTCTGCAACAAAGTTTCTTTGTTTTCATAAAACTAAAAATGTGCTGTATTTAGACCAAACAATAAAAATAAATTACCAAACTACCTTCTAATGCATGGAGATTCTGGAGAGAGGAAACCATAGATATTTAGGAGAATAATGTGATTCATTGTGCTAAACATTTTTATAAAGCTGGTTTTGTGTGTTTGAGTTGCATCTGTTACCTCTCAGTCAATATTAAAGTGTGTACAAGCAAAACAATTTTGAATTGAATTATAGCACATACAGGCCTCAGCATCTAAGGGGTCCACACCTTAGTAGATAAAAGCTTATTTCCTTATTCAATCGATAAAGTATTTCTGCTGAACATTTTAAAAATGTTCTCTATGAAGCTAATTCATTTTAATTTGCAAAGATAAATGTTTTTCAAATCTAATTTGACTTACTCCTGCATTTTTAACATCTCCCCTTTACTTTTACTTATTTGTACTTTTAAACACTTATTACTGACAATGTTCTGAAGAGCCGTAATACATGTAGATGTTGTATCCTTAGATGCAGAATGATGAAATAATTGTTTCTTTGGCATCATCATCTTGCTGTTACAGTTGATGAGGACAATTGCTTGAATTAAAAATAGTATGACTTATCACCAGAGTTTATACTTTAATAAAATACATAAATACAATTTACTTATTCTTTTTCATTTCATTTTGTGTCTAAATTTTCAGGTCACTTTCATGAATTCAAAGGCAATTTACCAGTGATTTCTGGGTGCTGGGGCTGACTTTTTGTGCGTAATTGTAAGTATTTATTTATTGTTTTTGTTACTATTTCATGTAACAGTCATAGTATGTAAATAAGTTCTTAACTCCCCTTGTATATGAATTTTTAGTTTTTCTGGTAAGCTTTTTGTAAGTATTATAATTTTTCCTTAATGTTTTCATAGGAAGAGTATAGAAAAAAATGACAGTTAAAAAAAAAAACCTGTTTGTTGTAGTTCTCAAGGAAATAACACAATGTAAGGCCCATTACAATAAGCCCAAAGAATATTTTACTTTTGGGGAACAGAGCCCAATGATAGGAATGGGTTACCTTAAAGATTCTAGTCTATATACACATGAATAATTTACCTATATAACTTCTTATATTTCTGGTTATCTGAACTTGAAAAGTGCTATGCGCCTCTTCTCAGAGAAAAGATGTTAGTTGATACAGAATTCAAAGAGCTGTCAGTGCATGAAGAGATTATATACTAATGAACCAAGAACTCATTTGGTGAATGTATAATATACATCAAAATGGTCATATCCCTGCCCACTTTCCCATCCCCAACATACAGTGTATTCCTTAACTATGTTTTTCTGGAAAGCAGGTAAATTTTAAGATGAAAATTGAATAAACTTTAAAGATCTATTCAAGTATTTTAAATTAATCAGTACATATTTATAATATGGAAATAGTTGAGAGTATATGGCAGGTCTTTAAAAATGTTTCTGTGCATATAAACCTACATTTGAGTAACTTGATTTTAAAATATATTTATATGTGTATGTTTTTGTAAACCTTTGGCATTTGTAGGGCTTTTAAACATTTGATAACAGCAAAAACATAGGAAAACTTTTCTTTTTTAATGTACTGCTATAAAAAAGTTTAGAGAAAAAAAGTTTAGAGAACATATTTCTATGAAAGTATCTGAAAAAATGTTATAAGTTAAAGTGATTCAATATTTAAATAGAAAGCAGTGAAAATTTAATTTACAATCAGATTTACCTTCAGTAGAGGTAATATTGATTCAGCTAGGCATTTTGAACCAAGTTTAAAAAATATGTGTGTAATATTTAATATAGTTGAGTATATATTATAGTTTTTGATGATTTAAGAATGAATAAATTGTTAATTTTATGAAATTGTATCAATTTACATCTTGTTAATTGAGACTTAATTCCTCCTTAAAACAAAATTGTATAAACAAAATTGAATTGTATAATTCATTTAAATTAAATATAAGCTTTTAATTTGTGCAAGGTACAATGGTAAGGATTAGGAGGTAAAGAAGACTGAGAAAGAAATATAAAGTATCTTTGAAGGGCTTTTGATGAGAACAGAATTGTAAGGAGCTGAATTTATCCTATTAGAAATCTGAGTGTGGGGAAATAATTTTGAGCCATCCAAATCTTATTCCAGCTGATTTGTCCTTTCTTTTATTTCTTTTCTCTTTTCCTTTGTATTATCCAGTTATTTTACTAAGTAAATTTTACTGATGATTAAAGATTTTCAAGTGGCAAGTAGAGTTACCATCATTTCAACCAAGGGAGTCTTTGTTATAATTTACATTTCTTATCCCCAAAATCTGTATTTCCTGAATTCACTTGCCCCAACCTTCCTCCCAAGATACACATGGATTAATTTTGAATGGAAGTGATCCAATTAGCTGAAAATTTTTCTTATGATATAATAAAAAGAAGACTAAAATTAGAAGAGAAACTGTTGATAGAAATTTTTATTTTGTGTTGCCCAGCCTGGTCTCAATATCCTGTGCGCAAATGGTCTTCCTGCCCCATCCTTCTGAATTGCTGAGATTAAAAACATGCACCTCCCACCCTTCACTAGAGATAAAACCAGAGCCTCATGCATACTTGGAAAGCATTCTACCACTTAGCTACACCCCCAGCATATATATTTATATTTGTATATATTTATATTTTCTGTAGTTTAGCTTAAAAATCCAAAAATATTTCTCATAATATTTTATTTGGTCATAGCCAGGCCAAAAATATTCGTTGTCTAGTCTTGAGAATTTCTGTATGTTTCTTTGGGGCATAGACTTTGCTGTTTCTTGGGTCAGTGATTTCACACTTTGTTAGGACTGTCTCCAGTCTGCAGAACCTCATTGTTAAAGAGATTCAGCAGAAGGCTATAACTAAAATAAGTGAAATAAAACTAATACAACATTCAGAATGTTTGCATTTCTATTGTGGAAACTGTCCATCACTTACACTAATTGATGGGGCAGCAAAAACAATGGAAATATTAATTTCGTTAGACCTAAGAACAAGCAAATAGGATTAGTGACAGTGGCTTTTATGAACTTTAATTTCCATGCCCTGGAACTGCTTATGTGCTACATGATCTAAGGCAGAAAGTTATACCTCATGGCTATGGGAAGGTTTCTCAGTCAGGTTTACAGAAGCCAGTCTGTGAGATAAGGAAGGTGGGATATTGTTTGCACATCCATAATGAATGGGCCACAGCAAGAGTGTGTGAGAACCGATTGGAATCTTACCTACTCACATCTACTGTCCAGATCAAAAGAGAAAAGCATAGTGAAGAAACATGACTATCTCTTCAGAAGCTACATCTTATTCTAATAGTTTTTTTCCCCTTCTTTCCCCAAAGTAGGTCTCATGTATGAATACCTTGTTTTGCGTTTCAGTATTCTAATTTAATTTTCATTTTTAATGAAAAAAATAACTGTGTAAGTCTGACTACTGAGTTTTACCAGGGCAATAGATGAATGGTTAAAACAAGACAAAACAAACAAAACAGCAACAACAACAAAAAATTCAAAGATTATTTATTGAGTCCCCGGCTTTTTCAGGTTACCCAAGCAACTTTAATAATTTGATAGTGAATTCCCTTTTATAAAATTCTGTCTCAGTTTATGATCTAGCAACCTTTCCTCCAAGTTCTCTGACAAGTATTTTATTATCTGATACAAAAAATGATAATTATTTAAACAAAGGTTAGAGGAAAAAATAACAATAGTGTCTGAAGTTGGTATAACACTTGAGTTTTGAGACATTAAATTAGCTAAATTTCATGAAAACTCTGTAGGATGTAGAAGAATTATCTTCATTTTTGCAGAGCAGCAGGGCTCAAACCTGAGTTTATGGTGTAAATTCAGTACTGTTTTCATTAACACAATCCTGTCTTTTTGGAGAGAGAATTTTAGCTCTCCTTTTGTCTTTGGTCACTCTCTCAGTTTTCATTTGGTTGCTGTACAAATAAATATTTTTTAAAAGTTAAAATAGAGTAAGTGAGAAGAAATTGAGACAGCCTTCTATGACTTCGTTTTTTGTTGTTTGTATTTTCTTTTTGTACTGCTGCAGCATTTGGTCCTTCTTGACATTTTCCTACTCTTTGGAAACTGCCACATACCTTGCTTCAACTGAAATTTTTTGAGTCGCATAGATTTTTTAGGAAACAAACAAAAAAAATCACAGATTCATGCTTTTGTGGTATTTTAAAATGGAAAGAAATCTGTTTCAAACTGAGCATAGTCCAGACCAAAGCTCCCTCAGTGAGAACATCTGTGATTTTAAGGACAAGTAGGTCTAAGTGCATTATCTTTAAAAAATATTATTCCAGGCTAATCTTGACATAGACCAGGTAAATAAAAAAGATGAGCTGTGAAAATCCACAAATAGGGCTTGAATGCCATTTTCCATGACAACGGGAGCTGCCCCATGAAAGCATTAATGCTGAGAATGTAAGGAATTTAAAATTGTGCCCTCTCAGTTTTACAGTTGTATGCTCATGTTAATTAGAGATATACTGACATTTGAAGTTTCTACATTAATACACACAGCTACTATACATTGGTCTACTGTGGCCAGAAATCTACTTTAATTAAAACGAGTTTGCTAATCTGAAAGCGTATATCCATTACATTTTAAGCTTTTAAGTTTTGTATACTGGTACCCTTAGATTCTTATTCTTTATGCTCTTTCTAATTTCTGTTCCTAATTTATACCTGAAAGGACAGCCTGGCCCGATTTTAATCTCCTAGTGGTGTTTTGGAGTAATATTAATGGAATTTTTGAGAAAAAACGTTTTTAATAGTGTCTTTTATTTGCTGTAGTTTTGAATCTCTTTTCTGACTCTCTAAATGATTGGTTTTCTTGCAAACCTTTTAAATGGCCTGCCATGGAAATAAGGTAGGATTTAGGTTTATGGAATTTACTTCACTATCTATATTTAAGCCCAGAAAAGCTACTTTTTACTGTTACACTATAGTTTTAGTTGGGGAAAACCCAATAGTAGAGACTTTAATAAAATGAGTAGTAAAAAACATTCTGTTTTTTCCAGTAGAATTTATTTTCATTCTTCTGTCTTCTACCATGCATCTTAATTTTTGATTTGTAAATATGTTCACAATTGCTTGAGGCCTTTGTGAGGTCATCTTTACCCCTAGACTTTTTGCTTTGTCTGTTTTACACTCAAAGCATGACCTTACAACTACTTTTTGCAATCTTGTATTTCTTCAGAATCTTCTTGTCAGGACTTTTAACTTTATTGTTTTGTGCTTGTTATTTAGTGAAACTCCCTCACTTATATTTTGGACCAATCCCTGAGTATTACACAAGAAAATTCCTGTTTTTAGCAACAGAACAATGCTTTAGAAAGTTAGTAATACTCAGAACTTGTTTCATTAAATCATTTTATTGTACTTTTAAACTACTGAGATCTCGAACCATTAAAACTTACTCAGTACAATTATTATTATAGCCTATTTTAATTTTTATTACTTTTTTTTCACAGCACCAAGTTTCTCTGTTCTTTATTCTTTCATGTTGCTTACTACATATTATGCCATCACAGCACATTTGGTAATTTCAAGTTAATTGCTCAATTATCAGTGACAGTCATGAAGCACTTGAAACATGCGCAGTGGAAGATTTTTTAAATTTCAAAATAAGTTGGTGTGTCATAATCTTAAATGTGAAACATGCCAATATCTGCAGGCATAAAAATACACAGCCTGAGCTAGGCATTTCAAGGAAGGCAAAAACCTACTCTTAAAATCAGGGCTTTTGTCTGCCACTGAAGTGTTTCATCTTTGCTAATTTCAAACAACATGTCTAAATTTGATATTGGCTTTTACTTTTCAACTCTAAAAATTTGGTCGTGGTTTATAAAGGAAAAGGGAAGTAAAGCTGCATTGATTCTGTTTGAGGATTTTATTGGAATTTCACATTATTGTTCATTGTAAAGTGGGATTTGGTGTGAGGTGAGTCCATGTTGGATGCCAATCAGGGAAGTTGGCTTAATAATGAAGCAAAATAGTTTCTTTATAATATTTATTTATTCATTCATAAGGTGAGCCTATATTCAGAGGACAGTGTTAGAATGAAGGTTGTATACTGATGATTTGTTAATATTGGAAAAAACCCACAGAAGAACAGTGACATTTGGGCACTTATTTGAGTCCTACAGAGTAATAGCCTCAGATGCCTTCAAGATAAACTTATACATTATGATAAAATAATTATTGTGACTCCTTTGGCAACTCGGCAAACTATCGGCATTAGTATTCAGTTTAGGGTTTTCTCTAAACTAATGTAGTGCCAACAGCTCTTTTCTAGATGCTGTTATGGTTCTTTCACATTTTTATAGTACTGTAGTAAAGCCGGATTTACTGGCTACATTTGAAGGTGGAGTAGGGCTGCACAAGAGTCAACATTAAAGTGATTCAGTGCCTGTTGGAGAAAAATTCTTCTTAACTTGAGATTAGAAACAATGTGGGGCTTAGGGGCAATTTTCTAAGAGCTACTAATAAATTCAAATTTTCTCCTAAAATTTGCTCTTTGAACTTGTTTTTAACCAAGAAAACAGGCTTACTCATTTTCTAGTATTCTTCATAACTTTAATTAGTATCGAAATGATTAAATATAAATAGAGAAGAAATAAAACCATTATTTGAGGTGGGTAGTAGTCTCAAATATAAAGTGAGGGAATGTCAATAAATGCACTAGTTGTGTACAGCTAGCTATATTATTACATAATGATCTATAGGATGAGAAATACTGCCTGCCTATTACTCAGGAAAAAGTAATGTATTACTAGAAAAATTTTGGTAATTATTTAATTTATAAAGATTGAATAATCAACAAAATCTATTTTTTGTATCTTTAATCACTTTTATTATAGTTTTTTCAAAAGTACATATTTTATGTTATTTTGGAATTTTGCTATAAACTTAACATTTCATCATATTTTTACCAGTTCCAAGCCATCAAAACATTGCCAGTAAAGGCAAAACATTCTGTGCATTTTCTATATATAACTTACAAATGTCTTGCTGAAAGCTTTAACAAATACAAAGCAATAATAGTGAAAAAGATTAATTTGCAATGCATCCCGTTCCATATATAAAAAAGGTCTGGTAAAAGAGACTTATTCTTAATGTTTAATCAGTCAAAAACATTTATTCATATGATGTAATGCTGATTATTATTATTCTTATTTGCTTAACATTAAGGACTTGGAATAGAGCTTACAAAGGAAGAAAAGGTGGTCTCTACCCTAAGGGCATAAAACTTGACTTGTTACTAGAGAGTTTCTGTGGGTGGAATTTTCTTTGGCTACAAACTGTACTGGAGTTAGCTCTCTCTCTTTCTTTTCAGCTCACAGTTTCATGTAAACTTAAGTGAATGAATTCATTAATAAAAGCAGATTTTCTATTTTCATTTCACCTCTGGGCTCTTTTATACCTTTGGAACACACAGGCACAACAAAAAGGTATGTTTGACAGTTAATTATTATTTTTCCTTTTTTGATTCTTGCATTGCAAATAATTAAACAACAGCATTAATGGAATCCAAATCTGCAGAATACAGATTCCTATTTTTTTCTTCTTAAGAAAAAAGTTAAGCAGGTTGGTAACAAGTCTATGACTTGGTTTTAATTTGGATACTAGTGTTCTGAGTTTCATGGAACAAAGGGAAGAAGAATCCAGATCTCTTATTTTGTATATACATTTTTTTCTCCTATTATTATGTATGTTACAGCATTGAATTAATTTTTCAAGTGAGATTGGTCCCCTATAATATGATCTCTGATATTGCACTGAGTGCATATTTATTGAATGGCTGACAGCTTTAAGGTATGGAAACATTCTGTGATTTATCCTGATAATGGCAATATGTGAATCCATTGATTATGCGGATTCTGTGACTAGTCAGTGGGAGCCTCCCACTAGACTTGGAGTTTCAGGAGAGAGTTCTGAAGCCATATCTGGGAGAAGGCTTAAGACAGTAAGACTTGAAAGTATGTGTATAAACAAGAGAGTATAGAAAATTTTGAGGGTGTGGAACTTTTTGAGGAGAGGACATGGTTGAAGAGAGGGAAGAAATGGCTATCCTTCCAACTTGGTTGCAGTAATTGAGAAGAGGAGGAAAAGAGAGAGAAATATGTGAAACAATAGATAATTTAAATAGGAGATTTTTATAGAATCATAAAATGGATTTTAGGACTTTTTTAAGACATGGAAATACTTGTTTGGATCAGACAATAGTAACTTCAAAGGAGTATTATAGGGCCAGGGATTCAGTTTAGTGGTTCCAGCGCCTGCCTCGCAAGCACAAGGACCTGAGTTCAATCCCCGGTACCAAAAACAAACAAAGGAGTATTATAATTTTTTTCTCAATTTGGTTCATGTTTATTTTTATTTCAATTTAATGCCTTTTAAATACAAATGTAGGAATTTTAGATAATATGTGTATTTGTGGAAAAAGCAAAGAATAAGTTTGCATTCTCTGGGTATTAATATAGATATATACAAAAATAATTGTCTATGTAGTACACTTTAATATTATATTTGGGAGACTTTTTGAAAGTTCTCATTCATTGTTACTCTGACCAAGAAGCATCCTTATATCTATTAGAGCAATGAATGTAGGAATTAAGTTTCATATATGGTAAATGGTATATGATATAGTTAGTTTTAGAAAGCTCTTTGGAACTACTTTTCTACAAAATGACTTATAATGTAATGAGTCTTCCTCTGCCTTGCTTTTCTTTTTTTCCTCTCCTCTTACTATTCCTTTCTTCCCTCCCTTATGTCCTTTCTTTCTTTTATTCAGAAATAGTTTTATTTTTGTCTGTCCATTTGCTGCTTGCCTTTTTGAAGGTAATACCTGACACCTGTCCCTTAAATGGTGTGCAAGAATCACCTTTTTCATTAATGACTGAAAAGCCCTATAAGAAAAAGAATTAAGGCCACTCTAGTGCGTGTTGTATAATCAAAGGAAATTGGGGAGGTGTTGGGGTTAGTTTTATTATGAGATGATGCAAATAGGTTAATTGGAAATTATAATTTTTACTGAACCAGAAGTTTACTAAACTTGAATTAGGATATATCAGATGTTAAGGCTTACTGACTATTTGCTCTATGAGAGGAAAAGAATACCTAAGGAAGGTCTAAAATCAGATTTTAACAGTTTTTACAAATCTCTCCACAGTGAGATATTGTATTATTCATATACTTAAAATCCATTAGGGGAGTCCTTAGCTGTGTCTCTTTGGCATTTCTTATAACTAGAACAAATTAGTCTCAGTTCCTGACAGTGTTTGTTTCTTAAGAATAACTTAATTTAGCAATAAGTATCCAATGGTTCCAAAAGGGTAAAGTTTATAAATTATTTCAAGGACACTAAACAAGAGATGAAACCCAGATATGCTTAAAAGAAGGTTGTGGCTTGGTTAAGTTGTGATTATGTGTAAAACAGATAGAATAGCAAGCTGTGAAGCAATTTGTGATGTCTACAGGGGATTCTTCCACAATACCATCTAATAGTGCACAGCACTTCTCACTTTCTGTGGAGGAGAGGAAGGAAGGAATAGGCAGGCAGGGATCTATGCATAGTACAGAAAAGTTAGTGAAAAATATCTGTTGCTTGTATCACATGCTAGGCATTTTTACCTCGTTGTATTTAATTTTTTAAACAATCTTATTGTTTACTCTCCCCCAATCCTTGGTTATTTTCCATAAATTCTAATTTATTTTTTGTTTTCAGAGCACTAAAAGGATCAGTGCTTATTTGTATTTGCATTATTTAGTATCTATTTCCTCCACCAGACTAAAAGCTATGTCAGGGCAGAGACCATGACTGTTGTGTTCAAACCTGTGAAGCTGGTTTTTAGCATAGTCCCAGATACACAGGTCTCAACTAAATATTTTTTGAAATGAACAAAAAATAAAGGAGAGGAAGGAAGGAAGCAAATGACAGAGGTGGGACTTAGTGTGTCTGACTTCAAAACTCATTTGTTTCCCCAGCAAAATTTTATTTCATTTAAATTATTCTTAGTTATAAATTCATCTGATAAAGTTTCCATTACACATATCTCAGAGCACCTCAAATATGATGAAAAAGGCCCCTATTTCATCCCATTGAAATACCAAAACAATCTTAAATTAACAGGTGTCTTGGGAAATAGATATAATATCTTTTATTTTTATTTTTAGGCTTTGGTTCCTTCTACATAAAAAGAGTGCTTTCTCTTCTTTATTCTCTGAGATTTCCCCTTACTTTAGGTCTTTGTGCTCCTAATTTGAGTTTTGGTATCTGGCAGAGAATTTGTTGCATGCCCTGCTGAGGTTTTTCCTGTGGAGGCATGTCACTGGGAGAGAAGCTGTGTTCAAACCAAAGGAGCTCCTAGCATCACCAACACCAGGCACTGGGGCTTGGTTTGGTCTTTGAACAATGACTTCATTTTTTTCTGCTTATTTTTTCCTTGTTATTAATAACTATGATTTTCAAGAATGTCTTTGTTTTTGCATAATGCTACTGAACGTTTTTTGTTACTGGTGCTACCTTTTTTGATGTTATTGTTTTGGTACAGGGGATTGAACTCAGGACCTTGCGCTTGCTAGGCAGGTGGTGGCACCACTGAGGTAAATCCCTGGCCCTTGGTGCTACCTTTTAAAAGCACTTTACTGTGTCTATGGTGCTTCCAAAGAAGGGAGGAAATGTAAGTATAGGGAGTAAATGCAAGGTTTGTTAAATCTCTCCTGCAGAAATATCTCATTGTATCTGGGCTTTCAGCAATGCCATGTAGTCTTGAAGGCATGCACAGTAAGGCTTTGTAAATGTGATTAGGTCAAAGAGAAAGTGGATATCTCCCAGACACATTGGATAGATATATATTTAAATCATGCAGTGAACTTTATGAATTCTATATATATTCCTAAGAATGTACAAGAAACATATTTCTGTGATGTTAGGCAATAACGTTTTTTATCTAGACTAAATTACAACCCTGAAACTTTGGCATTTGGGAATTTATCATTTGAAGCAGTCTGGTTTATTTCAAAGTTAGTATCATAGTAGAGTGATCTGATCCCATTAGTGTCTTATTCAGGTTGGTTTAATTAGTGGTCAATCTAACTTCCTATGTAGTCTCTAAAAACTATTAAAAATATGACTCTGTTTCCCCAGTTAAGACAAACTATTTTTTTGGTAGCAAAAGTTTTCTTTCTAGGAGAGTATTTAGTATTTATTAGAAAGTAACTCACTTCCATGAGTATATCCTAGTACTTAGTACTGTATATTGAAAACACAGCAGCAGTTGCTGCATTGGAAACAAATGTAAATGTACCTTGTCTCTGTTCTTAGGAATTTTACATTACGTATGTACATAAAATTTAAAAAAACTTTTGAAATTTCTTTTTATGCCCTGGTGTCTAACCAATCCAATGGATGGATCAGAGTAAGCATTAATGAATGTTATTTAAATTACAGTGATAATGGAAGAGGAGATGTTCAAAGGAGAAGAAATATAATTCCTTATGCAGAATATACTAAGTAATTTGGACTGTAAAAATGTACTCTGGAGAGTTCAATGAATTTATAATTATTTTCTTAAGGGATATTAGGAAACAGATTTCTTAAATAATTTTCTTTGACAGCTATGTAGAATTTTGTTGGAGGAAAAGGGAATCGTGGTAGTTAATCATGGTAGTTCATTGTGTCATCTTAATTGGCTTGGGAGCTGCTGAAGGGATTAGTAAAGCACACTTCTGGATGTGCATAAGTGGGTTATGAGGGCATGATTTTGGGTACTGTAAATGGTCCTACATGCCTTCCTCTTTGGCACTCTTCCTCTGCTCTGCTTCTAGGCCCTTGGCGTTCAGCCATAAGAAGCTTTGTTCCACATGCCTGCTTGCCATGATGTCCCTGCTTTGGAGCCAGTGGATCATGGACTAAATGCCCTAAAACAATGAACCAAATTAAGCCTCCTCTTTTAAGATGTGGATGTTGGGTATTATGTTCCAGTGGTGGGAAAATTGATTAATACAGGGATGGAGAGAGGAGTCTCCTAATAGGGGAATAACGTGAACATAAGGCCGACAAATACTAGAAGGTATATATGTGATAGAGCACAATAAGTTCAGCTTGTGTATAGGCTACAAAATTTAGTGTGTTTGTATCCTTTTGGCTTGTCAGGCTAAGATAAAGCATTTGGTAGATCATAGGGGGCCATCACAAGCATATAACCCAGAGATATGGCAAGAGATTGGCTTTTGGAAAGTTAATTCAGCCAGTAATTGGTAGAATTGTTATGGATTTGGGCAAAAGCTAGAGAAAGTTTGGGAGGATTGCTACAACAATTCAAGTATAAGGTAAGAGATGGGAAGCTTGAGGGAAATGAAAAATGACTCATGTTGCTTTCTCTCTGCTGATTTTGCTAATCACAGTACGGAATTTTTGAAAAGGCAAGATGGAAAAGGCAAGATGGAAATAACCATATTGAATGCCTCTTGCCAATGCTTAAATCCTGTACCATCTCACTGGTTAAAACTTCACAGAAAATTAAGAATTATTTTTCTTCTCATGGGAGACTGTGAAAAAGATGAATTTTTCCAGGAACAAGAATATCTTTGAAGATAAAGTTGCTTGAGGATTTAGAAGCATATAACATAAACATATATAACATAAACATATACTTGCACATGACATAAATACATACAATCATAAACACAAAACATATTAGCACCAGGAGATAAGGTGCACAGGCAGGGCCTTGTTGACTGCATAGGTATACCATGAAATGTGGCTAGCATGAGTGTGAAAAAAGTGAAAATGCTTGAGATTATAGCTTTTTAAAATTTTAATTAAGTTTATTGGCACATTTTAGGTATACAATACAGTTACATTCATCACTGGGATCTTGTACCTTTACTTTATGTATCTTGGTTCTTATATTTTCCCTCTTCCCCTGCCCTCCCTTCACCCCCTCCACCTTTCCCAATTTACAAAGACTTTATTACCATTTTTTCCTTTTCTCATATTCTTTCTTTTCTCTTCTTACCTTTCCCCTCCCATTATTCCTGCACCTTTAGTCCTTTACTTCCTATTACACAATATCAATTATACATTTTGATATTTGTTTGCACTTTTAGTTTTTCATACCAGAGAAACTATTCAGTATTTACACGTGTGTCCTATTCATTTCACTTAAGAGTATTGCCTCAATGTGCATCCCTTTAGATATAAATGTCTCTAATTTCTCGTTCTTTATGGTTGAGTAGTACTCCATTTTATATAAAAAAAGAAAACACATCTTCTTTATCCAGACTCCGGTTGATGGGCACTTGGGCTATTTCCAAGTTTTAGCCATTATGAACTGTGCTGCTATAAACATGGGTGAACATTTCATTACTGTGGTATGATTCTTTTAATTCGTTTGGAAAGATGCCCAGCAGAAGGATAGCTGAGTCAAATGGGACTTCTAATCCTAGTTGTTTAAGGTGTCTCCATATTGATTTCCACAGTCTGCACTCCTACCAACAATGAAGAAGGGTTCCTTGCTCCCCACAACCACGCCAGCCTTCGTTGTTGGTTGATTTCTTGAGGACAGCCATTCTTTCTGGGGTGAGGTGGAATCTCAGTGTTGTTTTCACCTGCATCTCTCCAAAGACCAGTGATGTGGAACATTTTTTCCTATATTTATTTGGTGCTCTAACTTCTTTGAGAAATGTCTGTTCATTTCAGATGCCCACTTTTGAATCAGGTCTTTGTATCTGGGGGTCTGATTTTTTTGAGTTCTTCATATATTGTAGGTAATAGACCTTTGCCTGAGGAACAGCTGGTAAAATTTTTTCCCCACATTGTAGGTTGTCTCTTAGCTCTTTTGCTGGTTTCTCCTGCAGTGCAGAAGCGTTTTAAAAAGATGAGATCCCAGTTGTTGATACTTTGTGCTAGTTCTTGTGCTACTGAGAATTTGTTCATAAAATCTTTTCTTATGCCAGTGTCCTAAGAGTTCTACCTAGCTTATCTCTCAACAAGAGAGTTCTGTTTTAATATTTAGATCTTTAATCCACTTGGATTTTGGCTTAATGCATGGTGAAAGATAGGTGGTCTAATTTTAATCTTTGGCAAGTTGAAATCCAGTTTTTCCAATACCATTTATTAAAGAAGCTATCTTTCCTCCAGCGAGGATGGTTGGCTCCTTTGTCAAAGATGAGGCAGCTGAGTATGTCTGGAGTTGTTACTGCATCTTCTAATTTATTCCACTGATGCTCAGGTCTGTTTCTTTCCCAGTACCGTGCTGTTTTTATCACAGTGGTTTTGTAGGATAGATTCAAGTTGGGGATTTTGACACCCCCTGCCGTGTCTCTGTTGCCTAGAATGGCTTTTGCTATTCTAGGTCTCTTATGGTTCCAAATGAATTTTGGGATTGTTTTCTCTGGTTCTGTGAAATAAACTGTTGCGATTCCTATCAGGATTGCATTGAATCTGTATAGCAGTTTTGGTAGTATGTCCATTTTCACTATATTGGTTCTTCCTACACAGGAACAGGGATGTCTTTCCATTTTCTTATATCCTCTTCAATCTCTTTTTTCAGAGTGTTGTAGTTCTCAATGTAGAGGTCTTTTGCTTCCTTTGATAGATTGATTCCCAGATATTTCAGTTTTTTGGATGTTATTGTGAAAGGAATTGTTTCCCTAATTTCTCTCTCAATGATTCTGGTTTTGTGTGTGTGTGTGTGTGTGTGTGTGTGCAAGAAGGCCATTGATGTTTTAGTTTTGACCTTGTATACAGCTACTTTACTGAATTTTTCAATTAAGTCTAGAAGTCTTTTGGCGGAGTTTTTGAGTCTTGTATGTAGAGTATCATTTCATCAGTAAATAATGACAGTTTAACTTCTTCCTTTCCTATGTTTATTTCTTTTATTTCTTTTTCTTGCCTAATTGCTGTGGCTAGTGTTTCCAAAACTATATTGAACTGGAATGGTGGTAGTGGATATCCTTGTCTTGTCCCTGATTTTAGTGTGAAAGCTTTCAGTTTTTGACCCTTTTTTTTTGTACCTGGGATTGAACTTGGCACCTTGCACTTGTGAGGCAGGTGGCAGAACTCTTGACCATTAATATGATGTTGGCCATTGGTTTTTCATAGATAGCCTTTATCAAGTTGAGATAAAGACCATCTATTCCAATTTTCTGCAGAGTTTTTTTTTTATCATGAATGGGTGTTGAATTTTGTTGAATGCTTTTTCTGTAACTATTGAGATGATCATATTCTTTTTGTATTTCATTTATTGATATATGTATGTTGAACCATGCTTGCATCCCTGGAATAAATCTGACTTGGTCAGGGTGTATGATCTTTTTTGGTGACCCTCTGTATTCTGTTTGCCAGTATCTTGTTTTGGAATTTTGCATCTATGTTCATTAGGGAGATTGGGCTGTAGTTCTCTTTTTTTGGTTGGACCTTTTCCTGGTTTCGGAATCAAAATAACACTTGCTTCCAGAAATGAATTTGGAAGTATTGCTTCCATTTCAATTTAATTGAAAAGTTTAAAGAGGAGTGGCAGTAGTTCTTCTCTAAATGTCATGTAGAATTCAGTAGTGAAGTCATTAGGATCTGGGCTTTTCTTTGTTGGTAAATTTTTAATTACATTTTCAATTTCACTGATTGTAATTGGGATGTTTAGAATTTTTAAATCTTCTTTGTTTAATTTTGGTAATTCATATATTCCTAAGAAACTGCCCATTTCTTCTGCTTTCCATTTCCCTAGAGTACAGGTTCTCAAAATAGGTATCGATTATCCTCTGGATTTTTGCTGGATCTGTTGTGACTTCACCTTTTTCATTTTTAGTTGCATGGATTTGAGCCTTTTTCATTTTTTTTTGATAAGTTTGGCTAAGGATTTATTGATTTTATTTATTCTTTTGAGAAACCGACTCTTTGATTCATTGATTTTTTGCATTGTTCTCTTAATCTCCATTGCATTGATTTTTTGCTCTGATCTTTATAATTTCCTCCCTTATTTTAGCTTTGGGTTTATCTTGCTTTTCTTTTTCTAGGAGCTTAAGATTTAGCATTAGGTTATTTTCACTCACTCTGTTTTTGTAGTGTAGGCATTCATTGCTATAAAATTCCCTCGTAGAACTGCTTTCATTGTGTCCCATTGATTCCTGTGTGTTTTTTGGCATTATTATTATAAAAACCGTCTAATTTCTCCTTTGATTTCCTCTGTGACCCATTTGTTGTTCAGGAGAGTTCTATTCAACTTCCATGTGTTATGTCAAGTTCGTATGGTTTCCTTTCCTATTGATCTCCAGTTTAATTGCACTATTGTGTGATAATATACATGGGATAACTTAAATTCCTTTGCATTTACTTAAAAATGTTCTAGGAGCTATTGGTTTATTTTGGAGAATGACCTGTGCATAGCTGAAATGAACGTACTTTCTGATTTTGTGGTGTGGAACACTTTGCAGACATCTATTAAGTCCATTTGTTCAAAAGCTTGGTTCTGTTCTAGTATTTTGTTGTTGATTTTTTTTTTTTGCCTAGATGGTCTATTTGTGACAGTGGGGAATTGAGATCCTCCACTACAATTGTATTAGTGGTCATTTGATTTTTCATGTCCTTTAATACTTGTTTTGTATAGTTGGGGGAATTAGTATTTGGTGCATATATATTTATGATTTTCAACTCTTCCTCTTAGATTGTTGCCTTTACAAGGATGTAGTGGCCTTCTTTGTCTCTTTTAATCAGTTTTGGTTTGAAATTTACTTTGTTTGCTAATAAGATAGTTACCCCTGCTTTTTTCCAGGTTCCTGTCACATGAAGAATTGTTTTTCATCCTTTTACTTTCAGTCTATGAGTTTCTTTTTGATCTAGGTGCATTTCTTGAATACAGCATATTGTTGGTTTTGATTCTTAATCCATTCTGCCAGTCTATTTTTTTTGTGTGTGGTGATCTGAGGTCATTAACACTGATGATTATAACTGATATGTAATGCCTTGTCATTGTCATGTTATTTTACTGTTGTTGGCTCTTTTTAATTTTTCCCCTTCTCCCTTTAATTTCTTGCCTTGCATTTGCCTCATGGAGTTGTGATCTTCATTGTCTTTTTCTAGAATATTGTTTAGAATTGTTTGGAGTGCTGGTTTGGTGTTCATGAAATTTCTCACGTGTTCTTTGTCATGGAGGAATCTTATTCCCCATCAATTTTTTGGGGGGTGCCTGGGATTGAACTCAGGTCCTTGCACTTGTGAGGCAACTGGCAGCACCATTGAGCTAAATTCCTGGTGCTCCCCATCAATTTTGAAAGGTAGTTTTGCATGATACATCAGTTAGTTGGAGGTTGTTTTCTTCAGGCCTTGAAATACCTCACTCCAAGCTCTCCTTGACTTGAGGGTTTGTGCTGAAAAATCTGCTGTGATTCTTATGGGCTTTGCTTTGCATGTGACTTGTTTCTTTTCTCTAACCACTTGTAGTGTTTTTTTTTTTTTTTTTTTTTTGCCTCTTGGGTTTTTGGGAATTTTATTATTAGATATCTAGGTATAGATTTTTTTTGGTCATGGTTAATTGGAGTCTTATATGCCTCACTTACCTGTATGTCAAATTCTTTTGTTCTGTTTGGGATGTTTTCTGTCCTTAATTCTGTGAACAGTTTTCTTTATTATATTATTCTTTTTGTCATCTAGGAACTGTTGGATTGATTTCTCATCATCCCTTACTGTTTTTAAGAGATCTCTCTTTTCATGGTCACTGACTACCATCCTGTCTTCTTTACCCAATATTATGTTTTTAGATTGTCTCAGTTTGTTGTGTATACTTTCATTAGAATTTTTAATCTCTTGGATATCTATTTGAATCTGTTTCATGGTTTCCATTTCTTTCCTATGCTGGGGATTCATAGCTTCTATCAAGGTCCTGAACTCATCTATTTTTTTTTTAATCTGTTTGTGTTATAGAGTCTCTAATCATGTCTTTCATTCTGTTCATCATCTCTGTGGTTATCTGGGAAATTATTTCTCTTTTGAATTTTTCTAGAGCCTCATTCATCTCTTTTGTTACTTCCTGTTCAGGGTGTCCAAGTGGTTGATTGTCAGACCTTTCCACCATGTTTCTCCCAGAATTTGCCTGTGATGAGATGGCAGCCTGTGTTTGTCCCTTGCTTAAATGTCTTCTCATTTCTATTTTTGTTATTGGTTTAATTCCTGGGTCGATACTTCAGTCTTCTTGATATACCTGGTCTTTAGGTTTTGAGTCTCTAATGTCTCTGAGGAAAACTCATTTGCATCATAGCAGGAAGGACAACTGCTTAGATCAATCACAACACCTTTGTCCAAGTGATACAATCAATAACACAATAGCAAAAACAGTTTAGAAAATAACAATTTTTGGTAGTTATTAATCTATCACCTTAACCATGTGAGTTAAATCAAAATCAAAGCTGGAGCTCAGGAGAATGGCTTTTATGGTCCCCTGTGCTTCAATGGTGTGTGTGTGTGTGTGTGTTGGTGGCCCTTCACGTGCCTGAACGGCTCCACCTCTCACCAGTCTACTTACACTTCTGGGAGGCCCAGGGTTTGGGGGTTGAGTAGCAGCCCAGGTCCACACAGTTCCAGCTCTCACCTGTCCACTTGCACTGTGGTCCACTTGCACTTTTCTACAGCATTTTTAAAAATGATTTTCACCCTGGGATTAGTGCATGGTATCTATGAAGAATAATGCAGGTGCACATAGAGCTTGGTTCCTTTTTAAACTCTCTGAGATAAGTGGTGACTATGTTATGACTCCCTGGTTATACTGCCACAGATGACTGTCCTTGCCAAGAGAAGGTATAGTTTTAGCAAATATTATATTTCAAAGAGAGTTCCTCTTTTACTTGTCCTTTTCAGAAGAAGAGGTGTAGTACAGGGAATTACTTTGGTAACTGTTCATTCTTAGAGACCTAGACTGGCTGGTCATCTCCAGCCTCTACTCAAATGTATGCATCTTGACCTTTTGGCACACAGAGCTGCTTGCCATTGCCTCAACATGTTATGCTGTTTTTAAGCTTTTGTATGATTTAAACATGTGTCTCACTTATTCCTAGTGAGTAGTACATACTATGTAATACATGATAGTAAAATGATTTTTGAATGAATTGAACTCTATCTCCCATAGTCTATCAATTAAGATACTTATAAGTTAAAAAATCTTTAAGATTTAAATACCCTAATGGAAAGTTAAAATCTACCAGTTTTTCGCATCTTAGATTCTATATATGCCTCTGTAGTTTAAAAATAAAAGAACCTATGGCTTTTTAGTGCCTTTTGTGGCTCTTGACTATATTGGGTGCTTCCTATGATCTTTAAAATAAAATATCTGGGATCTTCTGTTACTCCGTGGGCTCTTCTGTTTACTATCTGTAATCTATGCAAATCATGTAGCATTTTTGAATTTTAGTATACTAACCTGTGAAGTAAAGCTATTACCCACTGCACGCTATTTTTATTTAAGCTATTAGTGTATGTTTGTGATATGTAATAAGTCATTTTGGTCATATTTGGTCCAGATATATCTATAGATCTCTCTATATGTAAATATATATCCTATCTTTTCATTTTTAACATATTGTGTCTTTATTTTAAAAATTAATTTTTATAAAGTACATGTAATTAATTATTATTCTCATCCAGTATGATAATGTCTGCCTTTTGATTTGGACATTTAGACCATTTCCATTTAAGGTGATTTTCTGCATCTTGGTTTTATTTTTTATCACCTATTCATTATTTTCTTTTCCTTTTTTCTTACTTTTTAAAAAAATTTATTGGGAAATGTTGATTTCACCTTAAATCCTTTGTATATTAATTAGGCTTTTTTGTTTTATTACATCTCAATGGTTGTTTTTGGACTTAGAACAACTCTATGCAACTTATCACTGTCTTACTCCCAGTATTATTATCCAATTTTACATAATGAGAATTTTACAAAAGTATACTGCCATTTTTCTACCCTATCTTTTGTGCTTTTGTCATACATATTACTTTTACATGTTATAAACATTGAAATAAATTATAATTTTTGCTTTTAATAGTCTATAACTCTTTAACCAGACTAAAAATAATCAGAAGACAGAAAAAAAAGAAAAAAGGAAGAAAAAACATCTTTTACATTTACTGTGATTTTCATTGTTTTTATTTTACCTTATTCCTTTTTTTAAAATTCAGATTTTCACTTAATAACATTACTTTCTGCCTGAAGGACTAATTTAACATTTCTTGTAGGATGTGTTTGTTGTTGAGCTAAAGAGATTTCCTTCAGCTTTTATCTTTCTGAAAAAAAATCTTTACTTTACAGCATAAATTTTAGATGAACATTTTGTTATTGTTCAGTACATGCAGATTTACTACATTTTGGCTTGCCTTGTTCTGAAAAAGTGGTCTGCTGTAATTCTTGTGCATGTTCCTTTGTATGTCATGTTTCATTTTCCTCTGGCAGCTTTTAAGTTTTTTCACTTTATCACAGGTTTTAATAAATTTGATTATCATGTGCACTTGTGTAGTTCTCTTAATATTTCTTGAATTAGGATTAAGAGGTTTGGGTCTGTGGGATTATGGCTTTTTTTCCATATGGAAAAATTTCAGTCATTATTTTTTTGAATAAAAAAATTTTTTGTTCATGTCCTTTACATATAGGCAATCTGAAGTCCTACAACTCATGAATTGTTTTCATTTCTTTGTCTTTTCTCCCACATTTTGCTTCATTTTGGGTTGCTTCTTATGATACTTCTTTTCTTATCAAGTTTCTCTTGTTTTGCAGTGTCTAAACTGCATTTTATTTTACTCATTGACCTTTTCCATCTCAGGCATTATATTTTTAATCTTTATAAGTTCAGTTGAAGTCATTTTTATATAGTCCATTTCACTGTGTAATATGTTCAGTTTTTTTCTTACCTGTATGAACAAGTGAAACACAAATGGTAGAGAAGGGCACTAAAATAGTTATATAATTGTGTCATTTCTGAATCAGTTTCAATTGATTGATTTTCTCCTCCTTAGAGGTTATATATTCTTTTTTGCATGAACAGCAATTTTTTATTGGATTCCAGAGATTGGAAGTTTTTACCATGTTGAATGTTAAATATTTCTGTATTGTTACAGAATTTTTGAAGTTTTTTCTGTTGTACAGGTAAAGTGGAAACCATTTTGATTCTTTCAATGGCTCCTTTTAAGCTTTGTCATTTGGAACTGGTATAACCAGTGAGGCAATGCTATCCTGATTACTTTGACTAATGCCTTTTGTATCATAAAGTTTTACATTTTGGAAGATGTCAAAATGACCTATTTATGGTCTCATACAAGTCTCATACAGGCACTAGTTAGGAGTCGGCCAAATTCCTTGGGAAGATTCTCTGAAGATCTCTATGTACTGTTTTTTTCCTCCGTGTTATTTTATATATATGTAGACAATATATACTCCTTGGCCTCCCCTGACTCCTAACTCCGTCTTCTCAACTGACTGACAGCATTAGGTTCCGCATCCGAACACCATAGTCAGCAATTTCCTTTTCCATGCAGTAAGCTGGGACAATTGTAAAGATGACTCATTTATCTTTCCTGTCTCAGGAATCACTGTTCTTTGCTGCCTGATGTCCAACGTCTGAAAAGTATTGTTTTCACTTTCTCCCAGTGTTTTGATTGTTTAATTGTTCAGGAACCTGATTTGTTCCTGTTAGTCCATCATAGTCAGAGCAGTAGTCCTCATTTATGTAAGGCCAAAAAAATATATATATATAAAACATACATTATATTAAAAGTGATTCATATTAGAAAATATTCAATAAGTGGTGATTACTATTGATTGTTCATCAGTCAAGCTTTCTTTCTTTCTTTCTTTCTTTCTTTTATTCTTTTCTTTCTTTCTTTCTTTCTTTTATTCTTTTCTTTCTTTCTTTCTTTCTTTTTTTTTTTTTTGTGAGACATGGTCTCAGTATGTAGTTGGAACTGACCTCAAATTCACTATGTAGCCCAGGCTGGTCTCGAACTCACAGATATCCTCCTGCCTCAGCCTTCCAAGTTCTAGGATTACAGGTGTGTGTCACCCACCATGCCCAGCTAGTCAAGCTATCTTATTATGAAGCCTTCCTAGACTACTACTTTCCAAATGATTTCCTATTCTTTCTTCTTCCTAGTCATATCACTTCTTATATATACTTTTAAAAAATGATATTTACAAATATATGTTGCAAATTTTGGTCTACTTTTGTATCTCTTGCATCAGGGTGAAGTTTTCAGTCAAACAAGATCTGTCTTTTTGCCTATCTCTAGTTTCCAGCATACATTAAGTACTTTAATATTTATTGCATAAGTAAATAACCACAAGTGTTTTAAATCTTGTATAAATCTTCAGGAGTTGAATTGTTCATTGGGAATGGAAGAAGATAGTTTGGAAATTTGAGAACATTTGGAAAAATAAAAGCAGAGAGAGAAGTAAGATTTTGGGGAACCAGAACACAGGTTAAGAGCTGAGGTGGAAAATATATAATGAAAATGACAGTGATGATGATAATAATAAAAATAATATAGAGTCCCTGTGAAGGTGAGAGAGTATAGAGGCACATAGAATGGAAGATAGCAGAAATACTGTGTCAATGAAACAATCCGATGAGACTTTCAGAACACACCTACAATATATTGGTAATAGTAAGTAAATGGGTGCTGTGTGAGCCAATGTACATTGAACTGTTTTTAATAGGGGATTTGCAATGAAGTATTGCTCCAATTTTTGAAGTAGATGAACCTTGGAAGAAAGTGATGGGGATAGATTACAAAGCCGAAAGGATTTCTAGATGCTTTAGGACAGAATAGCACGAACACGAATATATGATGGCCTTAAATAAGCATTTTGTATCAGAAAGAAGCAATGCACCTTGGAGTAAGGTACGCTAGAACTTCTCTCTCATCTTTGCCTCTTGGCATGACTCTGGACTTGTTACTTAACCTGTCTGAATTTCAGTTCCTTCATCTATAAAATGCACGGCTGCTAGGAAGATTTTATGATTCATAGAGAACATTTATTGAATATCTGGTAAGTAGTGGGCCCAGTAACTATTAGTTTCTTCTTTTTAAGGCATCATCAACTTTTGTTAAGGCAAGGAAAATGCTTCAAGAAGGGCTTTGTGATGCCTCAGTACTTTGTAAAGTGCTTGGGTATAATATACAGAATATAAGTATATAATTGCTGATCCCATTTATTGCATATTTACATTGCAAATTAATGTTGCTCTCTGTTTTTTGTGGTCCAATACTAAGAATTGGATTATTTATATATTAAGTTTCTCATATATTTTAAGGTTTTTTTTTTTTTGGTACTGGGGGTTGATCAATTTCAGGACCTTCTGCTTAAAGAATTGGAATTTATATATTAAGTTTCTCATATATTTTAAGGTTTTTTTTTTTTTGGTACTGGGGGTTGATCAATTTCAGGACCTTCTGCTTGTGAGGCAGGCTTAGGCACCACTGAGCTAAATCCCTGGCCCCTCATATATTTTAAGTTTAAATTGTTTTTGAAAATGTTAGGACTACTGGATAAACAACATACAAATTAAATAATTTTATCACACAATTTGATATTTTTGAAAAAATGATTATTTCATACGGAAGCTACTCATTAAATGGAAGAAAGACAAGATCAGAAATCCTACATTTTCCTGAGTATTAAACCCATTTTCATTTATGTAATGTATTCTGTGAATCAAATCAGTTTTGATTTCAATTCTGCATTGCTGATATGAGATGAGGCATTGGGTAATATTTAGAAACCTCTGACTTTCAAAAGTAATTATACTTTAAATCCCCAATCAATTTATTAAAGACCACTGTTAATGTGCACTTATCCACCAAACTGTTTTAGACACAGGAGAACTTGCATGAGGTTGTTCTTGCATAACTAAACTAGAAAGCAGAACTATCTTTTATTTTATCATGGCAAGAAAGATCCGGAACTCCTTCAGTTAACTAACTTTGAATTTGGTTAAGAGAATAAAAGAATTTACCCAGTCAGTAGAATATAATGATAAACCATAATACCATTAATGCTACTTTTTAGCATTGTTTTTGGTTCTTGAATACTTTCATTAACACGCACATATCCCAGGTATCGTATAAAAGGTTTCTGATCTTAACGAATGAACAATCCTTGGTTTTCTGCATAGTATCTCACCTGATAGGTACCGAGTTGGTAAACACCTAGCTTCTTCATCTGCTTCCTTTACTAAGACTGGCTCTTCACCTTTATGAACCTTAGTTGGGTGTTAATAAAAATATTCTTGGTAAAGAGTTATCTTATTTTTAGTTCAAGACATGTCTCTAGGACACTTGTAAACATGTTTCAAGGTAATGTTTCAATGAATCTCACAAACACCTCTGTAGGGCATGAACTGAAACTGAGGAGACAACAGTGTTAATAATTCAGCATGTGGCAGTGCTGTGGATATTAACGCGTTTATAGTTTACTTGGACAAAGCTTTGCCCAATTAAATGTCACATGAATTTAGTCATCTCATTTTAGTCTTGGTGAACATTTTAATTTTTTTTAATTGATAGATGAGATACTGAAAATATTCAGCTCCCCTTAGAGATACTATTTATAGACCATAATATATAAATTGTGAATTTTAAAAAGTTATTACAATAGTTGTCATCTTGATTTAAAGCAAAGAATGTGTAAGAATTTTCATATCACATTATGGCTAATTTGGGGTATTTTAAATTGCCATATATTCAAAATTTCAAATGAAGTACCTATTTTGGTATTTCAAGTCAACACATAACTCTTAAACTGCTAAATTTATGCACTGTTCAAGTAAACTATATACAGCATGTATCAGAAAAAATGAAAACATAATAATAATAATAAATACATATAATAGGTATACCCAGTGAATAGGGCATAAAAGTTATTTTATGAAATACTTTCATGAGAAGATAATGTATCTTCTTGTACAAAATACCAGACAAATAACATAATTTCTATTAAATTACTAGTAACCTTAGTACACACCTCATTATTTGTAGGGACAAGAAATAATACGTTAGTGGCTGAAGTGGAAAGATTCTGCTTCTTAAAATATGGTGGTTTGTTGAGCTGGCTAAATAATCTGTGTCCTTCTGGCATATAATGAGCGCATTTTATGACTGAAGTAGAATTATTTTAAATCATCATCTAATCCATCCTATTTAGTCTGAATGACCATTTTGTTGACAAATTTCCTCTTTTAAAGGATAGAAATGAGGAATTTAAACTTTCATATAAAAGTATATTACTTGGTCTTGAGTATACTTAAATACACATGTCTACCTAGAAGTCTTTATTATTACATTTAAATTGAACAACAAGGAAAAGCTTATAAATTTAAAAAATTGTTATAGTGGTAAAATGTGATCACATTACTTATTGAATGACATTGACCATAAAACTAGAAGGAAATAAAGAAATAAAATGGAGATTATTTTGTTTTGGATGTTTATAAAGCAGATTTAAACTTTTAATAAATTTCAATAGTCAGAGACTTATATTTCAGTATTATATTTTCATGAACATAAATCTTCAAATAGGCAATTATGTCCACATGATATATATTTGGAGTTAATGATGATAATCTGCCACTTGTGTCATGAAGCAACTCTTTTTGATCCCAATATAAAAATGTCCATAGTTTTATTGCTAAGTCTTTAGTGTCTAAAAAATGTGAATTAAAAGCCAAATAATTTAACATTATGAAAGTCTCACTTTTGTCAAGAAATCATGCATAATTTCTGAAAATAAGTTAAAAGATTAGAAATATATTTTTAGTGGACTGGATCCATTCAAAGAATTTGTGGGCTTATCTTCCATTCTACTGTGGTAGTATGAAATGGCATTGTGCTGTAACTTTAGTAATAAAAATGGAATGGATTTTAAACTATAAGCTAGTTTAGTAACATTGGCTCAATTTCTTTCCACTTTTGTGTCCCTTGCAAAGGAGAAGGTACTACATCTCTATGAACAACTTGAATTTCTCTTGCTCTGGAAAATCATAAAGTCCAACTTGGCTTTTGACACAGTCTAAGCTACTTGGATTAGGTAAAGCTGATCTTAAAAGAGAAAAATTGGATACTCAGCAAGCCCTAGCAGATATTTTGACACACACTTGGAGCTGATAAGAGTTGTCATAAATTTAAACATTACCTTTCCTAGCACAGAAACCACACTAATAAATGGCTTTGAATATTTTATGAATGACTGAGTACCCTGCTTTGCTAATAATTCCTCTGGAAAGCTGTGACTTTTTGGGATGGTTTTACTTTTGGAAGAAAGCATGTTGAAGAGAAGCTACTGATGAGGTGTCATATAATTTTACAAGTTGCATAACTGCTTTTAACTACTAAACTATCTCTGATTAAGATAACAATTGAGCTTATAATTTTTTCTGAACAGCTGCTGCTACAGGGGGTCATTACCTTGGAGAGCTGGAAAATAATTGTACTCCTGGTACATGAGTTATGTAGTCTTGTGTTTTACAGCAAAGCACAAAGTTTAAAGCCTATAGAAGAATGTTATTTGAAAGCTGTCAAACCATGTTAAAAAAGACTGCATCGTCAAAAGGCCCTGGTGGCCATGATTCTGCATGTAGCCTTGTCTTATTCATTATAAAATGCATGTTTATAAAGTTCCACAGTGCATCCAATTCCCAATTCACTTATATCAGCAAGACTTAACTTGCTCATTAATCTAAATTCTTTTGCAACTTTAATCTACATGTTTAATTAATCATAAAATGAGGCGGTAAGTAATTTCAGCAATGTGTGGCTTGTTATCAGATGCATTTAATCACTCTTCTGTGAGCTCATTTGGAAACACCTGAAGATGTCGAGTGCAGTTTGAATAAGCATAAATTATTCTTTGTCAGTGTACTTCACTCAACTAATAAGACATTAATTTAAAAGGCACTGTTTGTCATTTTTAGATCTTTACCAATATTTTTAGCTTAGCAATATAACTCTAATTGTATATATGATTCTGAACTAGTGCCCGACATAGGAAAGGGTAAGAGTTTAATTCATTTTTCTTATTTACATGTAATTATGTCATGTAATCTTAGTTTTTAATGAGGATTAACCATCTTGTGAGTATTCATATGCTTTTGGAATAAGGTACTAATGAATTATAGTTGGAAAAATTATTTGTTGGTACAAAGGCTTGTAATTCCTTGTTTCCTGCCTAAGGTAGGAATGAAAGGCCGTGAGGTTTGCAGGAGGAGTACATTGAGATTTGAGGATAAAAGTACTATACAGGGTTACATGTTATAGATGTTAACATAAAAAAATCCAAGTAAAATAGCTACATTTTGCTGTCTCACATAAGAGTATAAATAATCCTTACATGGGCCAAGAAACCTTAAGTGTGACAGTCTTATTTCCCCCCAGTCTTTCAACAGTCTTGCACAGTTGACAATGGCAATTTTTAAAAAGCAGAAAAGCCTCCAAAACAATAATAACAAAACCCACTCACAGCTCCAGAGCAAAAAAAGATCCATGAGAGCTTAATAAGTTACGTATCTCAGTGTTAGGAGTATGGGAATAAAACCTGCATTTTATAGGATGTCATCACCTGTCCTGTTTATGACACAAGAGCAGTGACACATGGTAAGAATAATTATCTCAGTGGAAACAAATTTATTTACCTGCTGTAGAGCATCCTTGTCCATCTTACTCATGAACTCATCCCACTTGTATGCTGTTTGTGGATTGTCAGCAGTGAGCCAGAGGGAATGATTCCTGAAAAATGAAATATTGCTTTGAGCTGAAATATAACCATATTCTCCATTGTTATTTGATGTGCACATCTCTTGGGCTTCTCTTTCATCAGGCTTCCTTTACACTGAGATTACAGTATTTTTTTTTTTTTTTTGGTACCAGGGATTGAACTCAGGTCCTTGAGCTTGCAAGGCAGGCACTGGAACCACTGAGTTAAATCCCTGGCATGACAGTCTTTTATAGTTCTATTTCTTATACTCTATGACACATGACTATGTAAAATTTTTCTTATTTTCTTTTCTGAGGAAAAACCAAATCTCAGAAAATTTCATTCATATGATTCAAGTCACACAGGCCATAACAGAGTGTACTGCAGTGAAATACCATTTACCCTTATTTTACTCAAAACACTATACATTATTTTCCTAGAACCACTGATGAAAGCTTGAAACACTGGGGTTCATCTTTGAAAAAGAACATTTCATTTTCTTTATATATTATATATTTAT
>NW_022900928.1:13570452-13591986 GCF_012274545.1 Fukomys damarensis
TTTTTTGAGGTACTGGGGATTGAACTCAGGGCTCTCTGCTATTGAATTATACCACTGACCCTATTCATTTTTTTTGATATGAAACCTCAAGCTTCTGTAACTTCCCTTTCCCTAGAAAAGTTATGATAATATTTCCAAATGGAGTTATTTTCTAACTTGCTGTTATAGGTGCAAAGAAAGAACACTGTAGCCGTCTTCCACCCAAAATGATGTATGAGAGGCCTGTCCTGTTCTCCTAATGGGTCCTTCTACACAAAGATAATGATTTTCTTTACAAAATGTCGTATGTTAACTGTAGCCCATGTGAACTGTAGCTTTTAGCCTGTATAACATACTGCAAGGGGAGAATGTAAACTCAATTCCATGCAGCTTATAGACTTTTAGGTATTTGAGTATGTACTTATGTAGAGATACACATCCTCTTTATCCACCTATACCCAGAACACTTTCACATCGACATACCTTTGCTCAGTTACAAACAAGGACATATCACTTTTTCAATTGAAACTTTACAATTGATCAAGATAAAAAATATCAAACTGATGAACCATTGCAGTGGGTGAAACTGAATGAGTGGAGATTTTGTGCCTAGCTGCACTGACAGAGACAGCAGGGATCCCCTCTCCCCGATGCATAACGTCTATGGCTGAAGAGCGCCATGATGGTGAAGAACGGGATTACCGATGGCAGATCTGGTACATCTAAAGAAGGAGTGAGGGACGTGTAATGTGGTGTCTGCTAGCTCATACATTCTTGGGGAAGATATTTGGAAGTCCTGAGTGAACATCAGAGTCTTCAACTGTTGTGGCTCTTTAGGCTCATCAGATGAATGAGAATGCCATGGTGCAGTCAGTTCCAGGCACTGGAAAACTGACTTCCTAAGTTTCAGCCCTTTGTATTTAAAATGGCGGAACCATCACATATTCAGTTCTGGTTTATTTTATCTGAGGAGAAGGCCTAAAATCGAGCCCTCACAGCAGTTTCTTAAACAAGTGGAATTCTGTTCCAATTTTCACTAATTCTATGTGTCCTTTCCTACAAAGACCTTTGTAATTTATGTTCATCCATTTTTGTTTTGGATCCTAGCTTTGTCTGTGCACATTTATTGGCTTTTCTATAGCAATCTAGTTTTTCTTTATCATTTAAAATTTACTTTTGTCAAACCATTATTTAGGCATTTTATAAATACAGTGCATTTGGTGACTTTATGGAAAGTTCTGATGATAGAGTATAAAGATCTGCGAAGGTGGCTGTTTTATGAATTCATGTAGCAAGCAGGACACTGGGTTGGTCTATATTAGTTATTTCTCTGGAATTTTCATGAGAATGGATTGACTTGAAATTATAGAATCTTTCTTAGTACCCTTGATTTAGAAACTTGGATCTGTGTTTTAAAGGCGATATCTGAGTTACTTATATTTAGAAGAAAATGTCCAGTATATTTTTCCCATTATCTACAATACATACTATTGGCATATGTTTTTACTTTTGCCAATATTATCAGCAATATGCTATAGCCATTAATAATCAGTTATTCATGAATACTTCCAAGTATTGTATTTGAAAATCTCAGACTTCATATCTGGTAAATGATGAAGTAATTTATAACTTTCACATTGAATTCTTGTTACTTTTTAAAAATTGTATTTCTTTGTAAAGCATATGACCCACTTCAAAGTTAATAGTTACCTGGGATTTTAAAAAGTATTTCTTTATATCACAAAAAGATTTCTCTGTTTTGCCCAAGAGTGTATTTGTAGACAGTTTCCAACTTAGTAATAGGTAAAGTTCTAGAAGGTTGTTTGAAATAAATATCTCATAGAAACCATGTTATAGTTGATGATTTGATTCCCTGGGAAAATTGCTGAAACCCATTAATTCCATAATATGTCTGAATAATATTATTTATAGCAGTCAAGTTGGTGTCTACAGTTAAATATTTAATTTCATATTGAATTCTAATTTTAATAACATTCTTCTGATAATTTTTTTTTTAATTGAGGGATCTGATTTTTCTTACCTCCACTCTAACAATGCAATGAAAGCAAAACCCTTTGAGATGTAATTTGGGAGGTGAGGAAGACTTCTTGATGTCTCTGGCTGCAGAAAGATACTGGGTATCTTGGCCTTAGTAGGAGGGAATGAGTGACCCTGGTGGTCATGGTACCGACAAATGTCTATTTACATATAAGTGTGTTCCCATATCTGTTGATAGGAAGATGGAGCATTCTGTACACTGAGGAGCCAAAGGATGGCTTGTACTCACTCACTACATTCCAAGTGCTTTCACTGTATCTCTTCTTCTAACTCCATCACTCCACCTCCCTTTTGACTCTTGGCTTTTTAGTAGTAGCACTTGTGAGAATATTTAAGTTTCTAGTACCAGAACAGATTTGGAATATATATTAGGTCTCATATATTCTCCAAAAGTAAATATTCCTAAAAATATGATAGCACAAATGAGAACCAGCAGTTCACTGTGGCTCAACTACATTATATTTTGTAAAAGTATATGAAGAAAACCACTTAAAAGTAAAAGTAGATAATAGAAAAATCACTTGATCACATTTAAAACACCATTTAAACCTCAAGAATTTTGAATATTCGTTTTTTTCACCTCAAATCTGGCAAATTGCAATATAATATATAATCTCCAAAGGGAGAAAATATGAAAAAAAGAATGAGAACAGTGGGGAGAAAAAAGGGGAAAGACTTTAAGATTTAAACTAACAGTTTGGGGAAAACAGTTTAATGAGTTCTGAAGAAAACAGAGAATTTAGTTTCCTGAGGAAATACATTGCTTGAAGTGTAGAGGAAAGTGCTTGGCAATTCTAACCTTGTACTTTTCTTAAACAGAAACATTTAAAAAAGAAAAGTAGAAACATTTGACAAGCTGAAAACTCAGCTGACTTCATGCCTATCAAATAAAAAAATCTGTTTTTTCATCATCTGAGCACATAGTTGGGTTATGCACAGAGCTATCCAGTGCATAGGTTGGAGCGGCAAGGAGCCAACAGTGAAATCAAACTCATAAGCACCCTATAGAAAACCCCTCAAATTAACTGCTGTGCTGTTGCCAGCTGTACTGCCAGGGAACAAGAGCCTTATAGATTTCTGTGGAATGACTGGGTTACTTAATGCAGCTTGATTGACTCTCTTCCTGCCTCTGTTCTCTTTGGCTGGCAGCTGACCAAAACACTGTTTTGGTTAAAATAAGACTGAAGTGAACACACCCACTTACATGAACCTTCTTCTTGTATACTGTCTTAACACTCCCCTCATATACCGAATACAGGAAGAGGAAAAAATGGAAACAAAGTCTTTGTAAATAGTGAGAAGCAGAGGGGTTCAAGGAAGTGAAGGGGAAATGGGGAAAAATAAGAACCAAGATGTATCATGTAAAGGTACAAATTTCCAATGATGAATGTCATCATACTGTATACCTAAAGTATACCAATAAAATTAATGAATTAATAAGAAGAGAGGGACATGATTTTCTTCAATCAAAGTTAAGTTACTGGCTGGCACTTTGCTGTCCCTTTTTTGGGGGGGCAAAGAGTTTGAGGCATAGTCTTGCTATGTAGTTCAAGCTGGTCTTGAACCTACTACGTAGTCCAGGCTAGCCTGGATCTCATGGCAATCCTCCTGCCTCAGCCTCTGGAGTTCTGTATTTAGAGCTGTGCATCACCACACTGGCTTGCTGTCCTTCTACAGATCTATCAGATTTTTAGAAGAGTCATTTACTTGACCTCTTACATACAAATACCTGGATTCATAGATGTCAAAAATGACGTTAGATTCTTCTAACCATACTAACTTTTCACTTTAAATAATTGCTTGCTTCATAATTCTATAGTTAGAAAAATTATTAGGAAGCCATGTAGTCTTTCTTTCCCTAGAAAGAAAACTAACAGGTAGCTACTTCTGTCTTACAATCTTCTAAATAATATCTGGCCGCAGGGTGCTAGACAGCTTCTATTGCCAGCTTACATAATTAGAGAGGCTTGAATAAATGCTGTTGGCTGTTTCTCCATTACATGGAAACTCATAGGTTCAGATGCTCTATTTTTCATTAAATCAGGGGACTTGCAAACTTTTCTTTTTAAAAAATATTTTTATTGGTACATTTTAGATATACAATACAGTTACATTCATCATTGGGATCTCGTACCTTTACATGAGGTATCTTGGTTCTTATTTTTTCCCTCTTCCCCTGCCTCCCTTCACCCACTCCATCCTTCCCTATTAACAAAGACTTTGTTTCCATTTTTTTCCTTTTCTCATATCCTTAGCTTTACTCTACCTCTCCCATTTCTCCTGCACCCTTAGACCTTTACTTCCTATTACACAACATAATTATACATCTTGATCTTTGTTTGCATTTTTAGTTTTTCACACCAGAGAAAGTATTCAGTATTTACACGTGTGTCCTATTTATTTCACTTAAGAGAATTGCCTCAATGTGCATCCCTTTAGATATAAATGTCTCTAGTTTCTCATTCTTTTTATTTTCTCATTGAGTTTATTGATGCATTTTAGGTATACAGTATAGTTACATTCATCATTGGGATCTTGTACCTTTACATGACAGGTCTTGGTTCTCATATTTTCCCCTTATCCCTGTCTTCCCTTCACCCCCTCCTTCCTTACCTATTTATAAATACTTTATTTCCATTTTTTCATTTTCTTATTTTTTTTCCTTTACCTTATTTCCTTTCCCCTAACCTTCCCACTTGGCCTTTGTTCCTCATTCTTTATGGTTGAGTAGTACTCCATTTTATAAAGAAAAATCAAAATACACCTTCTTTATCCTGTCTCCTGTTGATGGGCACTTGGGCTGTTTCTAAGTTTTAGCCATTATGAACTGTGCTGCTATAAACATGGGCGAACATATCATTATTGTGGTATGATTCTTTTAATTATTTTGGAAAGATCCCCAGCAGAAGGATAGCTGAGTCAAATGGGACTTCTAATCCTAGTTGTTTAAAGTGTCTCCATATTGATTTCCACAGTCTGCACTCCTACCAACAATGAAAAAGGGTTCCTGGCTCCCCACAACCATGCCAGCCTTTGTTATTGGTTGATTTCTTGAGGACATCCATTCTTTCTGGGGTGAGGTGGAATCTCAGTGTTGTTTTCACATGCATCTCTCCAAAGACCAGTGATGTGGAACATTTTTTCCTATATTTATTTGGTGCTCTAACTTCTTTGTCTAAGAAATGTCTGTTCATTTCAGATGCCCACTTTTGAATCAGGTCTTTGTATTGGGGGTCTGATTTTTTTGAGTTCTTCATATATTGTAGATAATAGACCTTTGTCTGAGGAACAGCTGGTAAAAATTTTTTCCCCACATTGTAGGTTGTCTCTTAGCTCTTTTGCTGGTTTCTCCTGCAGTGCAGAAGTGTTTTAAAAAGATGAGATCCCAGTTGTTGATACTTTGTGCTAGTTCTTGTGCTACTGAGAATTTGTTCATAAAGTCTTTTCTTATGCCAGTGTCCTAAGAGTTCTACCTAGCTTATCTCTCAACAAGAGAGTTCTGTTTTAATATTTAGAAATCTAATCCACTTGGATTTTGGCTTAGTGCGTGGTGAAAGATAGGTGGTCTAATTTTAATGTTTGGCAAGTTGAAATCCAGTTTTTCCAACAGCATTTATTAAAGAAGCTATCTTTCCTCCAGTGAGGATGGTAGGCTCCTTTGTCAAAGATGAGGCAGCTGAGTATGTCTGGAGTTGTTACTGCATCTTCTAATTTATTCCACTGATGCTTGGGTCTGTTTCTTTCCCAGTACTGTGCTGTTTTTATCACAGTGGTTTTGTAGGATAATTTCAAGTTGGGGATTATGACACCCCCTGCCGTGTCTCTGTTGCCTAGAATGGCTTTTGCTATTCTAGGTCTCTTATGGTTCCAAATGAATTTTGGGATTGTTTTCTCTGGTTCTGTGAAATAAACTGTTGCGATTCCTATCAGGATTGCATTGAATCTGTATAGCAGTTTTGGTAGTATGTCCATTTTCACTATATTGGTTCTTCCTACACAGGAACAGGGATGTCTTTCCATTTTCTTATATCCTCTTCAATCTCTTTTTTCAGAGTGTTGTAGTTCTCAATGTAGAGGTCTTTTGCTTCCTTTGATAGATTGATTCCCAGATATTTCAGTTTTTTGGATGTTATTGTGAAAGGAATTGTTTCCCTAATTTCTCTCTCAATGATTCTGGTTTTGTGTGTGTGTGTGTGTGTGTGTGCAAGAAGGCCATTAATGTTTTAGTTTTGACCTTGAATACAGCTACTTTACTGAATTTGTCAATTAAGTCTAGAAGTCTTTTGGCGGAGTTTTTGGGTCTTGTATGTAGAGTATCATTTTGTCAGTAAGTAATGACAGTTTAACTTCTTCCTTTCCTATGTTTATTGCTTTTATTTCTTTTTCTTGTCTAATTGCTGTGGCTAGTGTTTCCAAAACTGTATTGAACTGGAATGGTGGTAGTGGATATCCTTGTCTTGTTCCTGATTTTAGTGTGAAAGTTTTCAGTTTTTGACCCTTTTTTTTGTACCTGGAATTGAACTTGGCACCTTGCACTTGCGAGGCAGGTGGCAGAACCACTGGGCTCACTCCTCAGCACTCTTGACCATTAATATGATGTTGGCTGTTGGTTTTTCATAGATAGCCTTTATGAAGTTGAGATAAAGACCATCTATTCCAATTTTCTGCAGAGTTTTTTTTTTATCATGAATGAGTGTTGAATTTTGTTGAATGCTTTTTCTGTAACTAATGAGATGATCATATTCTTTTTGTATTTCATTTATTGATATATGTATATTGAACCATGCTTGCATCCCTGGAATAAATCTGACTTGGTCAGGGTGTATTATCTTTTTTGGTGACCTCTGTATTCTGTTTGCCAGTATCTTGTTTTGGAATTTTGCATCTATGTTCATTAGGGAGATTGGGCTATAGTTCTCTTTTTTTTTGGTTGGACCTTTCCCTGGTTTCGGAATCAAAATAACACTTGCTTCCAGGAATGAATTTGGAAGTATTGCTTCCATTTCAATTTAATTGAAAAGTTTAAAGAGGAGTGGCAGTAGTTCTTCTCTAAATGTCATGTAGAATTCAGTAGTGAAGTCATTAGGATCTGGGCTTTTCTTTGTTGGTAAATTTTTAATTACATTTTCAATTTCACTGATTGTAATTTCGGAATCAAAATAACACTTGCTTCCAGGAATGAATTTGGAAGTATTGCTTCCATTTCAATTTAATTGAAAAGTTTAAAGAGGAGTGGCAGTAGTTCTTCTCTAAATGTCATGTAGAATTCAGTAGTGAAGTCATTAGGATCTGGGCTTTTCTTTGTTGGTAAATTTTTAATTACATTTTCAATTTCACTGATTGTAATTGGGATGTTTAGAGAATATGATAAGTTTGGCTAAGGGTTTATCGATTTTATTTATTCTTTGAGAAACCAACTCTTTGAATCAATGAGTTTTTTTTTTATTGTTTTGTTCTTCTCTATTGCATTGATTTTTACTCTGATCTTTATCATTTCCTCGCTTGTAAGAGCTTTGGTTTTGTCTTGCTCTTCTTTTTCTAAAAGGTTAAGATTCACCATTAGGTTGTTTATTTTCTTTTTTTTTCAGCTTTAATTGAGTTTATTGGTACATTTTAGCGATGCAGTAGTTACATTCATTGTTGGGATCTTGTACCTCTACATGACAAGTCTTGGTTCTCATTTTTTCCTCTTGTCCCTGCCCTCCCTTCAAAGGTTGCTTATTTTCACTTGCTCTGTTTTCCTGGTGTGGGCATTGACTGTTATAAGTTTCCCTTGTAGAACTGCTTTCGTTGTGTCCCATAGATTCCTGTATGTTGCATTGGCATTATTATTTATTTGTAAAAACTGTCTAATTTCTTCTTTAATTTCCTCTGTGACCCATGGTTGTTCAGGAGAGTGTTATAAACTTTTCTGACTATAACTCAAAGTAAGAAATAAATTTATATGCTTAGTATGATATATCACTGAATACAATTTTTATTAACAATATTTGTTCTTTAAAAATTTTATTAGTGCACAATTGCAGTTTATGCATTTACAGTCATCTTGTGGAGTGGTTACAAGTACAAACTAGATCTTTTTTGCTTTTCTTCTTTCTAATCCCTTTCATTTTTCCCTCCCCTCATTCCCTTTTCATCTAGTTCCCCTATCCTATTTTTCATTGTTTATATTATTAATATTAGTTCACGTTATGGCAAATAATGTTAAATAAGGTTATTAGGTTCCTGAATACTCTATATCTTTATTCTACTTATTTCTCTTTTTTCTTCTCCTCACCCTTTGCCCTTGTTCCTTTCTTCTACATCCCTAGAAAGAAATCCATCTCTTTATTCCCTCTGTCCATTCTTTATCATTGTATTTGTACTTTGTCTTACTCAAATGAGAGATACCATATGGTATTTAAGCTTGTGTGTCTGGCTTATTTCATTCAATATTATATCTTCCAGATGCTTCCATTTGCCTACAAATATGTCTAATTTGTCATTCTTTAGAACTTAGTAGTATTCCATTATATTTCTCTATCCAGTCATCTGTTGATGGGATATAAAGGCTGCTTCCAGCATTTAGCTATTATGAATTGTGCATAAACATTGGTATGCATGTATTGCTGAAGTAAACAACATCTATTCTTAATACATGCAATGTATTTTTCTTTTTTCCTCTTCCCTCACTTTCCATTTTTTCCTTATTTTTTCTTTTTAAATAAAATGCTAATTAATTCAGAAAATTGATTTTTATTACACATTCAATCCATAATTTGAAAAGCACTGCATTAGAATAAGCAGTTTTCTTCCTTTTTTTGCTTTTCTTAAAAACTTCACACTTCGTGTTCTTTGGTCTACTACTGTATTCCAGGAACTAAGCCTCCTTTACAGGATATTAATTTTATTGCCTATTTTGATAAAATCATTAGGAAGATAAATTTTATTCTCCACTAGGAGCAAATAATCTATTAATAGCATGTATTGTTTTATTTTGTCTGTTTTGTTACACATAGTTATAATATATAATAAATGAGAAAGAAAGAAGGAAAAGAAAAATATTTTTCAGTTAAACCTCTAATTACCCCGCGAGGTAGAAACTGTTGTGCCCATTTTTTATTGTGCCCATTTTTATATCAGGATCAAAGTTGTATATTACCTATCCCAAAGGTTGCTAAAAAAAGAAAACAAATGTAGAGCAAAATGCAAATTCAGAGTTTTTAAAAAAATCAATGGTATTGCTGCTTCCTTCAATCCTAATAATTTTAAAATTTGAATTTAAAAATACCAAGTGTTTTTGTGAAATGTATCACAAAAAAAATCATTTGTAGTGGTGATTGTTGTGTAATATTATGAATTGTAACTTCTTGATAATTTCCTTTCAACAAAATAAAAGAAAGAAGGAATAAAAACAAAAAAGATTCCTCTGCAGCTAAGGATAGAGACACTGAGTCCTCTATTTAAATCTTACATAATTATATTATAAAAGTCTTATTTTTCTGGAAAAATGAAATAGGTATACAGAGCGTGACATTCTACAGGCTAGGATATTTTAGAAAGTCATAGGAACTCAAACATGAGTGAAGAGTAGAATTTTCCTTTCAATTTCTATAATAACTGTTTTTTGAAGGGAAAACAGGAAAAAATGACCATCTTTCCTGGTTTTGAAGAAAAACTTGTTTATGTGTATAATACATTGGAGAAATTGTTTGAGAGTATTTTGCGTCTGCAGAAATGTGACCACCAAAATTCTCAACCAGGATTTAGGGCTATTGGATGGATGAAACTAATGAAGTCAAATGAATACTGTATTTGTGAAAGTAATAGATTTACATCATTTTCCAGTGCTTCTCTGTAAAAGAGATTGCATTTTGAAAAGAAAATAATAGGTGCAGTTGGCTTTTAGAACTTATTTTTTCCTCTTCTCAGCCTCTGCCACATTTCCAGATTTATCAGTAGACAGCTTCTGTCTCTTTCTTCTTTTTCCCTTCACCTCTTTGTATCTCTTCTTTTTTTTCCTCTGTCTTCCCCTCCTCTTCTCTCCCACTCTTCCCTCCAGTTTGTCATCTCTTCTGTACCATCTTTAGTTTTTGCATTCACACATGCAATCTTTGCTATCTCATTTATAATCCTTGTCTTCTTATTAACAAATAATTCTCATGTCTTTTAAGCAAGATGCAGAGGGACCTTTTGGTCCTTAAAGGGATTATCTGGAAAAATAACGTCCCTTCTGTTTTCTTACATGCGTTTCTTTGTTCTGTCTCCCAAATATAGTTTTAGAAATATCATTTTATTTCTGGAAAGTGTTGAAGTACTGCTTTCACCTTTGTATCTTCCCTTGAGTAAATTCATCTATAGTTATTATATGACCATTAGAGAGAAAAGCAAAGGTTTCTCATCAAAATTAGCATTGATCCAGACGGTTCTGACACAGTAACTATGCATAAACCTTCTTAAGCACATTTTTATGTAAGGAGATGGACTTTCTCAATATGTAGTTCTTGTGTCTACTACAGAGGAGAGTTGAGAGCAGGCAGGTGTACTAGATTAAACCTCATGAAACTCAATGTTGAAACTGTAAAAGAAACTTCCTGGAGGGAGCTCAGACAAGGTAGAATAGAATGAACTTGAATTAAGGGCACTATTACAAAAATGTGCTTTGAGGACCAGAAGAAGGTAAAAAAAGTATTTTTAGTAGTGAGAGAGTGCAGAAAGAACATGGTCAGTAACAGGCAAGGATTGGAACATGCTGATGAAGCTCCCCAGTAGTTCTGTGAATAGACAGACTTGATTTATGAATAATGAAGTGAAAACACCCACAGACACATGGCTGCAACCAAGCTGGACAAATACACAAATCATGGGGCAATTTGGAGTGTGTCATTAAGTAGAGCTACAGTACAAGAAGTAAAGCAAATATATATTCAGATAAGATGGGAAATGAAGAATAGTAATCATTAGTAGTTGACTTACAGAGTTGGCAGATTATATAATTTAGTGTCCTTGATTTATTGAATCTAAAGTAATGAGTCTAATGGCACTCTGGTGTTACCTTGTTTATATATTTTAATATAAATCTTTAGGTAGAATCTAAGCCTATACATTTAAACATACGGATTCTACTCTTTTTTTGGGGTGTTGTTGTTGAAGCAGGGTCTTGCTTTGTAGCTCAGGCTAGCCTTGTACTCATAGTGATCCTCCTGCCTCAGCCTCCTGAGTGCTGGTATTATAGGTGTGTGCCATCACTCCTGGTTTGGAATCTACTCATGACTCAGAATTCTTCCTTGCCTTAGAATCATGTAGTGCTATAAAAATATCATTTCCATATAGCACCATAGATTCTAGTAATTAATAAGGTGACAAATAATTTTTATGATAGAGTAAATATGACAAAATTATAAGTATGATTACTGCATAGATGTTAACTTTCTTTGTTCTATGACTTTGGATTTCATATATGATACAGCCGTGATCAGCCTTCTTGGTCACTAGAATTGGCTGAAAGTGAGCATGTTTCCTGCTCTTCTAAGTCCAGGTAGACTCCTTCCCTACTCTTCCTCACCAGATTTTTTTCAGAAAGATAAAAGCTGAACGAAATGTCTTTACCACTCTTAATTTCACTGCTGTTTTATCCAGCTTCCTCTAACCAAGATACACATACTACTTCTCACTATTTTACATCTCTTATTAGTTTTGTGAAATCTAGGCAGAGTGAAAAGCAGTTGTGCATACAATATCAGAATAATTTAATAATAGCAACTTACTTTAGAACATATTTTCTGGGTTGTATATATTTTCAGGTGATAGAGAGGTAAAGGAACTAACATTTATTGAGTGCCTACATATATTATCTTATTTAATTATTACAAGAGCTCCATGAAGTAATAGATTCAGATAAAGAAACTGTTGTCAATAAACAATGCAATTAAAAGAGAAGAATTGCCATATATTCTAATTATGAAGGGAAACACTGTAAGAGAATGCCAACTTATTCTTACCATAATCATGGGCTGACATGAGAAATAAGATAAAAATGTCAGAAAAGTGAATGGTAGGACAAGAGCCATTTCTACTTCCACAGTGAATTTTTTGAAATAATGCATTTAAAGAGGTAAATAATATTGTAATTGGTATTACATTATAAGATGCCATCTTAGAAGAGACAGAGATTTATTTTTCTGCCCAAGTAGGAAAGGGAGTCTCGGCAGAAACACCAACACAAACTATTTTTAGCATGGTCACTTAATTTAATTCCTGGGAAATGGATCTTTTGATATCAAAAGGACCTTGATTTTTAAAATTCTTTTTCTCCCAGTTTATTAAGTTTATTGGTACATTTAAAGCAAACAATGCAGTTACATTTATCATTGGGATCTTGTACCTTTACATGGTATGTCTTGGTTCTTATTTTTCCCCCATACCCCTGCTCTCCCTTCACCTACTTCACCCTTCCCTATTTACAAATACTTTGTTTCCATTTTTTTCTTTTCCCTTATTTCCTTTCCCCTCCTCTTTCCACTTCCCCTTTAGCCATTTTCTATTTCACACTATAATTTTCAAAATTCTAAAATAATATTCAGCAAGATGTATATTTTTCTGGGTAATTATCTGGCTTATTACATCTCCATGAGATACATTTTTAAGCAACTCTACTAAAGCAAATGAAATATTAAAGTTTTTAAATGATGAAACTGTGCAGAGTGTGACGTAGTTGGAAAGGAATTTAGAATAATGTATCACAAAAACTGTTGATTGCTTTTCCTTAAAATAATCCTCTTTGAGTTTTTTGAACTTCCCTATACATTGCTAGCCATTTAATTTGCTAGAGAGAACTTGTAAAGACACTGGATTTAAAAATCCTTATGGTTAAAGTTTTTATTCCTATTTTTAAGAGAAAAAGATGAATATGCAAAGTATGTGAGTGTATATTGTCTTGATAGCTTCAGGAAAGTGTTACTTGGCTGTAACTTCGAGGTTTTTGTTTCTGTGAGCTATTTATGATATATACTCTTAAAGGCTTTATTCCAGATGGAGGTTTCATTTTTATGTAAGGAGAAGGTCAGGCCTTACAATATTTGTTATTTATAATTTTGTTTTCTTCCAGAGAAATACCTGAGTCTCCCAACTTCATTTTAGTAAAATTATATAGTTCTTTCAACTTGAAATTGCTTGAATAGATCACTACTAGATGATAGAAACATGATATGCTTTATAAGTCAAAAAGTTTTCCACCAAGTAATACCAGCAGTGAAAATTGTCAGAGAAACAACTAATTAATCTCTGCTCCTTTACAGCTGTTTAATGCAATGCATAACTAAAAGTCCTGTTAAATTAATTAATGATTTCAATTATGAACTTTTCTCCAAAATGTTATGATTCGTATCAGGCTGATAATGCAGTGACCTAGGAGTGTGAAATCTGTGTTATGAAGAGAGTCGCCAGTTAATTGATTCACAAATTATTTAAAGTTTGTTGCCCCCAGGGGAGTGCTCAGTTTCATGACAGTCATTTCTTAAAGTGTACAAACTCTTTTTCACCTTAAGGATGTCTTCAGTTATTAAGCATGGTAAAATACCAGCATGTTTCTAGAGCTGGAAGTAATTTCAACATTTATGATTTAGAATCTGTAGGTGAATATGTGGAGGTTACATCTATTCTAAAAGGATAAAAACGTTAGTGAAACTTGTTTCTCTTTTGTGGCAGTCTTTTCTGTGCTTTTACTTTAGTAATTTTAAAGTTCTGTATCACTCAATTTCATTTTTTTGCATTTGCTATGCATTGAGCATAGGTCACATTAAAAGACAATATAATTATGGGTAATAACACAATATAAATAGTTTAATATAAACAATATAAACTGCTAATTCAAGTTTTTGGGTTGCAGAGTGGGGCTAAAATGCCAGCCTAATGGTTGCCCAGGGAGCTGACTTCAAGCAACGGTAACAATTTCTGTTGGACACCTTATATCTTTATAGTACATAAGTGTCATGTAAACTTGCTTCCAGTCTGGTTATTTTACCCAAAACTTAAATAATAATGAAGTATACATTGTACAAGGAGAAGGGAGCAAATCAATGTTATCAATATTTTATAATACATATATAACATTTCATTAATATTTTTATGCTGGGGTTGGGCTAACTTCAGAGTAGATGAAGTGGCTGTAAGTGCGTATCCTTTCCTGAGTGCCCATGCCTAAGGTGAAAGGAAAGATGATTCTAAGGAGAGGTTTTTAATTAGGCAGAGAGGACAGCTGAAGTTCTCTAAATGTGGCTTCATTAAAAGGAGGCTCTAGATTCCCTTTTGTTCCACACACATATTTGGGCTTAATCAATAGTTTAGACATCAGTTGCTTTTAGGGTGGCTGAACAATATTTTTTTTTCAGCTTCACTCCAAGTTGATAAGCAGTATGAAAAAAATTTTTAAATTTAATATAAAAAGTCAGTGTTCCTTTTGAGAAATTCCTCTCAGCTCTGAATGGACAGATGTATTTACAGGATGGAGCGGGTTGCTTATATTCTGGACAGACATCATGTTTGCAAATTTTACTTGTTCTGGTGACTCTTCTGTTTTACTTCTTCATTTTTCTTGACCCAAGAAAATTGCCCAAAGAGAAGACAAAAAGAGAAACAGTATTATTAAAAATAAGTTTATCTTTGTTAAACTTGCTGCAGGGCAAAAAGAAATGGACTTGAAAAGGAAGTAAATTTATACTAATTTTTGCATTGTAGGAAATGTACTATTTTAGACACTGACTGACTGCTTCTGTTTTCTAAAATTAAGGAGCCTATAATCTCAGCGCCATTAACAAGTGCTGTCATTCAGATACACAGTGTCTGGCTGATTTAAATAAAATGAAATGAAGATAGTTGTTTCTGGTCCCTTGGCTTCACTCATTGCCATAAACATATGCTCTGCGTCCCGCTTCTTTCCATCTTATTTATGACTTTAATTTGTTGTGTGGGCTGCGCTAGAAATTAAATTTAATATAATTCTCCAAGGGACCCTGTCATATAATAACATGGTAATTTCTGTGTATCCTTTTGAAAAATGAGGAAATTAATTCTTCCTGACATGTTCTAATTATTCCAGTGTGAACGGCAAATCCGTTTTTCCTAGCCCCTGAAGTGTTATAGGCAAATGGCTGGTGTTCAAAGCTGAGGTGCTAATGCTGACCAGCAGTGCGTTTAATTTGAAACATGAGCAGACACCTTTCAACACACCTTTGTAATATTGGAGTACTTTACAGAAATTAATTCACTACTTATTTGGCAGCTTAGCCTTGGGGTTATGTTTTTTTATTCATCAATACTATAGTCACGTTAGCATAACGTTTCCTATTTCCTTCAGTACTTGGTGCCTATGTATGGAACTTAAAACATGCAGTGGGTAGTTCAGCTCAGTGAATGAAAGGAATCCAGGCACTTTAGAAATACCAGTTGTATGCCAAATTGTGTTTACACTTTATAGAGAGGTGTAGCAAGGTCTTGAATATTAAACTTAATTATAGTCTACAGTTAGCAGCTTTAGCTGAAATTACATAGTGTAGATATTATTGGGACAATCTTGATGTGAAGAGACAACTATATACTGCTGTCCTGGTGTAGATTTCAGTTGTGGAAATACATTTTTTTACATGCGGAATGATACCATAAGCAATTTGTGAATTAAATTTACAGACCAGGAATCTCACAATCTGAACTCTTCCAGGAATGAAGTAGCTATGCCTTGGGAGATAAAGGATTGAAGCCACTTTTGAAGCTATTGGCCACGTGTGACTTACTATTCATTAATATCAAATGGAAGGTGTATGTGATATTCTTTACATGGATTACAAAAAGAATTTGCTTTATCTCTGATCTTTATTATAAAACTGGCTATTGTATACATTTCAGTAATCAAGTCAATCTTTTGTGTCAGTTCTAATACAATTTCTTTGTTTTAGTGAGAAGTTGATAAATGCCACTATACATGACCATTTATTGTTATAATTAACAAGAAAAATGAATGCATGAGATTCTACTTAAAATAGAAAGTAGAAATACAATTAAGCTTAAATAAAAGAAGTTGATTCATGTTTGGAGTGTCTGTAATCAAGGCTTTCTGTTTATCTGTTTTTATATCTCCATATTACATTCCTTTAAGTTTTAACTTAAATAGAAATTGGAATGGTAGCATAATTATTCTGATAAACAGTTTTAATACTGCCCATATTTTTCTGATGACCATTCAACTGCCGGATACCTAATGTTATTCTCCCCATCAATCTACTGTGGGCAACTGTCAGATTTACATTCTCTAAACTTTCCTTTCTACAAGACATGGAAAAAGTGGGATTCTTTTGCTGAGAAACTGGGTAAAAAACAATATTCTTCTTCCCATTCAAGTACACGCCCCCTTTTACTGTTCTAGTTCAGGCAAGGTTATTCTAAGATTACTTCTGTGGCTTTGTAAGGGTAGGAGATGGAAGATGGTATTGGCAAGCAAAGAGGGAGCAAGTACATCCCTTCTTATACCCATAGAGATTTTGAGTTGCTGAAGATTTGCTGACTATGGACTTCTCTTTCTGCCCCAGGAAAGGAAGGAAAATCTATTACCTATTTGGCCCTTCTTTTCCTTTATTCCCCTTCCCCTTTTTTCTTTGTAGTGATTAATACCAAAGAGTAGAGGTGGGGGCTAGACCAGATCCTGCTCTCAGCAGATTAGACCCTTTCCAGAGCCCGATATACCATTTATATGGTATCTAGGAAACAATATAGGGTTTACTGCATTTCTAATATTATTCAAAATGAAGGATTCGTAAGAAGTTGTTGACCAAGTTAAAATAAGCTGCTCATATGTGCAATTTTGCATATACCTAGTTCCATTCTCTTTTTAGGAAAGAAACTGCAAACATTTTTATATGCTTCCATCTCAGGATGCTTCAATCAGTGTATCCAGCAAAATAAATGAAAAGAGGTAAAGATCTACTAATTTTGAATTTTTTTCTTTTAAAATATTACTTAGGCTCGGTTTTTGATCATGTCACCTCTTAAAAATTGTATAATTTCTAGTTAGATTTGATAAATTTATTTCTATGCATTCTTTACTTCTCTAAAAGAAACTTATACATATGCTAAATTTTATTTAACATAGATAAATTATAGTTTTTATATATGTATATATACAAAACATGTATACACAGAAAAATTATGTATTTCCAAAAGGCCTATTATTCTTCATTCATATCTCCTTGTTAAACTCATCCATACCATCAGTATGCTTACTTCATAAATCAAATTCACTTATTTTTCAAGCACATGGAGGGGAACACATATTTGAGCAAAATGTCACTCACCTAATGACTGAGATATGAAAGAAAGACATGAAAGGGAAAGGACTGGGGTCCCATAATCGCCTTTGGGAGATTTGGGGTCCCCAGTGACTAGAACACCTCCCACAGGCCCCATCTCTTAAAATTTCCACAGCCTCTCCGTAGTGCCAAGATGGACACTAAGCTTTTGACACATGGACCTTTGGGGACCTTTAAGATCCAAACAATAGCACTTGCTTCAGATTGCAGCTTTAGTAGGTGTTAGAGCTGGTACTTAACATTAGATTTGCCCTCCTATGTTCCTTTTTTTTTTTTAAATTTTAAAGTGAATTTATTGGTACATTCTAGGTAGACCTCCTATGTTCTTAACCACAGAATTATACTGAGTGAAAATATGACTGAATAGAGATATAGCTGTGGGAGTTATCTGCGAAAGAATGATAGTTTAAAATATCTAATAAGTTGATATCCCTCAATAGGCAGGGAAGGGGAGAGAGAGAGAGATAGAGGTATATAGAGACCCCAAGATTGCGATTTGAAGTTTTGAGAGAATAGTGAACAAAAAAGGTGAGAGAAGCAGTGAAAGAACAATAAAAAGTAACTGAATAAAAATAAATAGCAAAGTTTTTATGTCATGTGAATCAAAGTAGGAGATGATATCAACAAGAAGAGAGTGAACAACATCAGTCACTGTTGATTGAATACACCGGTGTCAAATACTGCTGCAAATTTTTGGAAGAATGCAGATTTGTTGCTGAGGCCAGAAGCTAGATGACAGAAGACAGGTCTGAGGAGGATGATGAGGAAATAGTGATGGGGGGTAGAATACAGTCATGATTTTATGTGATATAAATGTTGTATTTTATCCTTCAGTTAATATCATCAGTGTTTACTCTTCATTTGAAAGGCTTTTTTCTTCAAAAGAGTGGAGAGAATGGAAAAATGATGAATGAATGAATTGCATTAAAGAAAAAAAACCCGTTATTTACTATTGTTAATGTTTTAAGGGTGGAAAAGCACAAAATATCAGCTTTCTTAGTCATTTCAAGTGAAATTAGTATGAGTAGTCTAAAAGTGTTTTTTTTTTTTTGGTTACTGTTTTATTTTTTATTTTTTAGGTTTTTTGAGACAGAGTCTTTATAGTTCAGGCTGGCCCCAAACTCACTACATAGCCCAGGCTGGCCTTGAACATGTGGCGATCCTCCTGTTTCAGTCTCCTGAGTGCCAGGATTATAGGCATGTGCCACCATGCCCAGTTTAAAAGTTTTGATTTATGTAGATTTGGCAGTTCAACCGAGCTCAGGGTTTCTATAGGTGAAAAATAAATTTTTATAGGTCTTGTGAGTGTGTGTGTGTGTGTGTGTGTGTTTATGCTAGGCAAGCACTGTACCACTAAATTACATCCCCAGCCCTTTGTCATTTTCTAATCCTGAAGCAGAAATCATGTACCTTCTAAGACTTATAATAGAAGGTTGCTAATATATAGCCGATCCTAGAAATATGCCTATTAAATAAGTGGTTTTAATATTTGATTTGTGGGTATAAAAAGAAATGTACTGAATTCTGGGACTCATGGCAGAAGAGTAGTTTGTTAAGAATTACTAGAAAATTACTATTGTAAGGCTTTCTTGATCAGCATTTCTCCAGGTATGATTTGAATGTCACCAGCTGCATAAGCTAACTGGACAACTAACTGGTTTGGAGTACTTATTAAAAATGCAGATTTATTTTCCTGGTACTGGGGATCAAACTCAGGACCTTGTGCTAGCAAGGCAGGCCACTGAGCTAAATCCTTAGCCCTAAAAATGCAGATTATCAATGCCCTATCCCACTCTGTTGAACTGGAATCTGTAGTTGACTAGGAATCTTTATTGAAACAAGTTGCTTAGAAAATAAAAAAATAATTTAATAAAATAATTAATAAAAATTAAAGTATAAAATAAAACAAAACTGGATTTCTGATTGAGTTTTTTATTCACTGAATACATCTAAAATCAGATATTGAAAGCTAACCTTTTTATTCATCTATTTTAAATTTAAATCTCTTCTAAGCTGAAGATATAAGTCTACGCTCACAAGGGCTGTGTTTCATTCCTCTGCACCCATCTGTCACCATCACCACCAGCAACAACAACCAATCTGTTAAGGGTCATAGTACGTGAATAGCTAATTTGCACATGGTTTCAGTATCTTACGCAATTGTTGCTGAATCCTTTGGCTTTGAGAGACCATTCTATGACTCTGTTTTGACTATTTTAACTTGGAATATACCTTTCAATTAAACATTGGTGTTCTCAACTCCCTTAGAGAGCTATTAAAATGGTGCCGATGCCTTTCTGTTGTTCTTGTGTTACTGGGCAGAGCCCAGAAATTTGTCATAAAAGAAATGGTACAAATGAACTATGATTGTTTATCTTCACTAGTAAAGTTAAATATATTTTTGAGTTAGTAGGAGTGGAGGGGTGGGAAGTGAAGCAGGTGACCCACCACTCTGAAATGCATGCTGCTTGGGTACACAGAAAGTATAAGTCCCCAAATAACCTCATATCCTAGTTTCTAAATACGATGTGATTTTGTTTTTCCTTCTTTTTCTGATCCCACACCTTACTTGCCATGGAGAACTTAGTGACTACCAAAATAATGGGAAACTTGGTAATGTCTAACAGGCTGTTGGACCATTAGCATTTTTCAATAGTGAAAATGTCCTAATGACAATCATGCCTTTTATAATCCAATAGAAAGTAAGAAATTGGGAAAGTTACCCATAATGAATACTGCACATAGAATGTGAGCCATAATGGGAAAGCTAAAACACTAGGAGGCTAAATTTAATGCTTCATATTATTAAAAAGGTACATTAATTTTTTATAATATGTTCTATTTTACTCTTCTTGGGTTTTTTTTTTGGCCTAGCTTATAAATATGAGTATTTGATTTTTAAAGCCTTACAATTTTTCTTAACTATAGTTTGAATTTAAATTTCCAAAGGGCTTTGGGATTTTATCTCTGTAATATGAAATGACCGAAACTTGAAATTTTTTTCCAACTGTATAAATTGTTTATTTTGGACATCTGTTCGACTTGTTTTATGTGAAAGCATCGTATTAGATATAGGGTCTACTCTATGCCAGGAACCGTTGGAGATAGTGTGAGGCAGTGAATAAGACAAAATCCCTGCTTTCATTGAGTTTATATTTTAGTGGTAATGGTTGAGGAAAATGTTAAAATATAAAAAAAAAAAAGCAAGTAAATTATAGCCTGTTTGAAGATGATGAGTGCTATGAAGAAACATCAAACAGGGTAAAAAAGGTAAGGAGTGCTGACACATAGGGAGTTGCAATTTTATTGGATAAAACACAGTCAGACCTCACAGATGGATGACATTTGCATTAAGGCCAGGAAGAGAAGTGAAGAAGTGAATCATGCAGATGCCTAAGAGAAGACCGTTCTAGGAAGAATGAGTGAGTTTGTAGGGGAATGAACTTGATGGTTATAAGGAATAGTAGTAATGAGCCAGTGTAGCTGCGAGATGTGAATGTTGAAGACATGCGTGATTTAACTCTCGTAAGAACTTTGGTTTGTATCCTGAGGAAATCTGAAGAAGATGGTTTCGCAGCAGAAAGGTGACATGATCTGACTTCTATTCTAAAAGGGTTTTGCTACCTGTTTTGTTGAGTATAGACCGCAGTGAAGAGACTAGTTAGGAGGTGTCTTAGTCTTTCTGGGCTGCTAAAACAATATGCTATATTCTGAATAGCTCATAAACAACAGAATTTTTTTCTCACAGTTCTGAAAGCTGGAAAGCCCAAAATCAAGAAACTTTATCTTTAGGAACAAAAACAATATGTAGCACATGGTAGATGCTCAGTAAATAGTTGCTGAATGAATGAATGAGATAGTGAACTAGAATCAAGGTGTATCTAATGCCAAAGTCCATTTTCTTTATTACATCCCATATATCCTGATGTAAAGTAGAGCTATCAGATTGTTTCTTAGAGAAGTTTTTGATAAGGGACCAAAACTAGGCAGTGAAATCCAAAGGGGTTAAAGAAGAAACACTGCTGATAGAGTGATTGAGCTCAGAAAAAAAGTGGCCCAAGGCAAGTTTACTATGAATTAGAATAAGAAAGAGAGAGAAAGTCAGAAGGAGAGGAACAAATTAATGACAAATTAGAATAAGGAAGAGGAGGAGGAGGAGGGG
>NW_022900928.1:13592084-13640707 GCF_012274545.1 Fukomys damarensis
GGAGGAAGAAGAAGAAGAAGAAGAAGAAGAAGAAGAAGAAGAAGAAGAAGAAGAAGAAGAAGAAGAAGAAGAAGAAGAAGAAGAAGAAGAAGAAGAAGAAGAAGAAGAAGAAGAAGAAGAATTGGGTTTCAAACTTCAACAGTAGCTTTCACTAGAACCTGGGGCTGCAATTTTTTAATTTGCCTCTTCACAGTTGCCTATTGCTTTGCTTTAGACAGCCCATTTCTTTGGAAGTACAATGTAGTTAGTATGTCCTATATAATTTTTCTCTCTGGTTCTTGTTAACTTTTTTACTCAGAAGCCTTCTCTCCCCCAATGTTTTTTTTGCAACAGGTAATCTCAGATAATTTGTCCTTAATGCAGTATGACTTGAGAGACACACAGAATACCTCTTCACATCTTGGCTGTGTGTCAGTAGTTCAGGTGTGTAACTTTGTAGCAGTATATCCATAGATATCTTTCTCTGAAATAGAAATTTGCATATCTTACTCTTAGGAGTTTAAGCCTAATCTTTCTGTTTCTTCACCTTGCACTGATTCATGTTCTTTTACCATTTTATTTTCCCTTTTGTTTCAGAGGAAGAAATGTTCCATCTCTTCATGAGGTGACATTTTCATTTGTGCTTTTCTATTTCCATTCCCTCTAGAGAAGATCTCCTCTCTTTTTCATACCTTTGGAGACTCAGATTATAATTCCTTTTTTCGCCTTTCTCTATCTTTGGGATTTTGAATGAACTACTTAAGTGTTTTTAGACTCTATTTCTTATTATAAAATACCATTTTCCTGCTAACATTGTAAGTTTGTAGTGAGTCAGTTAAAAGAATGTGTGGGAATATACTTTATAAGTTAGAAAACAATGTTCAAATACAAAATATTACTATTACAACCTATGTGCACAAATAATTCAGATTTCTTTTTCTAACAGGCTTTCTCAACTTTGTTGTTCCTTAAAATATTCTTCTTTGCTTCTTTCTTTTACTGTCAAAACTGATTAATAGTCTTTATTTTCTACCCACATTTCTTTACTTCTAAACCTTTTGGGATCTAGCTTTTATATGGTTCTGGATAACTTTAATCTACTGAATTCAAGATTACTAGAAATTAGCTAATTCCATATTCAGTGTCTTTTTCTTATTTTTGCTCTTCTTGCTTCTAGCTATTGTTGACTAAAATTCTTCAGCACAGTACTTAACATGTAGCAAATATTCAATAAAGCTTTGGTAAGTGAATGCTTCCCTTTTGCTTTTTTCTTTGTTTCTTTCTTTTTTTATTGAATCCACCTTTTTTTGCTCATAAATTAAATACATCTATTTGTTCTTCTTCTTCTTCTTTTTTTTTTTTTTGTACTGGAGATTGAACTCGGGTCCTTGTGCTTGCAAGGCAGGCCACCGAACCGCTGAGCTAAATCCCCAGCCCAAATACATTCATTTCTAACTTTGGTCCTTCCTCTGCTATTTTTACTTTTGGAGGTTTGATTTGCTCTAATGCATTTTCATCCTGTAGAAATGGATCCCATATCTACTTTCCAACTCTCTCCTGAGCTTTAGTTCTGCTGGTTTAATTCTGTACTTCTGCTTGCTTATGCCATTGCCAAATTTACCAAGTTTACCATCTTTTGCTGTAAATCAATCTTTCCTTTGGGACTTGTGTATATTTCACAGTGATACCAGCACTCAGGTCCCCAGATTGGAAGCTTTACAAATTGTTGACTCTTCTTTCTTTGTCACTACATTGGCCATTTCTTTGTTCAAGTGTTTAAACAGGGTTCATTATGTGAAAGCACTATTTTAGATGTTGGAATACCTAAGTTAAACAAAATTGAAAAAATTCTACCAAGCTTCTTTTTCCCTAGTTGTTTGCATTTATTCATTCACTTATGAGTGATGGGGTTGCTCTTTTGTGTAAGGTTGTCAGAGACAGCTTTTTTGATATGGATACATTTGATCTGAAAGCTGAGTGAGAAGGAGCAAACTATACAAATTACTAAGGGAAGAGCTTTTAGGCAAAGTGGGAAATATGCAGAAGGACCTTTAAGTGAGAGCTATGTGGCTCTTTTTTTTTTCTCTTTTAAATTGAATGTATTGGTACATTCTAGGTAGACAGTACAGTTGCATTCATTACTGGGATCTTGTACCTTTACATGCCAGGTCTTGGTTCTCATTTTTTTCCCCCTTGTCCCCACCCTCCCTTCACAAGGCTCTTCAAAGAAAAGTTGGTACCAATAGTGTGATCAGAGTCAAGTGAGTGAGTAAAAGGAAAATTGGAAATACATAATATTACAGTGAAAACTCGTGGCCCGACAAGTGACCTCAAGATCATGATGAAAAGTTTGACTTTTATTCTGAGTTAGACAGGAAGTCACTAAAGTATTTAAGGGAGAAATAAGATGTGATTTATATTTTAAGAAGAATCACTCTTCTATAAAAAGAATATATTATACAAAAGCAGATGTGGAAGCAGGAATATCAGCTAGGAAACTCATACAAAAGTGTTTAAACTAAATGGCATAGCTTGGACTACTATAGATCAGAGCAACAGAAAACAGTATATATATTATGGAAATATAAATTAGAAACACTTTTTTTGAAATAGATATAGTTCCTGGTATGTGATAAACTAGTAGAAATTTCTCCACTACATACCTTTTTCTTAAATGATAACAGCCTTGTGCCAGAGTATAAGCTTTAGTGAACAGAACGCTGGCTAGTTTGCAGCCTACTTGTTATTTTGGCCAAGCACACTTGTGCAGTAAGTACACAGTATAGTGGTATACTGCCATTGTGGACAGAAGTGAACGAAGAAAAAAAAAAAAAGAAGCAAAGGGAATGAGGTGTCACTCATCAAAAAACTTTTATAATATTATGTGACATATAATTGATCTTTCCAATTAGATTTTTAAGGCCACTGTGGATGAAAACTAGATCTTATTCTTTGTTTTGTTAGTAACTAATGTGGTATTCTGTTTATTATTTGTTGATGGCAATAATAATGAAGCTATTTTATGCCCGTGGTATTCTGTTTATTATTTGTTGATGGCAATAATAATGAAGCTATTTTATGCCCATCTGCACAGATCATTGTATTAAAGTTTGTAAAGTCTAAAATGCATTGATGTTTTAATAAAAGCAAATTTTCATTGTCAGGATATATGAACTGTCCAGTGTAAAGATCATTGATGTGACTTATATAAATTTAAAGTGGATTTTTTTGTATCAAGTGGGATTAGTTGTCATCTGAGCAGCCGGTTGTTTCAGTGTACTTGGACTTGTTTTAATGGTTGATGCCAACTGTAAGGAAAATGATAAAATATTTTATTTTTAATATGTATTTGTTAAAATAAGCCTGTAATATCTTCAAATGACATGGGATAGAGTATAAGGCAAGTCTTCAGACTGCTGCCAAGACCTACATAGCAGCAACATGAAGTAGTTTAGTCTGTTTCACTAGAAGTTTGAAATCTACTGTATTAGAGACAGGTGCCGAAGCTGTGTTAATTGCTAGCTTATTTTCCATATGGTTCTGTTTTAATGAAGCATATTTGATGCAGATGGTTGGAAAGTAAGTTGGGCAGTGTCTAAACTGGTTCTAATTCCTAAAGTGCTTCTACATCAGTACTTAACAGTGCCTTTGTAAATATCCTTCATTCTCAGCTTTTTTAAAGTTCAAATGTAGCCTAAGATAACTTAAAAATTTTCTTTCTTTAAATCTGGCCTCTGAAAAGCAAAAGAACAATCATATTGCTCTTAATTCCAAGTCAAAAGTATACTCCAATTTGTTTTTTCTTTTTTTGGGGGGGTACTGGAGATCAAACTCTGGACCTTGCGCTTGCGAGGCAGGCAGCAGTATAATGAGCTAAATCCCTGGGGCCCCAAGTCAAAACTGTACTCCAATTTGTTTTTCCTTCCTTCCTTCCTTCCTTCCTTCCTTCCTTCCTTCCTTCCTTCCTTCCTTCCTTCCTTCCTTCCTTTCTTTCCTCTCTCCTTCCCTCCCTTCCTTCCCTCCTTCCCTTCCTTTTTTTCTTTTGGGGCTCGTTGGGTCTCTATCATTATGGCTCTTTTGAACGTGTTTACTTAAGGTAGTGGGCATTTGGAAGAGTCAAAGATAGAAACTGAGATGACATTGATAAATGATGAATTAATTTTAATCACATGATAATACAATACTTCAGAAACAGAACAGTTTAGATTACTAATAACTCTCTCTTGTTTGTACAGTTTCTATATTTTATGCAGTGAAATTAGACTCACTAGCTGCTAATATTGAGTCTGAAATGAAATCAAGGATAAATTGCCCAGCAATACTGCAAAAATCTTTCCATCTCATTTCTTTCCTTCTATGAGACTGGAATATCAATACATAGTCATTGTGTTTGTGTTAAATCTTTAGAGAGTTCAGATATGTTATCTTGCTTAACAATGATGTGCTGATTTCCTTTATTTTATTTTGGTGTACTTGTAACTAAATATGAATAATTGTCTCTATATTTGTTTAAGAATACAAATAATGACCCTTGTTAAACTTGAAGTTGAGTTCTGCAGAGCAAAAAGAAACATGGTTCGATGGTTTTGTATCAATTTTGCCATTTTTTTCTCACATTGTCACTAAAATATTCTGTTTGTTATCCGAATAAGACATCTGCTGACTAGTGGCTCTCTGTACTGGATTGTGTGAAAAGTGTTGGTTAAATCTGTTAGGCCTTGGAGACCTTGGAATCTGCTAAGTGCTGCTGAGCTTGAAAGACATGATGTCCTTAGCCTGTTTTGTCCTTCCCACTTATAGACACTTTTGACAAATAACCCTGAAATAAGCTAAAGAATAGTGTGTTCTAAGCAATGAGTGGCCCATTGGATTAATTACCTCTTAATAGGAAATACAGTTTTCTCATATCCTAGAGAAGCTGAAAAGAATGCAATACAAAAATTAATTTCACACACAACTTAGTTATTTTGATACAGAAAGTCCTAATACTGCAGAGAAATTAAAAAAAAAAAAAACTAGTTTGTGAGAAAACTTCTAGAATCACATTCCTGACTTTTATCTGCCTCTTCTCCCCAGTTGTCTTTTCTAGAGGAGGTTAACAGACTGTTCTGCCCAGATGTGTGTGGATGTGTTTGGGGAGTTGTATTGAACACAGTCTTTTGCCACAGAAACTAGTCATCTTTAAATGTCAGCTTCAGTGTTGAAATTTTATGAGAATGGAAAGGAATACACATTTTCAGTTATTTTAGATTTTCCTTTGGAAAATGTAGTCTGCTGCTGTTGTTTCAAAGTTGGATGGGTTTACAGAATTTTTAAAAATACTCGTAGAAAGCAAATACAATCCACAATTAGACAAGAAAATAAATTACCTTTCTTTAAAAAAATATTAATAATTATAGCACATCAATCTTAGTCATTTTTTGACCTTTCCCTCAATTTATATTCACCCTAGAGATTTTTTTATTCTTTTGTCTTGTTTGTTTTATTTCAAGCATGATTTACCTTTTCACTGGAGCAAGAGCTTAAAAAGGTCAGAGTAGGAAGAGAACAATTACCATTGTGACAAGTGTCAATTAGTTGTACATTATTCAAGATACAATATATTTCCCAATTAATGTTTAAAAACAGAATAGTTCAATTACTCTTGAGTTTGATTCATCTTGAGAAAACCCAGAAAAAAATTTAAAGATCCACTCTGTCTCTTTACCTACCCTTATATGGGAATTTATTTATTTTTAATCAGAGAGAATAGCTCTTTGGAATATTCTGACTTGAACTCTGTAGAAAAACACTTACAACATACTAGGACCCCTACATCGAATTGGGCAGGTGGAGGTCAGCTATTATCACTGTGCTGATAGTACATATTGGAAAGGTTCTGTAATGGGGTTTAAGGTACTTGGTTGCCCCAAACAGTAGTTTAAGGGCAAGACAAATCCAGCTACAGCATTTTCATCACTATTGACTAGATGAAAAGTACCTGGGAGATACATATTTTTTTTCCAGAGGAACAATGCTCTTATTTTAGAGATAAAACAAAATATTTAGCTAAGTTTTGGATTTTTAAATTTTGAGTTTTATATTTCCTCACTCTGATTTTCAAGTTTAATTCTTGAACTGTATCTCTTTTGGTCTTGATTTTGTTTTCAGAGAAATAGCAGAGCTAAGCTTTTCATTTAATTGTAATAAAATACTGCCCTAAAGCAGAAAGAAATATGTTTTTCACTGGTTTATATGGAAAAGCATATAACTGTAATAATATTTTAACTATAGTTTGTATAGACCATACTCATTTAAACTCTATGCAAATCTTTGTTACTTCAGGGCAAACAAGCTACAAAACCATAATGTGTGGTGTAGTGAGCACACACCATAAATTTGATAATCATACTTGTGAATTCATCATATTTTATATAGGAGATCACCATAGCATTATGAATAGTAATGAGCAAATGATGTGAAAACATGTTGCCACACTCTTGAATGTTTAGTGATTTTAATGCTACTGTATTATTACATTCTGTGCTAAGTTGCACTGATTGATAAGTGAAGACATTGAAATAGCAGAAATTTTACATTGGCTTTAATGCATGGAGTTTCTATAATTCCCAATGAATCTGGAATGTTAATATAAATACTCCTTTTGTGGGAGGGCAGGAAACATGCTGCCCAGACTACACATGTTATGCAGCCATGCCTGCCTCTACTGTTTAGAGAAATAGAAGTGGGAGTCTGTCTTAAGTGAAAGTGAAAAAAGGCATTTGTTTAGCTGCATGGCAACACAAATATTTTACTTAGAGAGTACTGACAATGCATCTCATTATGTGAACGGGTGCCAGCCTATAAAAATTTCTGTTTAACTTTTCCATAGTAGTTGAAGGTGCTTGTGCTTAACTATTTGAAGCCTGGCATTCTGGTCCTTCTCCCTGCCTCCTGATTTTTTGCCTACTGTTGAGTTCCCCCCCCACCCCTCAATCTCTCAGAGAAAGACGAGAAAGCTACAGATACCTGGTCATTGACTGCTATTAGGAATATATGAGAAGTTTGCCAGAGTGAAGCCTGCCTCAGGCTAGACATGTGTCACTTCTTCACCTTTCTCTTATTCCTGATGTACTTTTCTGAAGAGTAATTGTTAGGTTTTGCTCTAACAGTAGAAACATTCAATAGTATTTATTTTAAGTTGACAGTTACCTTGTGGTGCTACCATTGCCTGAGTAGTAGTCTCATGTTCTTAAGATAAAAACATTTTATTTTAAACTCTCCAATTTCTCATGATGTATTTGAACCCAGGCTTTTTTCCTTCTTTGTCTTGGAGTGTTAGAAAACATAAGAAGTGAACTAATGATAACTAACCACATCACTTAATTAAAACGATCTATTTTATTTTGAACAAGATAAAGAAATGCTTTCTAATTCAGGAGTGTTTGAGATCAAGATCTCTATGTTCTCATTTTTGTGATTCCTACCTTGTGTATGTTAATTTTAGCAACTTTAGTGAGACATAAAAGTTTGCATATAGGGAGGACAAAATACATTTTTAGATGCTTCTGCCTGCAATGTACAAGCGAAAGATTCTCAGTATTCACAAGCATAGAACGGTGTTCAAGGATCACTTACCTGGATGAATAATCCACAAAATGCAGAGCTTTTCTTAATTTTTATTATACCTTTTAAAGCTGAAGTATCATGAATGTTAGCATTCCTTTAAAGAACGCTTCAAAATATATTTTACCCTTTTGCGGGTAGGAGAGTGCTGGTCATAGAATAAGATACATAATTTATAACGGACAATGCATTTTTAAAATAATGTACCAAGAAAGTTGAAGCAGGATCTCTTTGCACGATGAAATAGAAAACAAATTCAAATTGTTTTTTGATACTAATGTCTGTGTTAGGTTTAAGGGGTTCTGTTCCGCATGAATGTATTTATAAAAGTAATTTTATAAAAGTAGTTGGGGCATTCAACATTTTAAGAATAAGCGATGCATTCAGATATGAAAATTAGAAGTCTTTCCCCCAAATTAAATTGTTGGAAGTTTGTAGTAAAATTCTTTTTGCTTTTTTTCTTCTACTGTATTCTGCTTCCTACCCTATTCAAACCCCCGCTCCCCCACAGATGGTCATCTTGGAAAGGGATACTTTTAAATCTGAAGACTGTGGCACTGTCAGGCAGAAGTCTGAACTATGTGGTGTGAGGGGAGGTTGTAAATGCTTGCCAACTATCTTTCTGACCTCTTTACCTCTACCACCTCAATAGCAGTTGTGAATTTTTGTTGAATTAGTCATATTTGAGCACTGTGTCTGGGCCTTTCAGATGGAAAACACAATATGCTATCCTTTGATGGGATGGGCCATGGGTGTGGATGGCTTGGAGGCAATGCAGTTATAGTCTGGATGGAACCCAAAGTAAATATTTTGACGTTAGCTTTCTTGTTAATTAGATTGTCATGGTTAGCCTTAAAGTGCCACTATATAGATTTTTAAAAAGTACATTTGGATTTTTCAGCTTTGTCATCACAGTTTCTCATTTCCTCTCTTCAAGCAGGATAAGAACTTTTACTTTCTCAGCAAGTTTGGCTTTACAGTAGCTGAATTGGTCCAGTAGGAAGGGGCATTAAACTTACATAGGAGGCTTTGAATCTTCATTTTATTGTTCAGAGTGAGAGGTGGATCTTACTGTTGCTATATTATCTCTGTCTCCATAACTCCCACCCTACCCATACTATTGTTAGCTTAGAGTTAAGGTATGTGATAGTGGCTTTATCACTGTTGGGATGTTCTGCCACAGACAGCATAACCTCCCAAATGAAGGAAAAAGCAAAAAAACAAAAAACCCTCATGTCCTATGCCATTTACAGTGCTTAGCAAATAGTAATAATCTAATAAATATTTGTTCATTGAATAATTAAATGAATGAAATGTGGAAAATGTTGACAAAAGAAGAGTAAAAGGTCATTGGACAATACTATTGGGAATTATAAAGTATTGTGGAAACTTGAAGTCTAAACTTTGTGATTAACTGACAGCTTGTTGAATTGAACATTGCTTTATTTAAAAAAAATTGACAGATTCTTAGAGCTTTCTAGCTAGTACAAGTTAGCTATTGCTTGTTTCCATGAATTGTCAGGTAGTATTCAGGTTTCCAAATCTGATATTTTATTTATTTATTTATTTTTTGTTTTTTTGAGACAGGGTCTCACTATGTAGTTGAGACTGATCTGGAACTTACTATGTAGCCCAGGCTGGTCTCAAACTCACAGTGATCCTCCATCTCACTATGGTTGAGACTGATCTGGAACTTACTATGTAGCCCAGGCTGGTCTCAAACTCACAGTGATCCTCCTGCCTCAGCCTCCCAAGTGCTAGGATTACAGGTGTGCGCCACCACACCCAGCCCAAAATCTGATATTTTAGAAGTCAGTGAAATCCTCTAAAATGTCATACTTGGAAGACTACCCAGGTTTTAGAATAATTTTTATAGTATTAGAGAGACTAGCGCTATCTTGGATAATTTAGTACTTATCTGTAGTTTTATATTTCCTCTGCTAAAAAATGTTAGAAACATGTTGGTGAGTGGGAAAAGTCAGCATTTCAGTCTTTGGGAAACTTAGCAAAACTTCCTTTTTCTGGAGATTTATTTTACTTCTGTTAAAGTTTGTGATTACTAGTCTATACATGGGTCTACATGTGAAAGTACTGACCATCATACCTGTTACAACCCGATTATCTTTATTAATATTTCTGCATTAGTCTACTGTGATGTTAATAGTTTATGGAATACATTCTGTTACTATGTTCATTGTACAGAGATAGGCAGTCTATTCTGCATTCTTTAGAAAACTACATATTGGGACAAATACTTTCTATCACATGTGCTAAAATTTGGGTTTAATATTTAAAATCAGGGAACTGTTCACTATCCAAATCCTACCAGCATTCTTCATGTCTGCCCTCTTTTAATGCAGGCATTGAAATATTCAGGAGGCTTTTTTTCTACTTTCAGTTTCTCTTTACTATTATTTTGCCTAGTGCCATGCCATTAGAATGTCAGATTGTCTTGATATTTTCTGGTATTCCTCATGATTGTTCATCTGTTCTGCCCCTAATCCATGATATATATGTGCAAATGGTATATATTTTATTTGGTGCCCAGAAGTTAACAGAAGTCTTTGTGGGGCCCAGTTATGTTTATGGTGAAAAATTTTGCCTGCTCATTTAAGCAGATAATTTATATATCTATACTGTTGAGCATGAAAGTACATTTCCCATTGTGTATAGAGGTCTTACTTCATATTTTTATAATGCATTTGCTAAAATAAAAATAAATAAAGAATGTGTTTCTTGAGTATCTTTGTATATGAAGAGTTCTGTCCTTTGTACATTGTGAATATGTTGACTGACAAAGTATTCTAACATATATTATTTATAGATCTCAAAACTTTCTAGTTTTGAATAATCTAATGCATTAAAAATGCAAGATGTTAAAAATAGCTTGTTATGTATGTGGTATCTTTATCTAAAATTCTCTCTCTATATATATATATTTTGAACTAGCTGGTATATAAGCAATTTATGTTTTTCTGATGTATTTCATACCATTTCTTCTACTTGAAACATTTCTGTTAAATATATTTGCTTGAGGAAATTCTATCCATCTTTTAAGACCTGGTTCCTGGTAATCTATGATCTCACTTTACGTGAGCTCCACTGCATTTTGCATCTCACTCTTTGTGCTTTTCACAATTTTTTTTTAGTAGTTTTTGTGAATAGTCCTTTCTCTTAGTTTGTGATTGCATTTTTTTTAAACAGGCAAGGATAAGTCTAATCCATTTAAATAGCTTATATGACTATATAATGCCTACTATTTAATACTCTGTGTATAATTCTGAAAATTTCCACACTCTCAATCTTTTCATAATTTACCAAATTTGCATTGCTATCCTTACAGTTAGCCTTTCTCATAGTGTGTGTGCTGCTTATGTTTATGGTTTCCATATTGTCCTTGGGGTGAGGCAGCAAGAAAAGAAGCAATTTGCAGATTAGTCAAATTAATAATTTAAAAAATATAAAGTGTGATATTTGTTGTTAAATCCTAAGGAAATCTAGAGTTTGTGAATGGCCTGGAGGAATGAAGAAATTCCCAAGTTATCCTTACTATCGCTTGGAGGAATGAGGACTATGACTTGTTTCTTTGTGTCCACACTAGCACAGTCATTGGCTCATATCAGTGCTCTAGACGTAAGCATAAAGGAAATGTATGAATGAATTTGACATTAATGAATATTTCCTTTGGTACCTGAGCCACTCTCCCTTTAATGCCTTTCTACTCTCCCCATTCTTTGCATTTATGTTCGCTTTTCATTCATTCACATATATAGATATAGATATATCTACATCTATATGTATATCTCCTCTCTTTTAGGGAAGAAATGAATGACCATATTCAATTCAAGGTATATGGCCAGTATAGTTTAATTTATCATCATTTTGTTGCATGTGTATTTTAAAATATAGAATTCTTTTTTATTAAGATGCATGAATTAATTAAGATACATGAATTAAGTTATGGAATCTTCACTTAAAATAAAAATATTGGTTTCCTTGATCTCATAGAGAAACTTTTTTATATCTGGCTACTATAGTGTTTATAGTGCTTGAGACCCATGAATAGAAATTTCTCCAGCTGGTAGCTAGAGATAGGCCTCTACAAATCGTTGCAAGTGTCTAAGAATTTAAACTTAATCATAACAAAAGGAGAAATAAATGGCAAAGGGGAAAAATAGAAAGAGTATTTTGGAGTAGTAGTCTCTGCAGTAAGGAAATAGAATTAAAGTTATCCAAAGAACAATCCTTTTGTTTATACTTGCATTAAGAATTGCTAGTTTTATAGCTTGTCTCTCTTGCTGCTGGGAAAAAAATTCAAAGAAATCTTTGCTGTGTGTAACTGCTATTATAATGAAGAATTTGCAATTGTTTTTATTTCTTCCCTTGGAATTACCTCATTGTAGTAATTATTGGAAAAAGAAACTCTTAAGTATGATACTGTTTACTATTTTCCTTATCCAGCATTTGTTCTGGTTTTGTTCTGGGGAACAAGCGTTCTTGTACTTTTGGTGCATGTAGTTGAGATGGAGCTATCTTACTCTCAAGTCATACTGAGTAGGCATTCCATACACTGGGCAACAGTAATTGATTCAGCGGTAAGGATGTTATTCTAGCCAGCCCAGTGAGACTCAGTCCTGAAGTTTTTGCTGGAATTGGTGGAAAAGAGGGCACTGTCTTTCTACTAAGTTTACTAACATGCTGCTTCTGGTAGTCATCTTTGCCCTTAAAGAGGGGGAGATGCCTGAGAGATGGAGGAAGACCAATTCCTAATTACATCATTTTAGTACCAAGTCCATCTATGTTAGAGGCCAAGACTTTTCAGTTATGTGAACCGATACATTATTTTTTGCAAAGCTATTCTTACCATTTACAACAAGTGTTATAATGATTACAACTAGGACTATATAACTGTCTGCACATCTGATATGATTTGAGAAATTGTTTTGATGTCCACTGACTTATCCAATATTTGCAACTTATTTACTACAGTTTACTTCCCATCAGTGTGAATATCAGTACTAGTAATATCATGAAACTAATTACTGTTTAAACAAGTATAGTTTTACCAAAGTAATTTTATTAGTATGGTCAAAGAATAAAAGGCAGAAAGATGATATGGCTAGGTAAGTCTCAGACTTTCAATTTATATTATTTTGAAAATAGAACAAATTTATGGATTTTTCCCAGATTAAAAATTTAAATTTATTCCTAAGTAAAAGAGGTTAAAATGTGCTTATATTTTAACATTAATTTGACTATGCAGTTTAATATTTTTATTAGATGCATAACTTCAACAAGAATTGAAGAGTGTATTTTATCTAAGGTCTGAAGAATGAACTTCTGCTTGTGATATTTTCATATGCTAATCATATCATTAGTATATAATTCTACTTAATATCAAGTTTAATAGATTTGCTACACATTAGCAGTCTTCTCACTAATTTGTAAAACAAAACAAATGAGTACTGTAGTACAAATTTTGCTGTTTGCTGAAAAAAATCTGGATTTGAAAGAAAATTTATTTTTCTAATAGAGTTATAAAAATTCTATTTATTTTGGTAAATCACCTTTAAAAAAGGGAAATGTTTTTGGGCCAGGGATTTAGCTCAGTGGTTCCACCACATGCCTCACAAGCACAAGGACCCGAGTTCAATCCCCAGTACCAAAAACAAATAAATAAAATAAAAATAAAAAAAAAATAAAGGGGAAATGTTTTAAATTTATATTTCTTATGCAGCTTTTTAGGAGCTCTCCATTTTGCCTGTATTTTCACATTGTTTAAAATACGTACATAAAGACTAGGTTGATATTTGATTATCTTTCTTAAAACACATGCTTCATTACTTAGTAGTAAATTTTATTCCTTAAAAGGTCTTTAAAAATGTGACATTAAAATAAGATCCTGGTTTTCTTGTTTTTTCTTCATGTTCTTTTTTTTTCTATTATACATTTTTTATTTAATTAATTTTATTGGTACATTTAAAGTATACAGTGTAATGACAGTCATCATTGGAAATTTGTACCTTTGTATCATCCATTTTAGTTCTTATTTTAAGGATATATATTCTTAATCAAATTTGGTTTCTTTAGGTAACAAACCTGTAGTACTGTGGTCAGAAGTTGAATGTTTTCTCCCTAGCCCTTATACATATGTCCCTCATACCTAAAAGTCTGAGGTCTAAGTCCCAGGTGTTGATGCTCTCATTAGGAAATTATCATGTTCAGAGTTTAGGGTGTTAGCAGTATATGAAAGTGAAGCTATCATTAGAACCATTTTAAGCCTAAATTGCCGAATCTTTCTTTCTTTTTTTTTTTTGTGGTATTTGATGTCAAGAAACTAGGGTTTAGTTCATGGTAGGCCAGAGCTCCACCACTGAGCCACCCTTCTAGCCATTGAAAAAGTGTTCCTTTGCCAGGCCCTTCCACCATGCTATTTTTGTCTTGGAGCCAACTAGCTGTGGATTGAGAGAACTGAAACAGTAAGTCAAATTAAACTTTTCCTCCTTCAAATTGCAGGTGTCAGGTGTTTTTTCTTAGCTATTTTGACAGGAAAGTGACTGAACCACACACTTGTTTTAATGTAAATGCAATAAAAAAAAAAACCTTTTACAAAAAGTCATAGAAAAACAAGAAGAAAAAAGGTAAAATCTTACACAATTTTACAGTTTATCACTTATTTTCACTTTTGCCTCCTTGTTTTCCAGTTCTTGCTTAAATCTTTTAACAAATAATGTAACTGTCATTAGAGCATGTTTTGTTGTTATTTTCTTAATATTATATAATAAATATTTTCCACCATAAAGACCTTGTTATAATTTGTACAGACACTTTGGAAAGCCCTACTGTCTTACCTTCTTTAGGTAACAGCTACCATTTGTTTTATTTTAATTTTGGAAACCCATTGAAGATTTACTTTCCATTTTAAAATTTCCTTATTTGATAGATTAAAATTATATATAATTACAGCGTACATGGTGATGTTATTACATATAGTGTTATGCATATGGTATGAAATGATAGAATCAATCTAATTAACATGTCTATCACTTTACATTCTTACCATGGATTTTTCTGCTGAAATGCAATTTTGTGCCCTGTGACCAACATTTTCCCATCCCTCCACAACTCCCTGTCTTCTATGGGAACACATCTTAACACTTAATATCTTTTTTTGGGGGGGTCCTGGGGAATTGAACTTGGGTCTCTGCATTTGCAAAGCAGGCGCCAGTCCACTGAGCTAAATCCCCAGCCCTTAACACTTAACATCTTAACACTAACTGTGAACTTCTGTTTTTTTCTATATCTATAGAAATCTATAGAATCTATTTGGAAGTTTATAATGTTTTTCTTAATTTGTGAATATGGTATTATTGGCAATTTTTTTTCAGAATTATCCAGCATAACTGGGATCTACTCTTTCTCAATGCATTTTCATTTACTGTAGAATTAGTTCAAATTTAAAAGATTTAACATCCGTGTTCATAAGAGAGATTAGTCATAGTTTTTTTTTCTTATAGTGACTTGATTTTGTTATGGAATTTAGAATATTTAGCTTTGTAATGTGAGTTGAGAGTTATAAACATTTCAGCTAAAAAAAATGGCATTACCCTCCTTTAAAGGCTTTTGAAATTTATGCTTGAACTGTAATTGGTAAGAAAATTATCTTTAACCTTAAAGGATTTTGAAACACCAATTTAAGATATCTAAGTTTTTGTTGTGGTTGTTTGGAAATTGAGAGGTTGAGTGGGGAGGGGATTTAGGGATAGAGGAAAAGGAAGCATGGAGATCGCCTGTATGTCTTTTTAATAGCAGTGCAATTATTTTGGTGATTATGTTTGATTATTTTTTGGCATACTGGTGATGTAATCCTTTGGGATTAAGAAGATAGCAGGATTTTGTTAGGGAAGATATTAATTATCAGAGAAGGGATTAACTGAACAGAGACGATGATTCTTGAACCCAAGTTGGACCTAAGCATCACGTAAGACCTAAATTCTGGGTCCATTAATGTACCTAGTGCCCTTTTATCAAAGCAAAATAGTAGAGCTTTTCCTTCACACCTCACAATTACCTTCAGGTTGCATTCAGCCATTTATGATGTCATTCTTACTCCAAAACTCTTCTTGGGATTAATTTTAGTCTTTTTTTATCTCTATAAAATCTGAGGAAGTTGGTGTGGTGTCACATGTAATTTAACACACATTTCATTTCATTCTATAGAAAATAGTTTAACACAAATTTTAGGAACTCTGAATATCTGAGATAGCTAGTGTTGTGATTTCTTAAAAATGATCATGCTGTCTTCTAGTCTTATTTTACTAAACGTATGGCAGTTTAAATTAACACATAGTACTTGAGTGTGTACTCTGTACTAGGTACTAGATATGCCGAGACACTGTTCTGAGGTGACTGGTTTTCATTTTCCATCTTTTTCTCTTTGGCCTTTTTCTTTTCTGATATCTGCATGCTTTTGTTTCTCTTTCTCTTTTCCTATCAAAGTAAAGAGATTTCGTAAAGGACATTTTGAGTTAAATCCAAAGGCTTCCATTGAAAAGAATTAGTACAACTCTCTGAACATGGCTCTTGTTTGTTTAGAACCTAGGGTTAATGAGGGCACAATGCTTGTCTTGATTCTTATATGGACCTGTTGTTACCTTTGTCATGTTCCATGGCCTTGGATCACTGCTTTAATACTTGATACTTTCCAAAGATCAGGTGAGAGGATTTGGTTGATCAAAGCACTAGAAAACCAGTACAAACTCCATTCTTGCCTGGTATCATCCTTTTTGATGAAAGGCAAACTGTAATTTAGGCTTTGCTTTAAAACAAAATTATTATTAAAATAGGCTATAAATGAAAGTGAGAAAGCAAATGAGATTTAAAAATATTTTATTACACTATGTTTTTCTTTCACAAATTGGGTCATTATTAAGATTGTTTTCTCCATAGTGTTTTGATTTGTTTTTAACATGTTTGGAATCAAGATTGGGTCTTGCTGGACTTTATTTCTTTTTCCTCAGGTTTTAGTGCCAGCTTTGGCAGCCCTCAGTGTCAGTGCTGTCTTAGATGAAGGAATGGCTGAAGGCCCCTTTTGGAGATCCACTTCAATGGTTATTTTAATTACTCAGAGGAATAACTGTTGAATGCTGCTATAGGATAGTATTTCCCTTGCTACAGGGTTGAGGAATTCTGCCTAGTAATCATTGTTTCTCCTACTAGATAAGTATGTGAGTGAAAGGACTGGTAACTGGCACTACATATTTCCCTAATACTGTGTGTAGGGTCTCTGCCAGATTAACTCTGAGAAACTGGTAGAGCCATTGTGAATGCTTTCCTTTTGCTTTTTATGGTCAAAACCAGAGAATTTCTGGAGCTTAAAATGAGCTGTTTAATCATCTTAATCTAGGGTACCTTCACATGTAGTGCCTTCAAACCAATTTTCTATGTTTTTCTTTTTTATAAAGATATTTGAAGAACAGTGAGGATGTGGCTGCAGAGAGTGGGCTTAAAAGTTTTCTTAACTCTGCTGCTGTTGATGTGTCTGTGGTAGTACAAGACTATCACATAATGTTTTCTGGTATTCTATGGAATGAAATTGTCTATACTTCCTGAGATATAGTGATGATGAACATTCTGAGTTCAGCATCCATTGAATATCTCCTTAAACTTAGTTGCTTGTATATGTTGAAGAAAGGCTTCTGAGACACAAAAGGTTGTAGTTTTGAAGTCGTCTAAGGTATAACTGATTCATAATAAATCAGTATATAGACATAAATGGTGAACTTGTGTTCATATTTTAGGTTTAGCTTCATATTCACATTTTTAAAATTGTAAATCAATGGAGATGAGATGTGATGGGGTTGTTTGTAAAAATTTGTAAAGAAGTTTATCTCACATATTAAAATAAAAATGGTCCCAATTTTGAGTAGCTGTCGAGAACATTTTTAGTTAGAATGGAATGAAAAGCTTCTGCTGAAGAACATTGAGAATCATAAAAATGACCTTCTTTGTTAAGACTGATGTTTTAAAGGCTCCAAGTCTTCATCTTTCCCTATATTCACAGCCTTGGTTATGAAATTTCTCAGTGTCCTACTCTTGACAAGGCATTCACGCTCACCCCTAGTCTCCAGGATCAATCATGTAACTTGCCTTGGTTAATGGGATAATAATAAATGTGATACAGATTGAAGCTTGTAAAGGTACTTGTGCTTTTATCTCCCCCCACCCCTCCCTTTGTCTTTAGCAAAGCAGTCTTTCTGCATCAGCCTCCAGAGTAGCTAGGATTACAGGTCTATGCCATGATACCCAGTTTATACTTCAGCATTTCTGTTCATACACTTGTCACCACAGAATAACAAACCTGTGAAGGACAAAACATGAAATAATTAGTTAATCCATTTGTCCTAGCCAAGGCCATCCTAGATCAGCCACAGTTTAGTATCCTACTATAAAATATGTTACTAAGCTCAGCTAAAACCAGAGACATGCCCAGCTGACCTGTAAACACACGAGTTAAGTATGCTCATTGTTTTCACTAGATTTTAGGATGATCAAACCTGCAACGTGCTTGTGGCCATAGATATTTAATAAAATATTAATTTAATTCTTTTTCAAAGGACACATTGGGCAAATGTTACTGATGATCCTGAGTGATTTCTTCCCATTCCTGTGACAATAACTGTTTCACATGGGTTTCTGGAAATTCCTAGAGCAAGCCATTCAGTGATACTTGTGCAAGACTTCAGTAAATTTTCTCTGTGGGTAATTCTCAAGATATTCCCAAGCCATATTTATCTAATCATATAGTCCATAGAAAAAGATAAGGCAGAAAATACAAGTAGGGAAAGTAATTGGGTTAATAGTAGTGTGACAGGGGAAAAATAATTTCCAATCTGCTAGATGTCAGATGTTTCCAGTCTGTGTCCCCTGAATATCAAAGAATGAATTTCAAAGACAAAGAGTTTCAAGGTAGGAAAGGTTTATTGAGAGAAAGCTCTTGAGAGAGGGGGGTGATTCTAAAAGTGGGTTGCCACAGAAACTATTTTTTCCAAGAATGTTTTATAGAGTAAAATCAGAAGGTGGATATAATATGAGTCGTATTTCAGTCAACCAATAGCATCACAGGTTCATGACTTAGCTAATATGTATTGATCCAGTATGGAAGCGAGGTATATAGCAAGAATGTACGCCTAGCATCATTATCTATAGTTTATAACTTAGAAATAAACGATTTTTTTTTGGAAAGGGACAGGAAGGATGGCAGGATGAGTCCTATGTTCTGGTCAACTGCCTAGGTATCTGATTCTCATCTGACCTTATTGGACCGGGTATTGCTGATTATAGTAAAAACTCAAATTGCTGTTTATCTCTTAGGGAAGCATGCAGGCCTGGCCGTCGCATCTCCATCTTCAGGCCTGGTCTTCTTCAGAATATGTCTCTCGTGACGGTTTTGATGTGTTTTTGTCTTCTGCACCGATTCCCTGGAGAGAGCATCCCTGTCTATCTAATTTAGTTGTCCATAATAGTAGGAAAGAAATGACAATAATCATGTGCTGTATGATGAATTTTTGGGCAATGATGGACCACATATATGATGATGATCCCATAAGAGTATGTCACCTCATAGTGTCTTACCTATTGTTATTTAAGTACAGTCTATGGTGTTCACACAATGACAAAACTCTGTATATGGTTATTTGATTGTGTGTCCTTTATTGAGAGAAATTTATGACTAGAAAGAAGTAAGTTTGAGCACAGTCAGTAAAATGGGGAAAAATAAGGCTCAGAAAAGCAAAACTCAGTTTTCCTTTTGTCCACTAAAGACAACATAGCGTAAAAATTATTGTGAGTAAAGATTGAGCTTGCAGACTTTAGTTCTATTTATATTCTGCAAACCCAACTTATTCAAGAAGGAAAAAAGTTGGCTGAAAAGAGGCAGAGGTAGTTTTGTTAGGGACATACTTTTTAAAAACTTGTTTCTTGTGCTCTGAAATCAGATGACTGTTGTCTTTTCTAATTTTTAGACTATTTGTATTATATTTTATTTACATTCTTTTGTGGGTGAAAGAAGTCTGCTTCTTTAGTGATTACATAAAAACTAGCTGTCTGGAAGTCCTCTGGACAGAGGCAGAGCATTGCTGAACACCTCTGAATAGTTATGGCCTTCCATTTATCTGGAGCTGCACTTGGAATAAGCATGTTGGATGGGGGACCTGTTCTTGGTTAATTCATCATATTACTTGGAAAGGTCCTTATTATTTTGCACAGCAGTGTGGTCACCTGGCGGTAGGTCATTAGCATTTTTGTCTTCTTTTCCTCACAACAATGCACAACATGCTAATTAGAGGATTCTGAAAGCTAAGTAACCTGTTTTAAAATCAGACATTTTAATTTGCAGCTTTAATGGCTGTTTTTATAATAACTGGCTTTATTGGGGGTAAAAGCACTTCTCATGTTCCACTAGCAAGACAGAATATAACAGAAGCTGACAAAATTAAAAACCTCATAATGGGACCTTTGCCTGGGATAAAAGGCTGTTTCATAACAATTTCCTTTTGTTCTTTGTTTAAGCCATTACTCTAAAAGGAGCCCCCGATTAATCTAAGTAAATGCATCATTACAGTACTAATCCATGTCCTTCTGTCAGTGTCTGTTTTAATTAAATAAGAAATGCTAGCGGAAAGATATCACGCACAAAGCTGTGATTGGAGAAAGAAGCACTGGTTGATCAAGGAAAAGATTAAAAAGGGCTTTACTATTTTGTTCATTTACATAATTCCAGATGCCACAGTGTTTCATGGAAAAAAGAAAACTTACCAAAGAGTTTAACATATTTCACTCTTATAGATTTAAAATAATGGTTTACCAATGAAATTGTAATCATCCATTTATAACATGTTAGACATTCCAAAGCAAGGAGCAGAACAGGTTGGGTTATGTCTTTCAAGCTTTTTATGTAGTATGATGTTGTATTTGTGAAAACACACCTGCCAAATTTGCATATATTTCTTTTTATTTTAGATGAAATGGACAGTGAAACCTGGTTGTGGACATATAATATATTTTTCTTTTTCTTTTTAAAGTATCTTGAAACTTTTTTTTAGTTTTTTAAAAATGATTTTTTATTGATATGTTAAAGATTTAACAGTTTAATTGTTAACAATAAAAAGTATATTTAATAAATGCTTAAATGACAAATATTGCTATGTTGATACACAGAAACTCTTCTTAGCGGTAGAGTTACAGAATTCCCGTGGTGAGCGCTTTCTCCGTATACAGGCCATTATTTGATGTAATGAAAAGAGAAAGTGTGCAACAGTGAGATTGTTAATTAATTTAGCCTAACAAGATGAAGATAAATGAAGCAAAGCACAGATTGAATGAAGCAAGAGGTCTTATTTACAATTTAATACATTTTTATATAATGCAAATTTCACTCGGTGAAAAACAAACAGACCCAACCCCAAATACTCTCTAACAAAAAGGTACACTCCCACCCCCACACTAAAATCTTGGCTTGACGTTACAGAAAACATGTACTGTGGCTGCATATAGGAGACACTTTTACAGTGTGTAAATAGTGCTTTTCTACTGCTAAGAATCCTACACTAGTTAACCTTTAACGCCAGTATTTTATTATTCTTGCTATAGACTGAGGATGACCATGAGAATAATTACCTGGAAACCTTAGGGTTTTTTGTTCTCTAGATTGTCCCAAGACATCTTGTTGCAGTTATTTAATAATCATTTTATTTTAATTGTCTTCCACCAAAGGATAAAAACTCAAAAGTGGGAAAAAAAAGAAAAAAAAAGAAAAAAAAAGTTGTGTGCTTTTTACATGTGCTTACATCTGTAGCAATTGTACAGAATTCTTAAATTAGCATTATTTTTAAAAGTCTCCCTTTCATAGATTAATGAGCTTTATCCAGTATTTGACCTTTTATCATTCTTGCTTTCTGCTCAGAAGTACTTCCTTCCTTCCTACTGTAGCTAGAAAAGACTGTCTCTTATCTTATGTTACTGTGCAGTGGTAACAGCCTCTCTACAAATGATGTTATTATGGTCACTATGTTTTTATCTCAGGGGTCACGAACAAATCCATGCAACTGCTTCTAAGGATTTCAATAAATAGGACTTTTATCCAGACAATCGCCTTTTATGTTACTTTTAAACAAAACTACTAGTCCATCAAGAATTTCAAAAGGAAACAATTCTACAGAGTGCCGGTATGGCCTGCACAGACCAATCATCATGGCACCCATTCTCCAGTCCTTTATTTTTCAAGTCCACAACAATAGGTTGTTGATTTAATGGACAAGACCAGAACAATTAAGTTCTCTGTTTAGCAGCAGTGCAGCATTTTAATGCCCTTCTCTAATAATGGTCTCATTATTGTTATTCTAAGACTGGGCCTCAGGAGGAGGAATATTTGCTGGAGGTACGTCATTATTTTGCAAATTTCGATTAGCTCATCATGTTGTCTGTAGTGTGAAAATCGTAGTTAATTAGGGCAGCCAGTTAGACTACCAGCTTTTGAGCTTATGAGTTAAAAGGTAGCATACTTGATAGGCCAGTGATGTGAAAAAGGTGGTAAAAAGGAGGATTAGAGCAGTTGCCTTAGTAACTCCAACTTCCATCTGTGAGGGAACAATGGACTTGTGTTTCTCCCCCACCTTGGTGTAAAAATTGGTTTTGTTTTGAAAGGACAGAGTTCTTTTTTATGACAATCTGGAATTCAGCCCAACTGAGTGTAGTTTTAGTTGTTAGGAAAGACCATTGGGGATAGGAAAGATGAAAGGTCATGGTGAGCTTCAAGGACATGAAAGGTTGTTGTCTCATGTAACAATGGTAGATTGTTTTTTTTCTAATATTTCTAGCCAGCCCGTAAGTCAGGTGATGGAACAAATACCTGCAGTTTAGTCAGGTGAAACAGGAGGGGGTGGGGGAAGGAAAGGAAAAAAATGGGGTAAGAAAGAGTTTGTACTTTGCTAAAAAAATGAAAGCACAACTCCAATTTGCTTCTATTAAACAAAGTGATATTTCTTTGTCACTATCCCTGAGATTCCAGTGTTCTTTGGATGGTTTGCCTCTGTGGGCCATCACATCTCTGGGAAGCTCTCCAATGTGTTAGGAAATGTGATTTAAGCTTTCTTCCTGAACTCCCAGGAGGACCAGTGATGTGATACTTAACAATAAATTTAGTTGTTGTAGCTTTCTCACATTATTGGTGCTCTTAAAAGGTTTTCCTTCAAATGCACACTGAATAAAATGAATGATAAATACGAAATAAATTTGTTTCACCACTCTACAGGGTTTTATCATAAATTCTATGACTTCCATTGCAGAAAGTTTACAGGAAACTATTTAGATGTTGCTGCAACAGCAACACAAATTTTTCTCTATGTACAAAAGAAAATGCTACAGTTTTAAGAGCTATTGGGGGTTTTGTGTTCAGAGGAGGTGATGGAAAAGGATTGAATACAGTGTTATTTTTTAAAAAATCCTCAAAACCAAATCACTTTCTCTAGATTTAAAATACTTTTATTTCAGCAAAACGAATGGCTTCTGTTTTCCCTCTGTACCAACACTAGTGGTTGTGTGTGTGTCTGTGTAGTTTTTGCACACATGCATTAAAAACTGGAGAAAATGTAGGCATAGTATATTGTTTCTTTCTTAAGCAAAAAACCAACCAACCAACCACCAAACATAAAAAAAAGAAAAGAAAAGAAAAAAAAAGACTTTCTTTGGGAGATCTATGAAACTTTATTATAATATTTTTTGAAAAATATTTTTTCTTCTTCACTGTCCCAGACAACCCTTGTGTGATTGAAGGTGGCCTTGGTCCAGGAGGTTGAGATTTTTAAACTCTTTTAATTTTGAGTCTTTTTCTTTTTCAGACAACCATCCTTATTTTTGTAGCCTGCATTCTTTTGAAATGTGTGACTTTAATATACTGTAGATATCTCATAGACTTGACATCATAATATGAAATTTCAGAGTTTAAGGACTTTAGTGATCATCTAGTCAAATTCTCATCTCTGACAAACAAGAAAAGTGAGAGTGGATTCAAGTGACTTGCCCAAGGTAACTGAATTGCTTAGACAGAGATAAAAGGTTTCATTTGCTTGTTTAAATATAAAAACACGAATTCAAAGGAAGAATGAAAAAAATTATAGGAACATGTTTGATTTGTGCACGTTATTTTAGTGGTTGAAAGGAGATAGAACAAACCTAGCATGTGGTAGTGGGATTCAGATAAGATTTTTTGTTAACTATTAAGGCTCTATATTAAATAAATTGAGCTTTTTATTTCTTCTATTAAAAACAGGGCTGGAGCCGGGGATTTAGCTCAGTGGTTCGGTGGCCTGCCTTGCAAGCACAAGGACCTGAGTTCAATCCCCGGTACCAAAACAAAAACAAAAACAAAAACAAAAACCAGGGCTGGAGATTTAGCTCAGTGGTTCTGCTGCCTGCCTCACAAGCGCAAGGACCCAAGTTCAATCCCCAGTACCCCCCCAAAACAAAACAAAAATCACATCCCTCTCCAGCCTAACTGGAGAAAGGATCCTAAATCTGCAAACCATTCTGGATCCAGACAATTTAAATACTTAATTTCAGTTACAGTTAAGTTTTGTTTCTTAATTTTTGTATGTGTAGAACTTTATTAGAGAGATGTAAGTTGATACATGATTGAAAAAAGCAATGTACTTTAGCAGAGCATTTCATAGCTGTAAATTTGTACATTATTTAAATGCAGCTATTTCAAAGCAAATATTGACTGTGATAGTTAGATCAGTATAAATGTTGTGATTTATTTTGGGATTGATTTCGAAAATATTCAGAAATTTTACCCTTCCTCTAAACATAGAAGAGAAACAAACCATAATTTTACCTTATTATTTTATACTAAAGAAATTTACTCTTTTATAATCTTTTAGTTTGTTCTTTTATCTATGTGTATGCGTATGGTTTATACTTTTCTTTAAAAAATAATGTAAGATGAGGGCCCAGGGATTTAGCTCAGTGGCTTCATGCCTGACTGTTAAGTGCAAGGTCCTAAGTTCGATTCTGAGTACTGAAAAAAAAAAATGTAAGATTATATAAAACAGCAACAACAGAAATCCCCTTGATTTTATATCCTTTGTAGATGTGTTAATTACAATGTTTTGCATATATTTAAAATATATAGCAATTTATGCAGCTATAGTATTATATTTATATTATTTTATATTTTTATAGTTTCAAAGGTCTTTAATAAAAACTAATCAGATTATTTCATGTTTTAAAATAACTCTATAGGACATACAGTACATATTTATTACTTTCAGTTAATGAGGTACTGAGGCACAGAAAAGTTGAGACAGATCATAAATCTATTAAGTAGCTGCAAGGCCAGGAGAGATGCAAGTCTTCTGAATTATAATAGTTCAGGGCTATTTTTTTGTTATTTTTTTAGTTACTCTAACCTTCTCCCCAGGTTAAATAATTGTCTTTTGGTTGACCTTTCTTAATAGATTTCATGAGAATAAAGTCAAATGATTAGAATGAAAAAAATTTAAAATTTAGCTTACCTAGTCTGCTCTTTCAGTTCTCAAGGGCTTTCAGTGATTCTTCTTTCCTTCTATAATCATTATTTTTTCCTTTACTCTTTGAACATAGGCCCTTGTAGCAATTTGTGAGATCATTGACTGCTGTATCTGTCATTTGACTTTTTAACTTGTTTATTATTTAATTTCTCTGGATGTGATTACACAAGTCCTGTCCATCATAGCAGGTATACAGCAAGACGCGCAAGGGTCATTTAAGATGGGAATAGCCCTGGAATAAGTCAATAGAGCAGAGATCATGCATTATTAGCCTAAAGGTTAAACAATAGACACCAGTAAATACTGTCCATTATAGAAGAAAGCCATAAAATAATTTAACGTGTTTTATCAAGTAAACAAAGCAAAACAAGACCAACAACCAAAATAACTCAACCGAATGATACTTAAAGATTTAGGCCACAGTACAACCATACAGAAACCACAGTGTAACCCCAGATACCAACTAGAGTTAAAGGACTGTTCCAGTTTCTGAGTCGTCTACTTTTGGAAAATTACCAAGGCCATTGAAGGGTCATAGAATCTTAGTTACTAGAATCTTGGCAAAAAGTCAAGGTGAAACAACAAGAGTAAATTAAATTAATTCTGAGTCTCAAAGAATTGTGTTGAAGTCTCAGTATCAGGTCTGAAATGGTCCTAGAACAACATCTCCCAAATTTCTAAAGTGCATAAGAGTCATCTTGTGCTTAGGAGTTCTAAAGTGGGACTCAAGTGCCTGATTTTTCATAAGCATCCCAGATTATTTTGTTGCAAGTTTACAGATTACATTTGCAGAAAATTGCCATAAAGCCTGAGATGACATTTATTGTAGGATAAGGGACCTAATGCTGCAACTGTTGAGAGATGAGGCATTTAGAATTTGAAAGCCAGACTCTTCTACTAAGAGAAAACTGTCTCAAGCCCAGGGCCAAATTGTGCTTTTTTTGCATGTAAGTAGTAAATGGACTAGTATGTGCTAGATGGTGTTGCTGTAATCCTGTTGGGTTTTTCTCTTCATGTTTCTTGTTCCTGTGTTTATGACATGCTCTTGTAATGTGTAACAAAGAGTTATAACCTGTGAGTGTAAAAAAGTAAGGCTGATTTTTGTGTGTGTGTGTGTGTGTGTGTGTGTGTGTGTATGTGTCTAAACTGCTTTAGTTTTACTTTTTTTTCATCTGCATTATTAAATTTCCCCTTTTCCGTCCCCCTTCATAACATTGATTAGCTTGAGTTGGGCACACAGCTGCTGTAATGCTAAGGGTTAACCAGAAGAGAATTACAAATGAACTATCTAGAAAGTTGATTATTAATCCAGCTAGAGAAGAAATATCCTTTTACTTAGCAAGAATGAGTATCCGAAGAACTGATAATATTGTTCAGGCAGTGGGGTGGAATGGCAGAGCTTGGTAAGTAAAATAAAACATGAAATTAATCTTTTATACCCATTTTTAAATGAGTAGAATGTTGATGTATTTCAATAATTAAGTCTAATATGAATTTATTAGCTGCTAGAACAAATCTAAAAAGTTCTGAATGTGTCTGTTAATGAGATCTCTACATAGGCTATCACTAGAAGTTAACTGAAAGGTATTTACATAAGTAGATAAATATATTTAATTTTGAATATTTATAAAAATACATGATTAGATTTGTGATTAAGAACAAGGAAGTGGGCACAGAGGAATGAGTACTAAAACAATCTAAGTCTAAATCTCAAGTAATAAAAACTACAGAATCTTGAGTGATAAACTGTTTTTTTTCTTTCTCTTTTTCCTCCCACAACAGCAAATTCTGGGTTCACTGGTGTTAAAATTAATTGTAATTTAAAGTATAATATTCACATAATATTCAATGAGTTATTTTTCAGACTTGTGGGTAACAAAAACTGTCATAGGTTCTGCTATTTTCGGGGTCCCAGGACTGATTTCATCGTGATGTTTAATTTAGAGACCTTTCTCTAAAGATGGCTTTTATTGTATTTGTGAATTGGTAGGAAGAAGAAATGAGAGGATCTGTGCTATTTGTACAAAGGAAATTAAGTGAAAAGATATGATTTTAATAATGTTCTTCCACAAAAGGCTGCTCCTCCCGTTGTAGCAGAAATTTTCATGTCAATATTCAGTTCTATAAGATAGAAGTTTTGCAGAGATCACTTGATATTATAAAAATGAGCCTTTAAAGCATAATATGGATTGTAATGAATAATATTGAAGTTTTATGTAGCCATAAATAATGAATGTATCATTGATATTCTTAGAAGTTAATGATCATACTATGTTTGACTTAAATAGCAATTGTGCACAAATAAATGCGGAATTTTAACCTTTGCTTCAGATGCACATTTTTAGTAACAACTAAAAAAAAAGCCTTAAAGTAACATTTTGTAATTTAATACTTAAACAAGCACAGAAAGTGTCTTTTTCAAAAACTATAAATTCAATATTGGAAATATCATATATGTGTAGTGTTGTATATATGTATTTGAGTATATATATATATATAGTAAATATGCGTTCAAAATACCAGCATATCATTTGGCCCTATACACTTAGCTCATTTTTAGTTCTAATGTTCTGGCGTATATTTAGGACTGAGAATACTAGACCATAGTAAGTAAAAAAATAATTAAATATATGGAGATCTTACAGCTAACTGTTGTGTTTTATCTTATTTAATCTTCATGTTAACTCTGTGATGGTTGGGAACCCATGAGGATTATAGTATATGTGAAAAGAAGAGATAAGCTAATTAAAAAACCCTTGTTCTCTGATATTAAAAGTCCAGAGAATAAAGGCTCAAGAACTAAAATGTGTACAAGAGGAAAAATACCAAAATCTGCTATGCTCATCTCAAAATTGAAAAGATTTAAAAGTCCGGGAAAGAAGAGAGAGAGGAGAGCCAATGAATTCTTAGCATTCATTAATTAAACATTTTTTGTGGGGGCTGGGGATTTAGTTCGGTGGTTCCGGAACCTGATTCGCAAGCACAAGGACCTGAGTTCAATCCCTGGTACAAAAAAAAATTTTTTTTCCTATGGTAACTTATTCATACAAATATGTTAAACTGTATCAAGAATAGTATAAGAAACATCTATGCATTTATAAGAAATAAAACTATTAGTGAAGTTGAAGTTCTTCCTAATTTTATATCTTTCTCTCTTCATGTTACTGGTAACCACTGTCTTGAATTTAGTATTTTTCACCTTGTGCTTTTTTTCTACTCAGGATTAAATTCCATATCTATTGTATAGTAGGAAAAATCCTTCTTACTATTCTTTGGAATCCAAGAAAGACCTTTTTCTTGTTTTCTTCTTATACTAGACACCTTTTCTTGGTTTTTCATTATACTTTATTTAAAACAAAGCAAAACAAGACAAAACAAAACAAAACAGCAAATTCTTAGCATACAAAACTCTGACCCTGCAGAATCTATCCTTGTCTTGTCAGCATTGGCTCCTGGTTTTCTTCCCATCCTTTTTGACACCAGCTACTGGATTTCTGTCAGTTTCATGGATCTTCAAAATTCTTTCCTACCCCAAATTCTTCACGATGTTGACTTCTCAACAATAAAGCATTTCTCTTCAGTCTTGATCAGAGTGCTTCTGACGCCTCCTTTGGGCCCTGCCTTAGCATCATTTTTCTAGAGAAAACTTCCTTAATCCTTGTAATTCAAATCTTGTCTGGCTTCAAAGATATTGCCTCTCATTCTTTTATGTCATATCAGATATTGTAATTTTAAATTATGTATTTATCTGTGTAAGTTTTGTTTAGTGTTTGTTCTTCTCTTTTGATTGGCCTGTTTTGTTCTTGGATGTTTTCCTAGCATGTAGGTCTTGAATATTAAAGGCACTCAGTAAATATTTGTTGTATTCTGGGAGAGGAATGTAGTGAATGAGAAAGGGGAAGAAAGGGAGATTGAGAAGAAGAAAGGCAAGTACATAAAGATGGAGTTCATTGGTTCATCTGGATATTGTTTCTTATTTTTTCAGAGTAATCTTTCTTTTGTGTCCTCATTTTGGGAAATCTGCATTCCTGTAAATAGGGATTAAGCTTTGAAATTAAAAATTTCCAGTAACTATAGTCATATTATGGACCTGCAGTTTATGGGCTCCAAAAATGTGAGAAAATTTAAGACTCAGTTGAGGGATTAGAGTAATGCTGTATTTTTATCTGTGGCAAAAAGCCATAAGGCCACTTGTAAAAGTTTTAAGGTAGATAACTATAACTAAAATATCCATAGTGGTGACAATTGCTATAATATTGCTATGTAGCTTGATTTTTTTTTTCAGGAGAATATAGGAAAGTTTATGAAAAAAGGAAGGAAAATGCAGTTAGTCTGAGAGGATGGCAGGGCTTATGCAATGTCAGAATTTACTTAGGTTGTAATTTTTGTAAATCTTTGCTGGCATTTTCAGTTAAAGTCCATGGTAAGAGATAACACTGAAATGTTTGTTGGTGGGGGAAAAGGAGATTAAAATAAAAGGATAATAAAGAAAATTTAATTTAAATGTCTTGGTGTTGAAAGGCATTGGGATTTGTAAAATGGCATTGTAATTAATAGTATATCTTATATAGTGTTATACTTTATGATATTAAGTGAGGTTTTTATATATTATCTTACACATAATTCTTACAGTAACCCTGTGAAATAATTAAAGCAAGGCTCTTACTATATTTGTTTCACATGTAGAAAAACTGAGACAGAAATCAGACAGGAGCTAGGAAAACTTTTAAAAGGATTCCTAGGTATAATTTTCTAAGCAAAATGAATATTCATCTCATCTTCAACTCCCCCTAAGGGATTTAAATATTTTGGTTTTTCTAAGGACCAAGATAAATTAGCTAGATGTCTTCTATGGGGCACCTACATTTAAAAGTTTTATTTTTCTCTTAGTTTCCTAAAGATGCAGAGTAGATAACAATTTCAAAAGATGACTAAATTCTTATAATTAATGGAGAAACATTGCTAATTATATGTATATATTAAGATTTATTGGATGAGTTTAAATGGGTTAAGTCATTGCCTAATATCTTAGGGATCCAAAAAAGAGAAACAGGTGTGAATTTAAAAGAATGAAACAGCATAATTTGGAGTAAATGACCTGTAGTTCAAATAAAATCATGTGATAAAGCAGCCTTAGGCACAAGCTCTTTGGGTGCAAAACCAAGTGACATGAGCTAAGTGCCTATTTGAAAGGTTTTTTCCAAAGAATAAATGAAGGGAATGTGTATGCCACATACATACAGGAATATTATTTCAAACAAGAATGCCAGAAAAAAGTATGTGTAATGATTATCAAGAATACTGTTCGTTGAGGTGGAGGTCAGCTTTTGTATGTTTCAGTTGCAAAAACAGTCTAGTTGTGGAGAAAGTAACTTTCTCACACTTTCCTTGGCTAATTGGCAGATGTTTCCTTTAGGTTAAAAGCACTAGATATGTTTATTCTGAAAAACAGGCTTTATGAGGATCCAGTAACTATTTTGAGATGGACAGAGTGCTGCCATAGGGAAAATAATATATACCATGCAGAGCCAGACACAGAGTTAGCAGGTGAAAGTCACAGGGCACTAGAGTAGTAGGCAAGCAGAAGAAAGTCTTTCGTAAGCTATAGTTGGAAGAATCAAAAGGCTTCCTTGTTGAGGTAGTGAAGGTCCTGTCAATATTAAGAATCAGGGGGTGAAATTAAAATGTTGAGTTTAAACCGCCTTACTTTAATATCAAATTTTATAAAAGGATTTCTCTTATGAGAGTCACCTGGCCAAGACAGGAAAATGACTCAACTAAAGGGACAAAGTTATGTTTCTCTATTATAGTTACTTCATGAAAAATGATCTTCATAAAGGCCAAGTTTGTTTTCTTGGATATTCAAGTATAGGAATAAAAAATGCTGTGTTTTTATCTGTTGATAACTGGCATTGCCCCAAATGAGAACTTTAGACTTTAACACACAACCCCAACCCTTAGAAGTGTTGGTGTAAGATAATGAAACTGTATTATAGGGGGAAATAAAGAAATCAGTTTGTTTTCCTGTATGTTTCAGACCTGGAAAGTGAGAATTTTAGGGGTAAGGGTGTAACTCAGAGTTAGAGCTCTTGCCTGGCATGCACAAAGCACTGGTTCCATCTCCAGGATTGGAAAAAGAAAGATTTAAAATGAGTTAGGGAGAACATATTTAAAAAAATTATCGAATTCAGTTACTTACATTTACAGGTTTCTGACCCCTGGTACATTAAGAAGATAAAAGGATTACATTTTTAAGTACTGTAGAGATTTTCCGTCCTTTTAATTTCTCCTTACTGAGATACTTTCATTTTAAAAATTAAAAATATTTAAAAATTACACAAGCAATATGAGAGTTCATTCTTGTTGAACAAGAATGGTACACACTAGGCAATCATTAAACATTTCTTGAATGAATAATTATTGGGAAATTTCCTCAATTTCTCTGTCCAAACTAAATTATATTTCTCTTTCCAAACACAACTACTATTTTCAATTTGGGTTTTATCATTTCAGGCTTCTTTCTATATAATCATATATAACTATATACAATTACAGAGGTAGGCAGTTTATTTTATGTGAGGATAATACGTCCTCTTTTTACACATGCTGCTTTATGCTTTACATATTCCCTTTTTCATTTTAAATTAGGTATTGAATCTCTATGTCATTTATATAATATTTAATTTTCTTCTGAACTATTTCCCATTTAAAGGTTATTTACTAAAATTTCAGTATTTAAAAATGGAGGGAGTGGCAAAACCTATCTCCTTAAAAATATATAAATCAAGCATAGAAAATTTTTATTCGATAAGGCTATGAGGTATAGGCACCTAGTCCTCAGTATACACTTACTGATATTAGTGTTCTCACTTCCTCCCTATTTCCTTAAGTCATTTGCTTGGGGATAAGGTTGAAGAACTACAGAATATGGTTGGTCACAATCTTATTTTTATCCTTCCCAATATGTTGTCTGTGTTGCTTACTGAATTTTCAATCCTCCATCGAAGGTGATGATTTGGTGCTGCTCTCCGTCCCTCTTTCTCTCCCTCCTGTTCTTCCTTCCTCCTTTCCTTGACTAAACATCAGTTTGTGTTTATGATACGCTAGATACAAAAGGGATATAATGAAAATGATGAGCCCATATGCCAAAGAAGACATACTCATGAACTTCATAAATATGGAATAGATAGAAGCTTTGGTAAGTCAGAAATGAGTACAGCTAGCTCTGCCTAGGGTAGTCAGGGACTCTTTTCATAGAGCAGGTGATACTTAAGATAGAATCATAAAGGCTTATTAATAATTCACTGAGCAGATAAAGGAAAGGACACTGTAGGTAGAGGAATAGAATGTGTAAAGTTAGAGAAAATTTTAAAAATGCTATCACTTAATTTGTCATTAAGACAATATAAAAAGAATTTATGATCAGAGACCAATTGAAAGTGAGGATAGAGCACTTTAAATCAGTTTACTGATAAATGATTAGGCATAGTTATAAATTCTTGACAAACCACAAAACATAAGTGTCTGAGCTGGGAGTGGTGGTACATGCTGGTAATCCCAGCACCTGGGAGGCTGAGGCAGGAGGATCCTAAGTTTGGGGCCAGCCTGGAATACATAACAAAGCCTTTTCACAAACAAATAAACAAACAAACAAACAAACAAACCCAAAACAAAACAAAAAAGAAAACAAAAAAGTACCTGAAGGTAACAGAGAGCAACTTAAAGGAGGCTAAATCCTGAAAGAAAATGACATTTGAAAGGGAGGATGGGAAACTGGCTAAGTTTGTCTCAGGTTTCTAGTCCAAGAGCAGGCTGTACCAGACAAGTTAATAAACTATGATAAAAAGTCAGTTTTCTTTCTATTCTAAAGAAGTAAAAGAATAGATTTTAGGTTGCCATAACTGCTGGGAAGCAAGGAAGTAATCCTGGATAGGAAAGCACTATAGAAGAGAAACTCTCAGCTTCTATGTATAACCTTTGTCCAAATCTCTGACTGATTCCCAAACCATGTACACATAGGACCGGCTTGAGGCAGCCTGGGTAAGGCTGAGAGTACTAAACAAATATTTGAGCTGCAGTGTACTGCAGGTGAGACAGAATATATGTGGTTTGCTTTCAACAAGTAAGCTTGCTAAAATAACAGCAACACTCTTTAGAGATACAGTTCTCCAGAATTACCATATTCCAATATATTCCAGAATTGCTCAATATATGAAGAACCAGAAAAATGTGAAACAATAGAATATCTCTCGGGGGGGGGAGAAGAGAGAGAGAGAGAGAGAGAGAGAGAGAGAAGAAGAAAGGAGAAGGATTGAGGAAGAGATTATAAAAAAGGACAAAATGAGAACTTTAAATTGAAAAGGGGATATGAAATTAAATTATTTGCTGTGACAATCAGCAAAATAAAACAGAGGAAGAAATCTGTGAGTTGAAGATAGATCATTAGAAATTATCCAATTTAAAGGACAGATAGGAAAAATAGAAAATATGTATTTTAAGGACACGTGGGACAGTATTAAAAGATGTTAGCCCATGGGTCACAAAATAAATAAAGAAAATGATATTAGTGCAGGGAAAATATTTGAAGTAAAAATTACAACAGATCCCCCAAATTTGATTGAAAAACAAAGGCAAAAACTACACATGTCATAGTTAAATTACTGGTAATAACAATGCGTAGGCAAAGTTTTTTTTTGGGATGATCGAAGAAAAAAGGCACAGTGACACAGTTTAGTGATAACAAGAGTTAAAGAGAAATTAGGGGCATGATTCATTGGTAGAGTGCTTGCCTAACATATGTGAGGCCCTGGGCTTGATCCTCAACTGAGGGGAGAGGAGAGGTTAACTGTACAGATGTTATCATAAAAACTGTATAACTTAGATGAAATAAATAAATTCCTTAAAAATACAACTTACCAACGGATGGGCAAATAGGTTGTGGTTTTTCTATAAAATGGAATATTACTCAGCCATAAAGAGCGAGAGAATAGATTCATTCATAGGAAAATGGATACATATTGAAGATATACTCCTAAGTGAAATAAATAAGTCCCACATGTGTAAATACCGAATAGTTTCCCTGGTGTGAATATTCTGCAACAATGCATAAGATTCTAATAAGATTACTGACATTTAGAAATGGGAGGAAAGGAGCTAAAGGTGTAGGGAAGGTGTGATACGTAGGGGAAGAACAAAAAGGGAAAAGAAAAAAATGTGAGAGAATGAAAAGATGAAAATAAAGTGTTTGTAGATGGGGAGGGGAGGAGGGGGAGAAGGGAGGGCAGAGGTAAGGGGAAAAAAATGAGAATCAAGACTTGCCATGTAAAGGTACATGATCCCAACAATGAATGTAACTGTACTGTATCCCTAAATGTACCAATAAACTCAATTAAAAAAAAAATACAACTTACCAGAATGATATAAGATGAAATAGCAAACATACACATTAAAAAAGAAGTTGAATTCGTTAACTTAAAAAAGTTTGTTTCTATAAAGAAATCCAAATGGTATCACTGCTGAATTAAATAAGAAACAATACCATTCCCAAAACTGTTTCCAAAAAAAATAACAATTCTTATCCATTTAGTGAGGCCAGTTAGTGAATGCCAAACTTTGAAAACCTTAACAGAAAAGGGAAATTATATACCAGTAACTATCATGAGTGTAGATGCAAAATCCTAATCAGCAAATTAAATCCAATAATATAGAAAAAGGATAATATATCATGACCAAGTAGGATCCAATTCTAAAATGCAAAGTTTAATGTTCATAAAATTTTACCATGTTATTGAATACATTAAAAATATTTTATAATAATTTACATAGATATACAAAAAGCATTTGACACCCAGTCATACCCAGAATTCATAGAAAGTAGGGCTATAATAAAATTTCCTTAATTTGAAAGGGCCACTAATGTATAGCCTGAAGCTAACGTTATGCTCAAGAGTGGAATAGTGGATACTTTCTTCCTATAATGGAGAACAAGATAATGTCCACGTTCATTCATTCTACATTGTAGTGAAGGCCCTAATGTTTGCAGTGAGGCAAAGCAAATAGAGAAAGAGCATAAAGATAGGAAAGGAAAAAAAAGTATACCTGCACTTTGGCAAGGTTTTGTGTTGCCCTATCGGTATCTTTTGCGTTAGTTTACTCAATAGATGGAAATCAAAATTTCGTGATATCATCAAAGATGGGACAATGATTTCATTTTGACTCAACATTAAAAATTAAAACTATAAGTTTATATAATTAGCAACATTTGTTTGTAAATCTACCAATGAATTTTAAGAAGAATGAAGTAACTATTTTATGAATAAATTTTCAGATCAAATGTGATACTATAGTCAGTGGTGACATAGTGCTGTCATAATCAGATTCATTTCTGCAAACATTTCCTAAGGACTTTACTTTATCTCTTATATTGAAATAGTTATCTTTTGGCTAATTTACCATATTGACTATCATTTCTGCCAGTTTTTGGTTCTGCAGTGTTTATCTGGTCTCATTGTAAATTCTTGGTATCCCAATGATTAGAGCCTCTCTCCAACACTATTTCTATTTACTTGATGAAATCCTGAAACTTTTGTAAGAGTTATGATTTAATTTTGAAGTACATTATCATTTAAATTTTGAACATTGGTCACAATATTCCACAGTGCAATATTTAACAATCAGCTAGCTTGATTCTCAATCTTGACTGGAAAAAAAAATCTCGCAGTTATTTAAAGTAGCCTTATGCCTAGGATATACTTCAACCAGTCAAATCAATCTTTGGAGATGGGGGGCAGGTATCAATATTTTTTTCATGTGAATTCATTGTGCAAACAAGTTTGAAACCACTGAAAAGTGATTATGAAAGGTACAAAGAGATGGACTCAAAATGCGTGAAATATATGTTAAATTAATCTATGGTGGGTATTTAAGTGAAGGCTAATTATATGCATTCTAAATAGAGTGAATATTTTACATGCATTTTACTTACTGTATAACTTTATCAGCTGGTATAGTCAATGTTTAGCTAATAAAAGAGTCTCGTAGACTCACTGAATGACAAATACGTATAGTCAGGAATACAGTAGTGAATGAAAAGTTTGTTTCTTTGTCTAGTTTACAAGCCAAAGAGGATGAAAAAGTTAAATAAATATTTGATTTTAAGACAATAAATACTATGAAAGAAAAGAGAAATCTAACTGGGATCAAGAATGATGGCCCTACATAAGAGATAGTAAACCTGAGATATAAAAGATAAATAGGAGATAATTTGGTGAAGAGGAGATGTAAGAGAGAATAGTGTTTTTGAGGGCCATAAATTGGTAAGAAACCTTCAAGTGCTATGAACAGAAATTAGGTGAGATGACTAGAGGACCATCAACAGAAACCAGAGAAGATCAAGTCTTGTGTTGCTAAGTACACTTTTATGCGTAGGTGTCAGGAAATATCATTAGAAAGACGATTTTGTATCAGACTATTAATGGATGTTGTATCCGTATGAAGGGATCCTTATCTTGCATGTTGTAGAAAACCAACAAAGATTTTTAAACAGAAGATTGACATAATTAGATTTCATTTTTGGACAACCACTCAGGTACAAAAAAGGATTTCCCAACTTAGACTGAGGGAAGTGAACTTTTGCATTTCCTGCATTCCGGTAAGTACTAAAACTGTATGGACTTTTTATTCAACTATTAGTATCTGTCCAAGTTAAATGCAAAACCACACGTATTAAAGGAAAAAAAATCTTCACTAATATTCCTCAAGAGCCCTATGCATATCAGTGCAAGCTGTCTTCTTATAGTTTTGGATTTTGCTGAAGATGGCTTTGAAGTAAGGCCAGGAGCTTGAGAGAAGTACTCAAGGGTTTGATCTGCAGAACAATATGGCTCTAGATACCATAGATCTCTAAGCATATGAAAGTGACCCTAGGCAATTCAACAGCAGTAAATATGAAATTACACTCTTCATTTGAATGAGTATTAGCTACTAGAAATGAGAGAGGGGAAAAAACCCTGAAAATTTCTAATTAAATAATGTTTTACATATTTTTTTTCTTTGGACTCAACAAAGTTACAAATGAAATAGCAGTTGCCTGGGATTTCCACAACATTAATTAATTTAAAGAGCAAAAAATGAAGCAGAACCAGGATCTTATTTATTATGCCCTTCTTTCCTTCAAGCGTCATGAAAAACTCCGTGTCTCTTGTGATCATAGAAGTTTGCATTTCTAAGACTTGGGTGTATCCAATTTAAAATGAATTAGAACATGCTCCCAAACATAATCATAAAGGGAAGATACTTGTTTTATTTTTTCTTCATCTTTCTGCTTACTGAATAGTTTTCTTTTAAGTGATAGGTAGAAATGACTTGAAAATATGACACATCTGAGAGTATGGCATACCTAAAAGATATTTTGTTTGCTTTCCAAATGTGCTTCAAGAAAACAACTCTATAGGCATGGTTTGGACTTACCTTCTTTGTATTACAAAGTATAAATATGAAATATACTTTATATTTTGTACTATTTATATTATATTAAAGTTGTGAATAGTGTACATTACTTTTTTTTTTGCACTGGGGATCGAACTCAGGACCTTAGTGGCAGGTGTGGCGCCACTGAGCTAAATCCCTGGCTGATGCACATTGCTTTTAACCCTGACATTCAGAGTCTGAAAACAGAAATGAAGTAGTCACAGCTGAGTCAGCTAATGATCTGGCAATAACAGGTCTTAGGGAAAATTATGGAAAGGGTGAGTTGAATATTAATTGGGAACAGAGATACCTATAATCTAAATACTAGTCTTAATTTTGCCATAGATTAACTCTGTGACCATACCTCCTTTTAGTTCACCTCAAATTTGTAATAGCACTGTAATATTACTTTTGATAATAACTCAATATTTAATCAAGAGTTCACAATGTCTCAGTATTTTGTGCCTTTTTATTCTGCACCTCACTCTTTTCAAGTTAGGCCTCTTGTGAAGAAACAGGAAAACGATTCATATTTCTAGGAAGATACACATTTTTAATTAAAAGTCCTCAGGGATCTGTTGTAAGCTCTCTGGCATGTTCTCTACTAATTGCAAGTAGTATTCAGTGGGACAATTCCAAAGAGAGATATATACTACAGATCAGAAAGAAGAAATTTTGCCATAGGTTCATTTCTAATATTTTAGTTTGCTTTTTGAGCTCCCATCCTTTCTTTTTTTCTTTTTCATTTGTGCAGTATAAGTGATTACATGGTAATAGCTACATTTGCCTAAAGCATTTTAATTTCTATTCTAGAAGGTAAAAAGGTGCATTTCATTTATGACTGTGCTTCTTGAAAATTCTCCATTTTATCGGTTTATTTTTCTCATTTCCTGGAGTTGTTTAAATATTTTTTACCTTAAAAATGAGGGTGTGCCAGATTGTTTCAAGGAAAGATAGAGGTAATCATTATGTGTTTCATGTTATAAGTTTTGTGTTGATATTGACAGCTATTTACAGTAGTACCTCTGAGTTTACTTTTATCATTTTTTTTCAAGTAAATTTAGTGTACAACCATTAATTATTTTCACACAAGTTACATGTTTGTAAACTTTTATTCTTCCAGCAACAATGTAGACTATTCCATAAAGGGACTTGTACTAGAGAAATAGTTTATCTGTCTATTATACATTCATGTATTTCATAGATTTCCAGACTTTCTGTTTAAGAATCAATATTGTGTTTGTAATTTGCTGTATATTCTGATTTTTCAAAGAAGTTTGTTGTTTAGAAAACAGAAATGTCAAAAAGATGAAAACACTTATAACATTATCAATGGAGCCTCTGTTGTTAATGTTTTGGTGTAATGGATTGAAGTTACATCATGTATTGTTTTGTCTTTTGATTTTCCAATTTAATTTCTTACCTCAGAATAACGAGTTCCTATGCCATTACTTGATTTGAGGATCTGTTAGGTCTACTTATCTCTATATTGAGTGACCTTCAAATTGTTATCCTTTTTGAATTCTTGTGTCTACATTCTGGGCTTCCTACCTGCCTTTGTTTCCAGTCTGTATGTTGTTATTTCTCTTTAATCACTGTTTTGGCCTTTAGCAAGATCAATACTCCTGTACTCTTGGAAAGTGCTGCTTCTATTTGGCTATGGTTTGTTAAATTAGATAGGAACAGAGGGAAAACTAATATTTTATTGAGCTGTTTTTGTTGTATAGCACTGATAGGTGCTTTCACATAAGTTGCTCATGTTATTTAATATTCAATTCTTGAATTATTATTAGCCCTGTTTTATTTTATTTTTTTAGATATCAAAGAATCATTTTTGAGTTTGTACTAGATACTGTGCTGAGAACATGTGTGTGTATTGGGTTTATTCCTACGTTACTCCAGCAAGGAGTTTTTATCTCTCTTCTGCAGATACAAATATCTAGACTCAGAGAAACTGAGTAACTTGCCCAAGATCACATTACTGGCAATTAATAGAAGCAGAATTTGAATCCAGATGTGCTCCTTAAATAATTAAAAGTAGTGCAGTTATGTCTAAGTAAGGGTAAACAGATTCTGAGCTGAGGAGCTCTCCTTTCAGAAAATAAATAACCTTTAATGTGTTACTTTGACACATCAATTTTGGATTTTACTTTCTTATTCTCATCATTGCTCTATTATAGAGATGTTACTGCAAAAGAGATCTATGGAAAAATTGAGTGTTGTAAGTGTGAAAGAGCCTGAGGATTTCAACATATGGGCTAAACTAATTCTAAAAGAAGGAGCTTTAAAGAATTTCCCAAGGAAGGAGCAATTCTTATTATTGTTAAACAAGCCTCTTTTACGTGATTCATAAAGTCATGAATATATTTTTTTGGCTAAATTTCCTATGTCAAAAGAATATGATAATTAGCCAAAACATCATTGTATTGATCTTACTGTCCATGCTCCATTTTTCAGGGAAATAAGTTTAAATACCACTGAATATTTCTAATACATGAAATGAAAGATGCGATTTCAAGAAGCAAAAAACCTCAACATATTTAGTGGTGGTTAAGATAGTAAGTGGTGGTTAAGAAATTAATCTTTAATCTGCCTAGTTCCAATCCTGAGTTGACATTACTAGTACGACCTTAGCCAAGTTAGTATTTATTTGCCTAGTTTCTCATGTATTAAAATGGAGATGGTGATAATAAAACCTCCACAATGCTCCCTACTCCTATATGGATTGTTTGATTTGAGGACTAAATCAGTTAATATATGTAAAACACTGAGACTAAAGCTAATTGTATAATAAATGGTTTACTAATATTAGTTAATATCATTCTAACTTTTAAATCAATTTCCAAACTCAGAGTTCTATAAAGTCTATTAACAGTTTTTGAAAACTAAGTGTCTTTGCCTGGTAATATATTTTATTTTTTGTTTAACAAGAAACCAATACTGTTTTTCATAATTTGCTCTTCTTTTTCTCAATATCTACTCTAATGTTGACAGTGACTTCGCAGTGAACTTTGTAACTTCAGTTTTAGATCTATTTCTTGGACTAAGCACAGAAAAATATCTAAAGTTGTAATATTTTATTCAGATTGAACACAGGCTTCAGGTGGTACATTAAATATAGTACTTCTTTACCTTCAGATAATTTCCCCTGTGTTTGAGATTTTCTCTGCCTTTTGAAAATGTGATACTGTATCAGGCAATAGGGTAGCAAGGCAGTTCTATTGAACAGCTCACTTGACTGTTGAGTGTGCATCGTTATTCTGTAATAGTAGTAAGCATCCCTTGCTCATTTGCTATTTTGTTATTGGAAGAAAGTGGCAAATAGCAATTTACCATCCCCCCATTCCCGTGGTGTGTGTATGCAAGACAAAGATAAAAGCTATGTTTCCTTCAGAGAAGGGTGTGGAGGTAAAGGATGATTTCAATTAGAAATAATGACAGTATTAGAGCCTTCCAATGAAGACACTGTGGCCACCAAAGGACAAAGAGAAGAAGTTAATTCCTGAGATAGAGGTATTAAAAGTTTTGGTTACTCTTTTTATGTATAGGTGCTAAGTATGTTGCTATTTATGAGCCGATGTGACAGTGTATTTGACCAATGTGTGTTTGATGTTTTCTGGATATTCTGATGATGGTTGGGAGAGAGGTAGCTCTGGAATATTTAGAGAATCTGTAATAAGTAAAGTAAAAATGAAATAATTTGGTAGGCAAAGACTTTGCTTGTAAAGACATGGTTTCTCTTTTAGTAATGATTAACTATGAGAATTGGCTTATTATAATAGTCATTTATTATTTTGGTTAATAACATTAATTTAGAGAAAAAATTTCTGGACTTTGATTACAATGTATGCTTTTTAAATTACATTATAAAATTTTTTGGAAACTGTACAGCATTAATGTCCCCTTTAGGTGATTTAATGATTTAATAACTACTGTTAAATGTCTGGAATTCTGTCTTTGTGTACCTGTGGTGTATGTACCTGTTTTGTATATGTGTGGGTATATGTTTGAGTTATGGGGTTAAGGTGACATTTTTAGAAGATGGAAAGTCAGTGAAGGTTGATACAGGGAACTGGAATTTTGTACTGAAAAATAAAAAATTTCAAGTATATTTTTCCCTTAGTGGGAAAAATAAAACTGATTACGTTATGCTCATTTCTATGAAGAGTGTGTGTGTAACTATAACATGGAAAATTAGAACAAGCAAACTTTCTGGAGATGGAAGAAATCTAGACCATTTTAGAAAATGAAATAGAAGTAAGAAGATACTTCTTTTGAACAAATACCTAAGCATAGTGGCCAATTGGGATAAAACTTTAACAACAGGCTGGGCCATTTATCGATTAGAACACTTTTAATTTTCTCAGTGTTAAAGTGTTGATTTTGATAAAGAATTTGTTGATGCTGTATCAGTTTCTCCATGTGGAGAAGTGCTCCTGTGTGATTAGTTAGACTTGGGGCTGCCAGCCAAAATTCAAAAAATTGGTCCCTAGCTCTTCTGAAATAGGAAAAAGCTGACCCATTTTCCTGAGTCTTTTTTTTTTTTAACTTTCATTTATTTATTTTTCCTCATTGAGTCTAGTGGTACATTTTAGGTGTACAGTACAGTTACATTCATTATTGGTATCTTTCACCTTTACATGACAGGTCTTGGTTCTCACTTTTTCCCCTTGTCCCTGCCCTCCCTTCACCTCCTCTTCTCCTCCCCATTTACAAACATTTTATTTACATTTTTTCATTTTCTCCTATTTTTTTCCTTTCCCTTGTTATCTTTCCCCTACCCTTCCCACTTTCCTGAGTCTTGATTCCCTGTAGAAGAAAAAATTTTAAAGCCAAAGAATCTACAACTTGGAGAAATTATTTGATTTGGTCAGGATCACATGTTTAGGAATCGAAACCAGGACTTTCAGCAATGCCACGTTGTCAAATAATTAATCCTGCTCTTGTTCTTTTGTCTTGCTATATTGATGACCAGTGTCAGCATAGTTGTTTTTGTCATCTAATAATTTTGCATCAGTCTTATTCTAGTACATCTATCTCCTAATAGCAGAACCAAATCAAGATGAATTGCCTGATTGCCTTTTAAGCCTCACATATAGTGCAGTACTGCAAGAGGTTTCCTTATTTTAAATAAAGTTCTTATTGGACAGAACATAAAAATACATTTTTGAGATTTGCTCTTCTTAGAAAAACTATTATTTTAAAAAATCAGTTTTAGCAAGAAGTAATTAGTATTTTTTTGCTTTTAGCCATAATTACAGTCTTTTAAAACAATGGATTGGTAAAATGGATTGAGAGAAATGAGTAAACTGTAGCCTTTCTTACTGCTTTTTAGGATTAAAAACATTATTTCAGAAAATTTGAAAATATAAAGAAGAAACTAAAAAATTGAAAAATGATCCTTTGACATATCTCAAAATACTTTTAATATGTTCTTGATATTTTCTACCTAGCTATAGATATTTAAAAAGAAAAAATGGAATATTATGAACATGATATTTTATAAACTACCACTTTTTCAAAACATTTAAAAATTAATTAAGTACTATACATTTATAGTTAAAAGATTATAAAATATGGAAAAAAGAAAAGAATTTTTAGCATACTTTCAATACGTAGATATATTATTTGTCAGTATGTTTCTTTCCTTTAAAAAGTTTTATATAATTTTACCTTTAGGTCACAGAATTGCATTGACACTATCATCATTGGTCCAGTCATGGACTTTTTGTTTACATATTTTCCAATTTATTTCTGTAAAGAAAAAGTATCCATGAGCCTACTGTTGTTTGCAAGCAATTCAAGATGGAGGGCAGAGGTAAGGGGAAAAAATGAGAATCAAGACTTGCCATGTAAAGGTACATGATCCCAACAATGAATGTAACTGTACTGTATCCCTAAAATGTACCAAGAAACTCAATAAAATTAAAAAAAAAAAGATGGACATTTATCCTAGGTATATGCTACTCTTTTAAAGTCAGTGTATCATTAGCATTTTCCCACATTAGTAAATATTCTTCTCCTACATGCCTCTTCTTTTTTACAATGAAATGCATTATTTCCTACAAAAGTAGTAGGTACTGTATGTAAGAAGTTTAGGTGATACATATAAAAATAAAGAAAAAATGTGTTCTTTTTGTCCAGATATAATAACTATTATATCAAGGTATGTATACTTATAGTATAAAAGTTTTATACCAATCAATGATTTATCTAATTAGCATAGATATATTTAAACAAAAATGGGATCAGATGGTAACAAATGCATGTCATTTTATTTAGCAGTTTAGCATTTACATTTCTCATGGTACTCTGTTTATGTCATTTTTAAATGATAGCAAATTTTTCTGTTTGTGGACATTTCATAGTATAGCTGATCATCTGTGGTCAACATTATTTCTGATTTTCCATTACTATTAACAAAATTGCAGTAAGTTCATTTGTATCTTTTTTTGTACACATCTGTGATTATGTCTTAATTTAAATTTTTAGAAATGCATTTTTGGCATGATCTCCAGAAAAGTTGAACCAATATACTCTTACCAGTGGTTTAAGAGGGTATTCATTTTGCCACATGTATACTAGTATTTATTATTACCATTATTTGTAATTATTGTCGATATGACAAATAAAATAGACATGTATTTCTGTGATTAGTAGTGCAGTGGGACATTTCTTTATTTGACCATTTACATTTCATTTTAAAAATGCTTTTTTTTTCTCAGCCCCTTTGAAAGGTAGCATAGATTTTTGTCAGATAGTTGACAGGGTTTGGATTTTGGCTCCATAATCACTATTTAGAAACTCTGTGACTTTGGGCATTTCTTTAATCTGTCAGTGCCTCAGTTTCCTTATCTATAAAATGGAGATAATAATATTACTTATGTCATCAGGTTGTTATAAGGATCAAATAAATGAATATATAAGAAAGATTTAGAATAGCTTACCACAGAGTAATATGTATTATTTTAAAGGGAAATCAATTCTTACTCTTTTATAAGAGGTAATTCTCCTAAAGATATTAAATCTTTGTTGTATGTGACACAGAATTTTTCCAATTTTGTCACTGTTTCTTCTTTTTTTGAGGTGGGATTGTGCAATGTTGCCCAGGCTGGTTTTGAATTCCTGGGCTAAAGTGATGCACCTCAGCCTGCAAAGAAGTTGGAACCATAGGCACACAACACTGTGACAGCTCCATTTTGTCTTTTCATTAAAACTGTTAGAAAGTTAAATATCTCAAAAAGTTTACTTTTCAGCCTTTTGGATTTCTGCCTTTATAGGCATTTTTGGAAATGTGTTTTACACTCAATAGTATGTAAATATTTACATATATTTTATTATAATTTTACCATTTTACTTTAAATTTTTTATTCTATCTAGAATTTATTTTTGCATATGATATGCAATTAGGATATGCAGACCCAATTATTCAAATCATATTACTTATATACCCCCCTTCTTTTTTTGGTACTAGGGACCAAACTTGGGACCTTGTGCTTGTGAGGCAGGTGGCAACACCACTGAACTAAATCTCTGGCCCCTATAATCCATTTTTTTTTTAAATTTAGTTTATTGGTACATTTTAGGGATACAGTACAGTTACATTCATTGTTGGGATCCTGTACCTCTACATGACAGGTCTTGGTTCTCATTTTTTCCCCTTCTCCCTGCCCTCGCTTCACCCCTCTCCTCCCCTCCCCATTTACAAACACTTTATTTCCATCTTTTCATTTTCTCACATTTTATGCTTTTCCCTTATTACCTTTTCACTAACCATCCCACCTTTCCTACACCTTTAGCCCTTTCCTTCCCATTTCACAATGTCAGTTATCTCATTAGGATCTTACATACTATTACAGTTTACTCACACCATATAATCCATTTTTAAACAGCATAATTATTGTAGTTCTTAGAGATATTTGGGTCTGTTTTTCAACTTCTTGAAGTAATTCAGTACCAAATAAACAAAGAAAAACAGAAAACCCCATAAACTAACAGAAGAATCCAAGCTAACTTTTTGAAGCAATGCACCCATTTACACTTAAATAATATTCTCAAATGAATACTTTGTTCTATCTTGAATTGTTTATCTTCCTTCTTTATACTGTGAAGTCACTTCTCCTCTGACAAAAACAATGATAATCACTTACATAGTTCTGATATTTATCTTTTTGTGACAAAATATTTTCGCTAGTACTTAGCAGGAAAAAACTTACTCCTCTGACCGACTGCTTTTGAGTTGCAATTTTTGGTGAAGGAGAAAATTTGCACTTATTTTGTTTTGTCCTTGCATCTTTGGGAATTCAGACTGAATCAAAAAAGTAAAAGAGTGCATGTTATAAAAAAGAATATAATTCAATCTTAATGTTATTAGTATAATATTTTAAAGAATGAAATAGTCTTTGCTAAGAAAAAAATACCAAAATCTTTAATAAACCCATAATGAAAAATTTGATTCTTGCTTAAACGTTTCCTTTGAACTGGACATGGTGGTGTGCAACTATTTTCCCATCATTCTGGAAGGATCAGGAAGGAGGATTGCAAATTTAAGCCCAGTCTGGGCAATTTAGCAAGACCCTGTCCAATAAAAAATGATGTAGTCCAGTACAGAAGTTCTGGGTTCAATCCTTTGTATTAAAAAAAAAATGTTTCTTTTGTAGGTTACAAAATAAAAGATTTTGGAAGAGCACAACCTTAATGTTCCCTCATTTTTTCCTTTCCTTGTTCTCTCTTCAACTTTGTCTTTTCTCCCCCTTCCCATCTCTGTCTCTTCCCTTCTTTCATTGTTTTCTTGCAGGGTTAGATTTGGTGATTATTAATGTGATACAATTGCCAGTTCTAAGTATGGAATGTTCCTTCAGTAGCACTAGGTTTTCCCCATTTTCAACAGCTGTCTGGAGATTTAAGTTGACCTGTGCTGGGTCCACAGAATGTAGTCATGGGTTTCAGTGATGACCCTGGGAATACTTCCCTTATTTTCTTCACTTTAACCTCATAAAGTTCAGGTGAAACTCTATTAGCAAGAGTGCTGTGTTTCTAAACCCTATTTCCATGTTTTGTCTTCTCATATTCCCGTTACCTACCATTTTAATGAGGCTTTAGCCACTTAAAGGCATGAGTATATAGAAAATAGGTGAAATATTTTACTAATAATTATAACTATTAATATGCATGCATTATGTCTTGAGGATTAAATACAGTTTTTTTTTTTTTTAAATTCTGGAATGAGTTTACCTCGACAGCTAGTATATTTCCAGCATGGATGCCCATCTCGCTATTTCTAGTCCTACTCTACTTCCAGCCCTTGCAAGTTTTTTTAAACAGTAGTTTATTCTAATATTGATCTTAAGCCAAACTAATTCAAGTATAGGGGGAAAAACAACAATCACATGAGGTTGTCAGAAGTATACATAAATTATTTGGGATTACCTAAATTGTTTTTTAAAAAAATCCTGTTTGTATTAGCTCTTTGATCACCTCCATTACTATGATCATATAATATTTATCACCAGAAATATGCACCTATAGAATTTCACTCAGGTTGTTAGACCTGGCCCATTTCTTTTCTATTGTCTATATAATACTTAGTGTTTTGCAATTTGGAGATCTGGATTTTGGTTTCAAATCTTTAGTGTTTTAGAATTTGGAGAATTGGGTTCTAATCCTAAGTTTGATACTAAGTAGCACTAATTCTTTGAATTTGAGAAAGTGGCTTAAGCTCTCTTGGCTTCATTTTTCTTTCATTTGTACCAATTTCACAAAAATGCAGCACAGATATCAGAAATCTATAAAACATATTCAGAATACTTTCATTGTCAAGAACTCAATTTTTTTCAGTTCATTAGGATCTTTACTAATTACTATATAACATGTAGATACTCTGAGTTATACTCAAACTATACTCACAAGTCTATAATTTTTCTTCTTAACACTTCTGCATTCTTAGTAGTTCTTCAGGTAAAATATGACAACACTTTTCTAACAAGTTCTAGAAATATAAACTGGACATCCCTGTAATCCCAGCACTCAGGAGCCTGAGGCATGATGATTACCATGAACGTATGGTCAAACTGGGTGATATAGTGAGTTCAGGGAAGCCTAAACATAGCAAGATGCTTTCTCAAAAGGGCTTTAGCTCAGTGGTTCCGCCACCTGCCTTGTAAGAGCAAGGTCCTGAATTTGATCCTCAGTACCAAAAAAGAACAGAAAACAAAACAAAACAAAACAAAACAAAAAGCAAAAACAAGCAAATAAAAAAATCCAAATAAAACAAAACAAAAACAACAAAAATCTTTTGGGGCAATACAAGATTTCAAATACCACATGTTGAATGCATTTTTGAAGCAAAAAAAAAATTAAAATCTATATCATGACTTGTCAATAAGTTTTACAGATTTTTCGTGTTTTTGGTAGATTTTTGTGGAGTTTTTGATGTTTTATAAGAGTTAATTCCCAGATGTGTGCACATGAAGTCCAGGGCGTTCTGAATGATTAAGAGCTCATGGGGTGTGCAGAGAAAGATTTAGCATCATAATGTTAAGTCTGTGATGCAGTATAATGTGGTGAGGTGAGATCTGTATAGAAGGAGATGTACTGAGTTATATGTGGGTCAAAGAGGCACACCTTTAAGTATTTATTAAATATATCAAAGACTTAATGGCTGCATTGATCAAAATAATCCTTCCTCACTCCCTCCTTCCTCCCCTTCTTTCTTTCTTCCTCTCCTCTTCCCTCCTTCTCTCCTTTTCTTTTTCCCTTCCTTCTTTATTTTCAGCATGGTTATACTGTAGTAATATCTAGGATGGTGTATATATATATATATAATATATATATATAAAATATAGAGGCACACCTAAGTATTTATTAAATATATCAAAGACTTAATGGCTGCATTGATCAAAATAATCCTTCCTCACTCCCTCCTTCCTCCCCTTCTTTCTTTCTTCCTCTCCTCTTCCCTCCTTCTCTCCTTTTCTTTTTCCCCCT
>NW_022900928.1:13642035-13654535 GCF_012274545.1 Fukomys damarensis
TAATGGCTGCATTGATCAAAATAATCCTTCCTCACTCCCTCCTTCCTCCCCTTCTTTCTTTCTTCCTCTCCTCTTCCCTCCTTCTCTCCTTTTCTTTTTCCCTTCCTTCTTTATTTTCAGCATGGTTATACTGTAGTAATATCTAGGATGGTGTATATATATATATATAATATATATATATAAAATATCCTAGATATATAAAACATTTGTGTGTTTATTCAACATATTCATTGTACAATATTTCTCTTGAAGATTACAGGGTTAAGCACATGTAAACCATATGACCACAAATGCTTGGAATAAAATAGGGTAATTCCACCATATGATTGTACCTCTGAAAATTATAGACATCCATCAATTAAATTCTTAGACACTGGGTCGGAGATTTAGCTCAGGGGTGCTGCCACCTGCCTCGCAAGTGCAAGGTCCCAAGTTCGATCCCCAGTACAACAAAACAAAACAAAATGAAACAAACAAACAATTCTCAGAAATAATGTCATGCTATTTATATATGAGAGTCACTATCTCCAGATCAGTTGGGGAAGGTGCTACTGATGGAAAGAGCTATCTAAGAGTAGGATTCAAAGTATATTTGGAAGTGAGTTATCCAGAGAAGGCAGTTAGAACAAGGAAAAATAACAAAATATAAAAGTAAGAGTGGGCTAAGTATGTTTTTAACATATCTAGAGTTTATTTCTTTACATTTTGTAGAAATACAGAACTGTGCATTGTCCGTTGACCTTTTTGACTATCATTTTGTCTCTGAATAATGAGAATATGTTAGGGACATAAAACTGAAGCAATTTGTATCACAACTTCTGTTTCATGATGAAATTACATTTCTTTTTGTGCACTGGTTCTGAGATGTGCACACCAACACACTACTGTGATAATGTCCTGCATGATGCCATTTTCTCCTCCCACTGCTCTTGATAACTACTCCTTATGAAGCTAGACTTGTGAGGGTTAAAAAAAGTATTTGTGTCATATATATGAGAATAGCAAATTCTAAGTATTATTCACATAAACTAATTTCTATAGTATAGTTCATATTAACTAATTTCTAATTTCACATTAACTAATTCCAAGAAGAAAATGAAATGCCTTCAAAGTGGTGGATAAAGGTTCTTAGTAAATAGTAGTATTTTATACATTCAAATCTTCATTTGAAATTTTTATAAGAATCCTTCACTTCTGATTATTTAATCCAGGTTGATGGGATGATGTCAAATTTACTAATTTATACTAACTCCACCAATGGTTCAAAGAGAGTCAATGATGAGCTTATTCTTCTATTATTTTTTCCTTTATTTTAATTCTTTTTTTTTTAATTTTATTGAGTTTATTGGTACATTTTAGGGATACAGTACAGTTACATTCATCACTGGGATCTTGTACCTTTACAAGACAGGTCTTGGTTCTCATTTCTCCCCCTTGTCCCTGCCCTCCCTTCACCCCCTCCTCCCCTCTGCATTTACAAATATTTTATTTACATTTTTTCATTTTCTCCTACTTTGTTTCTTTCCCTTATTACCTTTCCCCTACCCTTCTCACTTTCGCTACACCTGTAGCCCTTTTCTTCCTATTTCACATTGTCAATTATCTCATTAGGATCTTATGTACTATTAGAGTTTATTCACACCATATAGTGGTTCAAATTCTTGAAACCAGTGATTAACCAATTTTTGAGTCAGGTATTTGTCTCACTCAGTTGGGCTTATCTTTGGGCAATCTTTTGGAGAAGTACCTTTTCCAACAAAGACCTATGGTTAGCTGTCAGCACAAATCTTCCTTAATATTTCATCTTCCCTTATCATGTAAAAGACTTTGTTTGGTTGGTCCTTCAATTCTAAAGCCTGCTGCCATCTTTACTTTCCCTCTCTTTTTGCTTTTTCTTCTTATTCATTTTTTATTTTCATTTTTATTATTTTCTTATTCATTTTCATTTCCTTTTTCTGCTAGAAAAAACATGTATATTGTACAATATTAAGAAGTCTTCAGTATACTTTAGTATCTCTCTTACTGTGATGAAGGAGCAAAACTAACTTGCTTTTCCTGAGTCCTGTATTGTTATTCTGGACATCCTGAGTAACTTGGCTTTGCAAGTATATTTTCACTAGATATAAGTATAAATTTAAATGGCCAATTATGTATTGAATTAAAATGATTCTTGTCTTCAATAAGCTTGCAATAGTACCATTTAAGGCAGTATAAAATATAGAATTTTGGAATTTTACTTGTCGTTCAGTAAATATTAATGCCTTTTATAAGAAAACATCTAAGTTAAAGTGTTTTAGCACTACTACATAGTTTAATCCTTTATATCACTTCTATGAAGTAGCTTTTGTAGTGGAGGCTGTATAATGAGGAATTATGAGGCACTCACTTCAAGTAACTTGCCAGAGTTAATAGGATAAAAATTCAGGGTAGGAAACTGGCACTTAAATACTATGCTAAAGATCTTCCATATATGGTGTGTTAGGGTTATAAATTTGAGATTTTGATAGCAATACATAAAGGTTACTAATTAGTAATAGAGTTTGTAAAAGGTTTTATTCAGGGTAACCTCAGGATGATATGCATCTATACATACACATGCAAAGTATGTCACACAATATTTCTATGAGTGTAAGTGCTGTATTTACTCATCATTTTGTGCTTTAGAGCTTGGAGATTTCATCCAGTAATTCTTTCTTGAGAACATACTATATATCAGCCCCCATTTGGGCATTGGAGATACATCAGGAAACAAAATAGAAATTCCTGCCCTCAAGAAGCTTGTATTCTAGTAAAGGGAAACAGGAAAAAAAATCTCAGCAAGGAAAGGATAAATGATATGGAAAAAGTTAAAACAATAAAGAAGTAGTGCATAGGGAGTCTGGAAATATACAATTTTAAATAAGATGATCAGGGAAGATCTCAATGAGTTGAGAATTTTTGTTCAAAAACTTGAAGTAATAGAGAAGGGGAATCATGTGAATATCGGAGCCTAGAGTATTCCAGGCAGGGGCAATCAGCCAGTGCAGAGACGAAGGTAGAAATGTGTCTAGCATGTGCAAGGGACAGAGAGCAGAGCAGAAGGGCTGAGGACAAGTGAGTGAAGGGGAAATAATAGAAAATGAAGTCAGAAAAGTAACGGGCCAGATTAAGTAGAAACTTGTGGGCCATTGTAGGGATTTTGGCATTTACTCTTTAGTTAGATGGAAGCCTTTGGAAGATTTTTAGGAAAGGTGTGATATGATGTATCTTATGTCTTAAATTGTCTCTTTTGTTGTTGCTAGGAATAAATTGTAAGAGTACAAAAGAGTAGAAAAAGCGTGACTGCCTAAGAGGCTGTTACTATAAACTAAGAGAGTTTTTGATGGCTTAGTGTAGCAGTACAAGTGGCAAGAAGTGGTTCTGTTTTAACTATATGTTGATTAAAGAACCAATAAGACTTTCTGATAGACTAGATTCAGAGAATGAGAGCAAGAAAGAAATTGAGGTTGACTCCAGGATTCTAGATTGAGAAACTAAGGGTAAATTGCCATTAAGCTAATTGGGATGGGTTTGGAAGAAACAGATTTTAGAGGGATTACCTGGAGCTCTGTTTTTGGCTTGTAAAGTCTGAGATACAAATGGAGATGCAGAGTAGGCATCAGGGAGGAGAGGGTTGGAGTTAAAAATTTATGACGGTGAGAGTGAATGGATATGTACATAGTTATTCCTTTGCATCCCATGGCAGGTTGGTTCCAAGACTCCTTGTGGATACCAAAGTCCATGATGATTAAGTCTCTTATATAGAATGGCGTAGTGTTTGTACATAACATATGCACATCCTCCTGTATACTTTAAATCATCCTTAGATCACTTAAAGTATCTAATACAATGTAAATGCTATATTCCTGAGGGAAAATTGACAAGAAAAAAGTCTGTATATGTTCAGTGCTGATACAACCATTTCAAGTCTAACTACAGTTTTAATCCACCATTGTTAAATACATAGATGCAGAAATTGCAGGCCAGCTGTACTTCTGGATTCAATCCATTGTTTTTCTATTTTAAAGACCTATTTTCTCATATTTTGGTAAGAATGTAAAAATTGAATTATATTGAATTCTGAGTGATGAACACAAAAATTTATACTCTTGTCAATCTTTTTCTGCCTGAAATGTTGTACTGTACTGAGTATAGTCATATCCAGTCAGAACAAAACACAGTAAGAAGTTTAAACAGATGGGATTTAATTAAGGGAATTTGTTACATGGGCATTTGAAGGGGAATAAAGCAAAAAAGAAAGCTGAGGTAATACAGAAAATAATTATACAAAGTAAGTACCAACCATAGGGCTAGTGAAACAGAATGGAAATAATTATGTTCCTTAAATCTAGGAGCTTGAAAAAGCTTGGAGTTGGGGCTTGAGCTTTTGAGGGGAAGGTGTGCTGTGTGACTTGTGCTCAGACTATTGAGAACATGGCATGGCTTATGCTCTAATCACTGAGAGGATTGTGGCCAGCTGGCACTGGTACTGCTGAGGGGCTTGGGCACCTGGTATTGGGGAGTGCTGAAAGAATGCATTATTAGTGGTAATGTAAAATAATGCAGCCATAAGTATATTTTGCTACTACGGGAATGATGATAAGAGCTAGAAAAAGGATGTGTCTTCCCTCTTGTTACTCTCATTGGCAGAACTTAACAGAAAGCCAGCTGGCAATGAAGCCCGGGAAGTAATGTGTCTCAACGTCACAGAGCAGAGAATGAAAGGGTGATGTGCAGGAGTCAAGATATAATAGATAAATATATACTTTGCATGTTAAGATGTGAAGAAAAAATTTAAGACCCGATGCTATTGAAATGCTCAGTAAAGCAGAGAATTTTACATTTTAAGCCATAGTGTTTCAGTTATTGATTATAAATAAAGATAATATTTGGTGTTGAAGAGGACAAGCACTGATTAATTGTGAATATGATTTGGATAACAGAACTCTTTTCTGTCTCCAGGCAAGAAATTAGTCCATTCATGCAACAGATGTTTATGGGGCATCTATTATGTTCCAGGTGGCACTTTTCTTGCAATTAAAACATAATAGTTAAAAAACAAATACTTTGGTTCTTATGCTGCTTATATTATAAAGTGGAGAGACAGATAACAATAAACAAGACAATTATATAGTATGTTAGAAATTTACAAGTGCTATACAAAAAGACAAATATAAAGTAGAAAGGGAGTTGACAGTGCAAGGAAGCAATTTTAGATAGGATGCTCAGAAGAGGATTCATTGAGAACATGCATTTGAGCATAGACTTGAATAAGATGTAAGGGAGTTTGCCACGGGAATAAAAATGTTCCCTGTTTTGATTTGAGTCAGTCTAATGGTTGTGCAATGGTGTTTCATTGTTTTGAGTTGCATCTGCCTATTGACAAATAGTCTTAAATGTTATTTCAGATGCTTATTGCCATGTGTATATTATCTTTGGAAAAATATCTATTCAAGTCTTTTGTCCATTGTTGAATTGTTTTGTTTTTGTTGAGTCAAACAGTTCTATATATCTCTAATATATTAGTACTTTATCAGATGTATGATTTGAAATTTTTGTCTCCCATTCTATGGGTTCCATTACATATATTCCATTCTCAATACTGGCTTTTAATGCACAAAAGTTTTTAATTTTATGACATTTATCTGTTTTTCATTTGTTGCTTATACATTTTTGTCATGTCCAAGAAATCATTATAAATCCAATGTAAAAATTTCCCCTATGTTTAGATCCTTAATTCATTTCAAGTTATTTTTTTGTATTTAGTGTAAGGTAAAAGTTCACCTTTATTTGTTTTTGTTTGTTTGTGGATACTCAGTTTTATGAGCACCTTTTATAGAAAATATAGTTTCACTTTTTCTGAACTTTTTATAAATGCAGACACTGATGAAAAAGTGATGAGATACATAATTTTACAATTTTCTAGTGTTAGTGATCTTTTTGCTGTGTCTCTGTTACCAGCTATAAATTGGAAAACAATAAAAATGCTAATTAATCAAACAATTATTTTGTGACCATTAGATAAAAGAATACTGCTTTAGAGTTAATGCTTCCTGGGAAAGTGACTTTTTATAGTGTATAGCCTTTGTGTTTTTGTACATATGATATGCTGGATAATACTTTCTCTTTATGCTAATATCAATGTTTATTGCATTGGAAAATTTGAACATTATGAATTTTTCACTCAGACTTTTGTGGCCATAAACTCCTAGCATTTGTTTATCATTCATTTTATGACATAGGTAAGTTGAGAGTGACATTAAGGATTGTACTCCAAGGAGAGTTACCAGAGATAAATCTCACTTTACTGAGCTACTGTTTCTCTTCCTTTTGCCTCATACTGTAGGTACACAGTGTTTTGAGTACAGGTTCTTTTGTTTAAGCTACAATGTGGTTGTATCCTGCGAATAAATTTATGAATGGTTTTGAACACTAGAGAAATAATTAGGTATTATCTCAGTGGAAAGCATACTTTTTTCCTAGCCTATCATAAATCTAGCATGATGTGAGAATGGGTATACTGAGAATATTGTTCTTTCCTTTTCTTAGTCATCTTAGTCCAGTGGAAAAACTAAAGGTGTACTTAGCCTGAAAGTGATAATTCAAATAAAAACAAAGTATACTTCAAATGAGAAACTTCTGTTCCAGAAACAAGACAAAGCAAAAACCAAGGTCAGAATGCACTGCAGAATCAAAATATGTTTCAGTAGATAGAAACTGTACCTTAGACATAAGCTAAGGAATTAGATTACATATTCAGAGTCCCCTTTCACTACACTTAAACTACACTTTGTAACTAAGTAGTTATTATTGCAAACATCTGATTCTGGACCATCTATATGAGTGCCATCTTTCTAGAAGTTTTTGAATATTTAATTTCCATTAGTCTAATAAGGCCCATTCACTTTAATGAAGGCTTGTAGGTGTTTAGATGTTTTATATTCTTGCCCTTGTCCTATGATCTTTGTATTTGGATTAAAAATTCATGATCTTACATTCTCCGTTAGGTATGGAAAAGACATGAAAACATGAGGGCTGGGAATGTTGTTCCTTGGTAAAGCACTTGCCTAGCGTGTGCAAGAAGGCCCTGGGTTTGATCCCCAGCACCCAGCACCACAAAACTGTAAACTAAACCAAACCTAACCCCAACAAAAAAACCAAAGAACTAGAAAGAAAATTGAAATTGTGACACTGATAAACATGAGAAATGCTTCAGTGTTAAACAGTGATTCATTTTGAGTGGTGCATTTTCCTAATAAATTTGTATATAGCTCAATGTAGACAGAAAATAATTGTGATAAATCAGTTATCAAATAATTTGTTCCCTATAACAGTCATTGAATAATGAAGGTGTGACATTTAGACTTGGGTATAGATCTTTGTTTTGAAACTTGCTTGCAATGTCCTTTCTCAATATTACTTTCTTGTGTTTTGAGGATGCTCTTACCTATAGCTGTCATAGAGTTGGAAATACTGAGATATTTTGTGCCTCTTTCTCTATATGAAAGAGTTTTTATTGTACAAAAGCATTTCTACATTTGCAGTTTGATTCAGTTGTATGTAGGTGATTTTATAATCCGTTCCCTTTTCAGAACATTAGCGTATAGGAAGAAAAGGGAGTCCTTTCTAACTAGACTCCGGCAGCTGATTAAACACTGTATGAGAGAACTGGGAAATAGGAAAGATGGCAAATGAAATCCTGGCAGACAGAATAGTGTAATCCCAGAGGGCGTTTTCAACAATAGCCTGGGCCCTATGCCTAGTGCTTAGAGGGGCTGAGAGTAAGAGACTCCTGCCCTTCACTCTACTACTCCCAGAATCTTATTGGTTAATACTTGGCTTTATTAATAAAGTCATGACCACTTGTTCAGCACTGCATATGGTTGGTTGTGATTTCCAGCTGCCCTCTGGGTTAATGTGTAAACAATGAGTAGATTGTTATGTTCTATTGAGCTTAAAGCTGTGATCTCATGTCTGTGCCACATATGTCTGCAACCAGAAATATATCCTTTTCCTGATCTCATGGAAAGGAAGCAGCACTGTTTCTCAAAAGAGTCTGAATTCATTAGTCTAGGGCTTTCTACTTTTCTTTTTATTGAAACCCAAAACAAAAAAAAGACATGAAGAGTCATGAACATCATCAGTAAGATGTCCACATGACACCAAACACCATAATATATTGTCAAGATGAGCATCTCATCTAATGGCTGAAATTTCTATACATTTGGCATTTTCACAAAAGAAGGCAAATGCAGGCAACAATCCAGCAATCTAGAATCACAATGAAAGCCTCAGAGCACTGGATTTGAAATATGTGCAACCATTTGACTGAGTGACTAAGAAAATACCCATAGACAGAAGTGGTTCTCAGACATAGGCCCGATTGCTCTATGCTTCATCTAAAATTTTTTGTTACACTATGTGATCAGGAATGTTGTTTTCTACCCCTTGTCAGTCAGTGCATTAGTGACAGAACTAGAACAATCTTCTTGTCCTCAGTTTAGTGTTCCCATTCAATGCTGGCCACTACTCTATGGGAAGCCCAGCTGTGGAACAGAGCAATTTTGTAAGAGCAGCTCAAGAAAATTTCCCTTTAGCTAGGCTAAAAATCTTTCCTTACCTGAAAATGAAAGTCTTGGGGCCACTCAATTATATTCTGGAAAAAACTGTCTTGGGAGGGGTTTGTCCTGCAAGTCCTGATGCTTTTTCCTGGGAAAGAATATTAGGATAGGGTTATTATTATTATGTCCAAATCTTAGAAAATTTCTGCTAGAGTCTTTTAGGCCAGGATCTTGGTTTAGAAGTTGTTAAAATTTCTCTAGTTAACTGGAATAGAAAAGGTTGGGGAAGAAGAAAAGTTAGTTTTGAAAAATATAAATTTCATACAGTGAATTTGTTAAGTAATGCAATATGCTGGTAGTATCATATACTTTCTAAGCATTGTTGGAAACACACACACACACACACACACACACAAACACACAAATTGTTTCTGCCAAGGAATTTAAGTGACACGAAGAACAGTGATAAAAATGATATACGGGTTAGGTAGAAATGTTATCTGGAGTCATTTGTTTACATGTTAGAATGGCAAGTTGTCAAGGCTTGTGGACATCTCTATGACCAGAGACGTGCAGAGGCATATGTGTTAGTTCTGAGAAAGAGTCGGTGTGCTCATTAATCTCTGCTCTTCCAGAAATTATAGAACTTGGAAGCAGGCAGTTTCCTTTACTTTGTGTCATAGATTTTTGAAATAATAACAAGTTCTAGATACATTTTACTGTTTTAAATTTTTTCTTTCATTTTCAGACCCTAGCATACTTTTTCCTTCAAAAAATATATATGTATATATATATATATATATATAATAAAAACACTATATATATATATATATCACACAATTTAAAAAATATAATCCTGCTATATTTTACTTTCCTTTTAAGAATTATCATACTGTGCTATATGGGAAAATTGCTTTATTTTCAGTGTTCTAGATTTTCTCAGTTTTTCCTTTGGTATTCACTCTGAATAGAGAGAGTCATGGAGCTTGATTTATATATATCTATGACACAAATGTGGTAGTCCTATGTTACAGTGGTTGTTCCACAAGTTCTGGTCAGGGGAGGAGTAAATTAATAAATGGTGGGATAGAAATCATACTTCCAATGGGTTTTCTAAAAAGACCACAGAGAGATGACTTCTGTACTTCTAATGCCTCAGTTGTCATCTTTTTTTTTTTTTCAGTTACTGTTACGTTTTTCTCTTGCAACACAAGGAACTCATATTTCTGTTTTTTCAATAAGAAACACATGATGAAGAGGAAAAGATCTTTATTATGGAACACTTGGATTTTACTCCTGGTTCTCCCACTTCCTCGCTGAATTACTGTGGGACGTTATCTTCTGTGACCTTCATTTGTAGAGATGATAATACTACAGATATCAACAAATTACTGTAGAAAGCAGCAGAAGAAATAGTCTACAGGATAAGGGCTTGTGAATTATTAATTTTGGATTTACTTATGAACAATAATCACTTATTTTTATTTTACATCATCTCTAAATTATTAGGAATTTTTTGTTGCTTTTAAATGTGGAGATGTGTTTCTTATTGTTCTTACTAACTTTTCAAGAAGCTAATCAAGCTTAAAAGGTTTGGAAATCAACATTGTATTTCAATTTTTCCTTGGTATCTTCATCTGGCCGTTTTTCCGATATCCTAAACAGCTGTGTGTGTCAGTCCAGAGGAGGTTGCATTTTTCTGGTTCAGGATTATATGATTCTGGTGTAGAGTTTCAGTGTCTTTGCTAACAATGGTTGATCACTCTGAGGTATGCTATGTAATTTGGTGTATTAGAAGTTGACACGGATGCTTTATGAATCAGAAACTTGTGCAAAAATGGCATACTTGCCATGCTCTTAATTTTTTCAGAGGAATACAGCTTGATTGTCTTTTCTTACTTTCCCAGAAGTTTTGTGTCACTGCTCAGACTTTCTGTTCTATGCAGACAGACTATTCTTTCCCTATCTCCTCTAGCCAGTGTGTGTAGCAGAAATAATGTGTGAGCTTTACGATTTTTTTAAAGGCATGAGAATTATTTAGCCTTGGAACATCTAACATCTACTGAGTAAAGATTGTACTGTAAAATAGTCAAGGGGATGGAGAGTCTGGAGTGAATCTTTATGGGTTTGTCAGCTATATGAAGTTGGCTGGAGTCATACAAGTATTTTGGCTAATACAAAGAATTATGACACAATTCTTGTCCCCTTCTGGAAGCTGAGCTTAAATAAGATATGTTTGTGTGGTGTAGACTGCCCAAGAGACCTGCTGTGGGGTACTGTCCTGAGTTGGCTGACTGGTGACATAGAACAAAAACACATAGAAGAAGACACAAATACAAATCCATCTTGATTGAGTTAAATGAATGTTCCACAAGTAATTTCAATAGGAGTTCAATGATGGGCTGATATTTTCCTGACAGGCTTTTACAAAAGGTAAGATATAAGCTGAGCCTTGAAGGCAGAATCTGGATGTGTAGAGATGGGTGGACTTGGAAAGGGAAATATGTATATTAATTTATAGTGGAAAGTACAGCCAAACTGATCAGGTTAAATCTCTGGTACAGCCCATTACTAGCTACATGGCATTAATCTCCCAGAGCTTGAGTTTTCTGATTTTTAAAGTGGGGAGAATGCTATTCTCATATATGAAGTAGCTACTATGGTTTTTGACACTTAGTTAACATGTAATAAATGATCATTGAGAGTATAACATAAGAGATAAAAATACGGGATTTGGAGTCAGAAAGGACTGGGTTGAAACCCTTCTCTCTCATTTACTTTATAAACTTTGTAAACATAGCCAAATTAGTTAACCACTTCTAAGCTTCATTGAGCTCATCTGAAGATGGGGATAAATTAGTAAGTTTGTTGCAGAGTTATTTTGAGATAAATGAGGTACTCTATAGCATAAGTAATGAGCTTGGTACATAGAATGTACTCAAAACTATTAGCCATTATGCTGTTATTTTTATTAATATAGCATTTCTCCTTTCTCCCAGATATTTACTTTGTGATTATTCATATTCTTTCCTGAATCCTTCAACCCTTCTTTTCATCTACCGTCTTTCAGCAACATTTATCAGTGGCAGTTTTAGAGACTGAAAGCAGAGACTTGAAAGAATGTGGAGGTAGAATGCAACTGGTCAGCACATGTCCAGCAGAGCACCAAGGACAAGATAAGGAAAAGGCAGCTAAGTACACATAAATATAAATGACAGGAGCATAAACATATATACAGCCTTTTGTGTGAATCATCCTTACTGAAGCCTCCAGGGATTTTTTTTTCTTAAGGGGAGTTTAGACTATGCTACTCCCTTGTTTAAATTTCTTCAACAACGTGCTGTATCCCAGAAGATAAAATCTAAACTATGAATTGCATTTGAAATCCTTTCCAGTCTATAGTCTGCCTGTCCTTCTAGGTTTTTCCTTCTATTTCTCACAAAGTGCTTTATATTCCAACTACCTTGACATTCTTCTTGCTGCCCTTGGAATATATATCTTACAACCTGTGCACATCCTGGAATATCTGTTCTTATTCCTACCAGACAAACTTCTACTCATCCTTCAGAAACCATCTAAATGAAACTGTTATAATAGCACTGGTCCCTCCAAAATGGGTTACTTGCTTTTTCTTTGGTTCTTCCATGACATATCTTTCTAATACTTGATTACTTATATCACCTTATAATGATTTATTTTCCATTTGTATTTATTGCTAGACTGTGAACTACAGATAGTCCCCTGACTTATGTTGGCTCAATTTATAATTGTCAACTTTATGATGCTGCAGAAGCAGTATGCATTGTAGAAACTGTAATTCAAAGTTTAAATTTTTATATTTTGTAGGGTGAATGCTTATGTCACACAGTACTCTCTCATGATCATGAGCAATAGCAGCAAGCTGTAGGGCCCAGTCAGCCG
>NW_022900928.1:13659535-13692739 GCF_012274545.1 Fukomys damarensis
TTCCTGTTCTAGGTACTATGAACGCAAGTAAAGATTTACCTTTGAAGAAATCTAAGTAGTTAATAGATTAGGCATGATTATTATAAAAGGCTTTCAGAATGCTGTTTTATTTAACTTTGGAAAATTGTAAGGTGGCTCTTATATGACAAGAATGTTACTGGATAAGTAATTCTGTATTCTCTCTCATAACACCATAGCTTGGGAAAAACCAGGTTCTGTGGCTTGATAGGTGTGCAAATAGAATTTGGTAAAGAATCTTTTAGTATGCAAGACAGTGGGTAGTCATACTTGTCTTTTATAATGATAACTGAAACAATTCTGTGCAATGATTCATGGAAACAATTGGATTCTCATGTTCTCCCGGAGCTGTTTATGATAATATGATACCAGCAAATGCAAGGGAAAAATTTAAAGGAAGTTGCTATAAGGAAGGGAGGGAGTAATGAAAGTGGAGAGGGAGAAAACCAGACTAGAGCATTTTGGTTATCTGTGAAAACAGACTGTTTGGTGTATGTTTAATAATGTGGACATTTGGGGTAGTGGTGAAAACTTTTTGTTTTTATAGATTTTCTAATTTATGCAATTTCATATCCTTGTGTGTGAGGCTTTCCTATTTCTTTTCTCAGAAGTAAGGGTATATGCAATGTTATGTGGTAGTCAGATTTTAAGAGTGTATCTGAATTACTCTGCATTCCCTGAAATAACTTCATGTGGGTACTGCATTAAACACACATTGTTTAAGCTCCTCATCTCGCTTTCTGTCAGTGCTGTTGTGAACACATTTGTGGTGAAGCAGCTCCAGTTGTGTCTGTTGTGAATAGTGTGGATTCTCTGGTCAGAGCTAAAAGATGGAATCAGTTCTTATACTTCTCTGGGTCTTGAAATAAATGGGTACTGACGTCTTTGTTTTGTTTTTCCATCTTCTGTGTACGCATAGAGTTAAATATTGATCATCTAGGTTAACCTGAAAAAGTATACTAGAGAAAGCATGGAGAGTTAACACCCAATAAACATTACTAGAAAATGTACTGCATAAAAATCACAGTCAACATCCAAGGCATGTGTACCAATAGGTTTAACTACTCACTTCCCTAACTGATTTAATTGTCAAATTGCCTGCACTGGGAGTCAAATGTACTGGTTAGAGGATTGCATGCTCTCTCGACTTTCTTGTCTCCTCTCCTCATTTTCCTCCTCATTTCTCTCTCTGTATTGCTTCCTCATTTCCCTCTGTTGTTTTCTCTTTCTCTCTCTCCAATTGTCACCTAGTAATCAACTGTGTATGTAAAAAAGCATAAAGAAAAATCATAACCTAGAATACATCATTTTAATATTGTGAATAAAATTCTTACAGGAAGGGTATAAGCAGATAAAGAAAATTTCAAATGATAGTTTATTTTATTTTATTTTCAGCTTTAATTGAGTTTATTGGTACATTTTAGGGATACAGTACAGTTACATTCATTGTTGGGATCTTGTACCTGTACATGACAAGTCTTGATTCTCATTTTTTCCCCTTACCTCTGCCCTCCCTTCACCCCCTCCTCCCCTCCCCATCAAATGATAGTTTAAAATAGCCAATAATTTATTTAATTTAGATTTCAGAAACCTTTAATTCTAACAGCATATGCCCTGGAATTAACCACCAATTTCCCCTTCGCTGCCCTCCCTTCCCCCCCTCCTCCCCTCCCCATCAAATGATAGTTTAAAATAGCCAATAATTTATTTAATTTAGATTTCAGAAACCTTTAATTCTAACAGCATATGCCCTGGAATTAACCACCAAAGTTCAAATTCTGCCTTCTGTATTTCCTAAGTATAACCTTGGCAAATTAAAAAAAAACCTTAAACACCTTTGTGCCTTAGTTTTCTTATCAGTAAATGGGGGTAATGACATTACCTAATTACTAAAATTACCTTGAGAACTAAATGAGATTGTATATGTAGCAGGTGATTAGCACGGTGATTGATAATTTGTAAGTAGTTTTGGAAAACTATGAATATTTTCAACCATTGTTCCAATGTCAAGCCATCCATCCTTTTAATGTTTCTGAAAACATAGACTGATTTTTATTTTGGCTTTAAAAATGTAGTATGTTACAAATACGAGGTGAATTTAATGAGTCAGGGCATGTTGGAAGAGGAAACACTCCCAGAAAACCAGACAGAGATCTAGAAATTTTATTTTAAATCTTTTTCATGGACACTACTTTTCTGGCTAAGTGTAGTATCCTAAATTTATTTCTTCCTATTCATTTAATAATATTTAAATAACTGGACAATATTTACTGAGTATTTTCTTTGCACAAAATATTATAATAGGTGGTGTGGTTATACAGAGAAACTTAGAGTTTTGTTTTTATCCTTGAAAAGTTTATACTTTGGCTGGGGTTGCTTATGAAATAGAAGAATATCATATATTATAAAAGATTATATAAGGATGTACATTGAATGCTGAGGGAGTGATGTAAAAATAATTTCTCATACCACTTCCTAAAGGGGATTAGGCAAAGGATGAATCACGATCTCTGGAATAGTCCCTTGATGATTTCTTAAGTAGAAAGGAAAGCGAGGGTAATAGCAGATGAGCAGAACAAAAATCAGAGCAACAATAAGTGAAGTTTGAGTGTGTTGCCATAGTTATATCAGAAGGTCAAAGTGTAGATTTCTAGAAGATACGTTTAGAAAGATTGCTTGGGTCTGAGAAGAGGGCCTTGAATGTCAGGGTCAACGGTTTGAACTTTAGTCTATCTTTAGGGGAGAGCCTCTGATGTGTTTGATGTGGACACTGGCCTGATGGAGATAGTGGCAGTAAGATTGATTTAGAGGGGCAGGTATTGGAATGAGATCGACTAGTTAGGCTTTCAGATGTGAGATGTAATAAAGCCCTGTACTAAGGTGATTGTGAATATGGTAAGAAAGATGATCCTGAGAAACATCATCAAGGAAGAGCTAATGGAGCTTAATGACAAGCTGATGATAAGCAACAAGGATAAAAAGACGATGGATATAATATTCATCCAGCTTTGAAACTGGGTTATTCTGAAATTATATTCTTCTGGGTGTGAATGAGGAAAGATGTTGAGGAAAATGATGAATCTCATTTTAAGTTTGTTTGATTCAACATTACAGAGGACGTCTGGATATAAACACATTGTAGTCATTTGAGGATTGTTGTATATCAGAAAGACGAGAGAGCTCAGTGTTGGGGATGTAGATAAAATAAACATGATTTAGATGTTAAGTGATGAGTTGTTTGATAAAGAGTACTGAGAAAGAATAATGTTCAGGTGAGTGGTATTTTCTGTGATTACTCACTGTACTTAAAAAATGAGCTGTTTGCTCATCTCCACTGTCCCTGCTTTTCCTTCCAAGTTTCCAGTATTAGTGATTGTTTACACTGTGCTGGGTACAGGAATCAAATAGAGTAAGACACATGGGCCCTGTCCTCATGGATCATGTAGAATAAAACATTATTTAAAAAAATAGACAAAAATCTTTAAATGATTCATCTTTTTCTTCCATTCACCATAAGTTTATGAGGTCTTTACAAGAAATTATCTCCAAAATCTGGAAGATTTTCTCTAGAAAGTCTACCCTTGGATGATACTTTTTATTATTACTATATTGTAAGAAATACTTTATGAGTATAATTTTAGGAATGGCTTAAATTACTCCTGATTAAAGTTTTTAAAAGTATTGATTGCATCCCCTTTACTAGGAGGTTTTTAATCACATAAACTTTTAAGTAGAATCTCCTGGAGGGAAAAAAATAAATTCACTGTATCACTTGAAACGTGTAAGATCAAGGAAAAAGGTGTTTTCCTAAAACAGTCTTATTTTTCACGTCCAAAAATACTTCTCTTGGTGATATGAAATTTATCTCGTTGAAGTAAAACCTTCGACTATAGATTGGACTTCCCCTTTCTCCTGTTTTTCCTTATCTTTGGTCCGTTTCTTGTCGAGCCGTCAAGTCTGCCCATTGCGCTCATCTCGCTCTTCTTTTTACCGTCCCCTAACAGAAAGGAGCAATAGAGAAAGAAAGGCAACGCAGGAGTTAATGTCTAGTTCAGATTTGTATATGATGAAAACATCATTCTAAGAAACAAGATATCAGATTTTCAGTGTCTCAATTTGTATTGTAAGATTCAATCTTAGAGAATCCATTGCTGTTCGTGGTCACTAATTCGTTTTCTTTATACCTTGTTGCAGTGCTCTCTCCTCTCCAGCCAAACTAGTCCATTTTGGGGTTAGATGACCATTAATGATTTTATTTAGAACAGAGGTATCAGGTAAAAATGGAATAGCAGGCATTAGCCATATGAAATATCTTTTCGATAAAAAGAAAGAAAAAATTCTGTAAATTGGTAGTATTTTGAGAATGGGAAAGATTTTTTGCCATATTGGAAGATATGATATAAATCTGTATATTTTACATTTGGAGTTAGATAAAAAGTAAAATCATTTTTCCACTACAGCTTCTAAACTGGATTTTATTTGAATCATCATGATATTGATGGTATTCATTTTTATTTGGACCTTAGGAATCTTCAGAGTACATCATACTTTCAGGCGTTTGATGCTAACCCACAGATCTCTGTGATAGTGAGCCCATCTGCTTACCAAATTTGGACATGATTTTGAGATACTGAATGTCTCAAAATGGTTGGTGATGGATATCTATCTTATCCTTGGCTATTTCTCTAAACTTGGGTAAAGACAGCAAACCAACTATGTGAAGTGAGTTTTCAACATCAGAAATGTGGCCAGTTTAGGAGACAAAAAGACATAGTTTTTTTGTGGTCCTAGGGATCAAACTCAGGGCCTTCACACTGAAATACATCCCCACATATTTCTGTTTATTTATTTTTTTATTTTGAGACAGTGTCTTGCTAAGTCAGTAAGTTGTCCAAGCTGGGCTCAAACTTCTGATTCTTCTGCCTCAGCCTCCCCCAATTTTTATTTTTTAAGCTTTTGAAGTTGGATTCTACCTGTTCCTTTCAACTTCCATAAAGGTTTAAGATAGAAAGAAGTCTCTGGAGGGGAGGTTTTCATGGTGGTCATGCTACTGATGATATACAGTGTGTAATTTGCAAACCTTTTTGCTATGTCTTAGAAGTTGTAGTGCTCTTATTGATATTTGTATTCATTTTTTATAAATTAGTCTTTCTTGCTTTTCCTTTTTTTGATGTAAGATGCATAAATCTTACTGTTAAATAACATAAAGATTGTATCATAGCACTCAGTATTAAAATGCACTCCTTTTTGGGGGAAGCCAGATAGATGTGTTTACTCTGTAGAGAGATTTAGATTTGATTTTTTGTTTTCTTCATGGTAATTATGTTTGCACTTTGCTGATCACTAGTTGTGTATTATTACAATGGAAGGTGACAATTTGATTGTCTTCAATTGGAGAAACAAGTAATTTTATATTCACTAAGCTGTCAGGTAACACTAACTCACAGTACTAAGAGCTCCTGGCAGTGCTGCTTGGCACCTATATTTAACTGCTTTGATGCTTGTGTAACCTCTGCTGAATCAGAAATACTTTGCCTGCTGGAAATGGTTTTGAGGGCTGTACAATGAAGTTTTCATTAAGTAGACAAACTGGAAATGAACTGCAGAGCCATGGTTGTTTCCCTCCTCCCCTTTCCTCACCCTTTCTCCCCCTTCCCGTCCCTACCCTCTCCCCTCCCTCCTTTTCGTTCACTTCTTGTAGTTCTTTGGTAGGAACCTGAAATTTATTCCTTATTTCACTACTCAGAAGAGGGGAAGTGCTAGGTAGCTTTACTTAGATGTTGGAGAACCTTAGAGATCAATTTCTTTGCATCATTTTGTTCAATGAACTTTCATATTTTCAAACAACCACTATAGTATAAGTTTTGATTTCATATTTTTTTCCTGGCAATATAAAGCAAAGAGAGAAATAGGTAAGAATGGAGAAGTATATGATAATAGTTTTCTATGCTTTCTCTCTGAGAAATTATTCTGATTTATGATTACTATTAATAATTGGATAAGGTATCTTATAATTAGTGGATTAGTTTCAGGCTGACAAAGTCATATCTGTTATTCACTTTAAAGTTATGGTTCTCATTTTATGTGATGTGAATATTCAAAATGCACATATAAAGATAAATTCAAGGGTAAATTCATTATGCTATTAGCTTCCTTTCACTCAAGCCACCCAGAAGTCTTTCAATTGAGCTGTAAAGTCATTGAGCTTGGTTTAAGTCCTCTATGTTAGTGTCTATTTATAATAGTCATTGTTTGGTTTTGCTCTTATTGTTAAGTTGCTGATTTTATTTATATATTCTGCTTCTGGCTTTCCAAAGCAAATATCCCAACAAGATGCTGGTAGATAAGCTGTGAGAAAACTCAGTATTATTTTTATCAACAAAAAGTATATATGTTATATGAAGTCAAATTGTTCTGATCCCAGGGAGAAAGTGGATACTAAAGGGCAATGTAGTAATTCTGTTTTCCATAGGCAGTCAGTCAGCGTGCCAGTCATCACCCTGGTTGTCTGTCTCTTGTAGCAGATACTAGCCAATTAGACAGAGGTGGTTACGTGATGTAACATTATCAGGAGAAACAATTCATGAGTCAAAGCATTCCAAGACATATGAGCTCTAGTCCAAAGAACAGTCTTAAGCTATATAAAGTGACAGCAATATTGTCAGCTAAATATAAACTCCAGAAACACAAACTTTGATGACTTGAGAAGAATCTGTTCCAGGTAGTTCTTGTTTTTTAAGAACCTTAGAAGGCCTTTGGAGACAATTTTGGTGTGAAAAATTAGGTGCCTTAGAAGAGTCAAGATCCATTAATTTAAGCCTTTTCTTAGTTATAATTTATGGACCTCAAGTGTATTTCATTTGCCTTATCTCTATTGATTTGACAGGTAACTGAAATCAGTGACTTTAAAAACACATATCGTCTCTCTGTAATGCCATAGTATTAAGAAAGAGCTGTTGCAAACTCTAAGAGAAAGGCTTATGACTCCAATGAGATCTGAAAGCAGTTGTATTTTTTCCCATGAATTTTCTCAATTGATTATTACAGATGGAAGAAAAAGAAAAATCTGGCAAAAGCCCAGGGATATTTGGAGGTGGAGTAGAGAAGAGGACATGGCAGTGCTACATAAAACAATATTAAAAAATCACCAGAAAGAAGTGAGGAAAGGTCAAAAGGAATATCTTCATTTAATATCTAGACTTAGGGTTGTCCTTGCAGACCCCTCCCAGGATCCCTGAACATGGGAATTAGAGGTACAGGAAGAGTGTTTTGAAATCGTTCATTGCCCTAGGCTGGGTAGACTGGCATCCTTTGTAATTGTTCTTGGGTATTGTGCATTTTGGCAGCTGAGCATATCTGTTACTCATGCTCCTTTTAAAATAGAGGCACTGTGTTATATATTTGGAAAATTAGTTGTTTATTTCTCAGAATCAGATCAAGTATGGCACTAAATTAACAGTGAATTATCTGACTGAAATAAATCTAATGTGGTAGCCTGGGGCTGAGCTGCAAAAATAAATGTGAATGTTGCTTTGAACATTTTACTTTTCCTATAAGTAAACCAAGTGTTAAATTGTTGCTTCACATTGTAAACAGGATTTCTTTTGAAAAATGTAATAGACTTAAAAGGTGGATATCATTTGATAGGACTCATACAAGTAATGAAAATATTTAAAAGAACAATGTTTAAAATATTGTTTCAGTGAACTCAGTGGATCTTTTGGACAGTTCCAAATTATAGTTTTGAGAGATGGATTCTTCCCGATCAATAATAAAAACGTGTAATTTTGAGTCACAATACCTTATGAGAAAGTTTAAGTTTAAAGTTGTTTAAAATTAATCGTAACGTTTAAGGATGTGAAAATAAATACCTCTCTTTAAAAAGACATGCCATTAATTCAGAAAGGTTTTAGATAAGATAGTTTTCAGAAGTAGAGGACTTGATGTATAGATTTCTGGCATCTTTGTCATTTTATAGTCTTAGGCCAACTAATTTTTATTTCTTGTTTAAGAACAGAAAGTAAATTTACTATTTGAGTTAGTTTTTAGTGGTCTAAACATTTAGATTTTATATTGAGGGTTTGAGGTAGAATTATTATCACCTTTTTAGAGGCATTCCTGACTTCAGAGAACATTATCAGTTATTAAAGACTTTATCTCCAACAGTCTCATTCCCAAAAGTCCTAATCCTAAAGTTCTTCCCAATAGCCTGGCATCTTGGGAATTCTCAACCCTTGCATAATGTTATTTCAAACTCAGGGAATATACGATGGAAATTTAGTTTTATGTGTCCCAGAGATATTTAGTTCTCTTTGGAGGTTTTACTTGATAATAGTTATGCCCCAGAAAACCATCTTGTTTAACCAATGTGATAAGTTGACAATGTAGTTTTTCTCTCTGATTATAATGTACTCTGTGTAGTCAATACACTGGTACCATGTGAGTGTAATTTCCTCTTTTATTTTATCTCCAATGCACTGTATTATAAATAAACAGTTAAAAAAAACACCAAACAAATCTGTTGCATCTCCTTTTAAGATTGTACCACTGTAGACACTTGTTCTAGTAAAGTAGAATTGGGCGCATTTGATTGCATTTAAATTTTTCATGCTTCAGCAGTTTGGCTGGGAGCACAGTAAAGAAAAATCCCATGAGCGAGGATAGTTTAGAATAATAGAACTTGATTTTGTGTATTATAGCGGCAACATTTGTGCTGCTTTAGTTAGGGTTGTGTCAGCACTTCCATTATAAACCCCTGTTTTCAGGGGGTATAACTAGGAAGATATTTTTTTTAATACAAATTAAAAAAAACAATTCATTTGACTGATTTTTAAGTTATAATAGTGCACAAATAAAACAAAGTAAAGTCACATAAAATTGACCATTTTCACAAGGATTTTTATTTTCTTTTGCTTATTAGTTGTGTATGGCAGCAGCTACGGTAAGGTACTATTCTAATATGTACACTGGAGGAGGGTGAACATTTTTGTAAAGGAAAATTACTAATATGAGGATTAAAAAATAAGTCCAAGCATTTCACATGATATTTAAAAACATTAATTAACAAAGTATATTTTATAATTGAGTTTCTAAAGTAGAATAGCTATGGTGCAGTGTTTATCTAAGGATATCAACAAAAGTCAAGTGTCTTTTCAGTTTCTACAGTACAGTTTAGTTGGTCTAGTAAAATGTTTTAAAAGGGAAAGCTAAAGTAAAGAAAAGAAATGAATGAGAATATAATCAGTAAGTTAAAGGACTACATAATAAGTAATTGTGTAAAACTAAGTAAATCAAATTTAGTAATCACTAAATCTAAGATTTATTTAATAAACTTTGCTTTATAAATAATTTGAACATATTTTGCTTAAAAAAGTCTGAACCAAAATCATGTTTTAGGACAAAACAAAACAACAACAAAGTTAACAATAATAAAACTGAAGAAAGCCCAGTAATTTTATCAAAAGGAAATACCTTGCTAAAAGAACATAAATCATCTATTTCTCTACTAGTGACATGTTTCAGAACCATAATAAACCCATAATATTGAAATATGATATGGAAAAATATTATTGGGATAAAACATTGATTTCTTTGCTAAAGGGAAGGATTTTGAAGTTGAGTGGGCCTTCCTTGATTGTTAACTACTGTCATCCTTCCTTCTCCTATTTTTTCCCCTAACAATGGTGTGAACTGAGAATGAACAGTCAGGTTTAATATTGCTTTTTTTTGGCAGCCTATCTTTTATTTGCAACCTTGGTACACATTTGTATTTGTAGGTGCAAAATAAAAGACAAATTGTGTGATGCTGTAAATAGATAGCTTTCCTGAACGGTCACTGGAGGAATCACCAGAAGACTGTTGATGAAGTAGAGGTGAAGCCTTTCCTCACTAATTGTATTCAGCGTGTAATTTCTAAACTTCCCTCTGAATTTTGATTTTCAATTAACACTCCCCATTTGAAGATAATTTTCTATTTAATGTAATTGCAGGAAATAATTTATTGGGTGATTAAGACTGAGAACCCAGTCTTCCTTAAGAAAACACTCTAACAAACCAGCCTTTAAACTCAACTCATAGCTTTGGACAGATTTAGTCTATTTTTACAGCTGTACAGTTTTGTTTAATTAGGATTGTGAACTATTGTTCACTGATGCAGTTTACAGTTGAAACTATTCTTTAGAGATGTTTCATTTTGGATTTTATGTCATGACTAATTTATACTAAAGCAACAATCACAGATATTGCTGTTGGAAGGAGACAATTCACTTTATAATAGAGGTTTGTTGGGGAAGCTAATGTCACTTTGAGTTTTGGATTATGACTGTCATTTATATTTAACTGTTTTAAAAAACAGGGTAAGTGCGTTTTTTAAAAATGTGAATGACTCCATTTTTGTTTCTATCATCATCTTAACTCTGCATACACTCTTGTTGTTTGTGTCAAGCTCTTGAAAAACTTGCGAAACAGTTATACAGTAATTTGCATGGTTTTATTATATTTATGGGGCCAATAAAATGTACTCAATAGTAGTTTTTGTATACTAAGAAGCATCATTTGGCTATCATTTTCCAGAAGTGTATGTATATCTGTCCATTTGTTTGTACTGATGCAAATTGCTCAAGTATATATTTATCTGATCCTTTGATATAGCACTCTTTAGAACATTTAATTTCTTTTTCCTCAAAGAAAATATAGGAATTCTTCTGCACTTTTCCCCCCATTTTATTTTCTAGTATGAAGTCTAAAAGAATAAATTTTTATTATTTGTAGAATGATTATTATAAGTAGGTATCAGCACTTTAATATGTTTCAAAGCACTTCAAAAGCCTGTAATACTTTTATTTAGAACTGTGCATAATTAGATTAGCTGATCTTATATTAATTTTTTTCACTGTAGGATACTAAGTCTGAGCCCCCTCATTAATTGTGAGAAATTTAGCATTAGCTGTTAAATCCTATGTGAAACATGGGCTGCTACATAAAAACTACTGTTTAAATTGGAATTAACTTAATTATTTTTCTTTGCACTTGATATTTCCTTCACTGCAATATTCATGAAAGCATGTGACAGATTTGTAAATTTAACTGTTAATCTCAGATTTCTAGACCCTTTAATCAGTATTTATTTGTCTGTAGAAACAGTACTAGCAAGTTAATGATTTGCTAATTTGAAAAATGCTCATGTGGTTTCCTATGTTAACTGATTTGTGCATTTTTAAAAAAATGGTATGAAATCAATTAATGTTAAAGAGCAATTAAGGTAGAGATTTTATTCCTTTCATTACACAGCAGTTTTAGAGCTAGAGATACAATAAACTAAAAACAACATAAAGTTTTGTAGAAAAATTATTTCTTCTGTTAAGTTATAAATTTTTAGTGGTTTTATTACTACCTGTTTTGCTAGGAAATTCATCTTGATATAGAGATATTCTAAAAGTTTTGAAATTCTTATTGCATGTGAAACCACAGAATGGAGACCTCGTCATGTAGTGCAGTCTGCATTCATTTGTGGATAAATGAATGCTCAGTGTTGTTTTTGGAGGCTTAAGATATTATGCATAGTAGGCATTTTTATTTTTCATAGTAAATGCTTTAAATCATGTATGCATTTTCTAATAAAATAGATTTATCGTTATTTCAGTTACTCAGTTCAAATGCTACAAATTGCCTCAAGACTAATGTAACATTATGAGGCTTTCAATCAATAAGTCACATAAAAGTTAAGTTACGACAGTCAACACTTCTTGGAGGTTTGTCAGAAAGCTTCAGATTCGCACTAAGTAGGCCATAATGCAAGTTGTAAACTAAGCTAGATTGGTTTAAGATTATCATTATGGATTATTTACTCTAATTGTATTTTCCTATATAAACTTATTTTGTTCTTTGTAAACAAAAGAGATACTTGGATATTTTTGCTCTTAAGTCATCCTGCAAACTGGTTCCCTCGCCAGTTCAATCATTCCTTCTTTTCTTTGCTAGTAGTCATCTAATTTCTCCCCAGAAGGTTATAATTTAGTTGCAAAAACTAGGAGGACAAATACACAGGATGTATTCTGTAAAAAACTTACTGTATAAGAATATCATTTGTGGATCGGATAAGAGAGAAGATAAACAACTACTACCAGAAAGAAGTTTGCTGAATTAGATGCAAAGAGGGAGAGTGGGATAGATAAACCAAGAATTGTTTGTCGGTGGTTTAGAGTAGACAATAACTATATCCACAGTTAAATTACTTTCTTTTTTCCCTGAATTAGTCAAATTCAAGGAATGGCTTGTTTCTTTGTTGTTGACAGCCCTTTTCAGTCCAGGGTATTTTCCTTTTTTTGCAGAAGAATGTCTTCCAAGCAAGCCACCTCTCCATTTGCCTGTGCAGCTGATGGAGAGGAAACCATGACCCAGGATTTGACCTCAAGGGAAAAGGAAGAGGGCAATGATCAACATGTGGCCTCCCATCTGCCCCTGCACCCAATAATGCACAACAAACCTCACTCTGAGGAGCTCCCCACACTTGTCAGTACCGTTCAACAAGATGCTGACTGGGACAGCGTTCTGTCATCCCAGCAAAGAATGGTGAGCTTTTAGAAACTGGTTACTGCTACTACATGTGTCTTTTAGTATGTATATGTTTTAGGGAAACCTCAGAATATATGACTTTAGGGCTATTTGTGCTCATGTTAAGAGACAACCACCAGGTAGTATGTACATATAGTGGTACCTTGGTTCATGAATTTAATTTGTTCTCTAATTTTGAAAACGATGGCCATGTTTGTGTTTGTGCAGGAAAGATGGCCATGGCCATGTTTGCAAACAAAAGCGTTTATGAACTGAGGTACCATTGTGTGTGTGTATGTGTGTGTGTGTGTGTGTGTGTGTGTGTGTCTGAGTGTGTGTATACATATACTGCTAGTAAATTTGGGAAATGGTTTGTGATACAGTTTGTACCCATTATTAGATTAGCTTGTCAAAAAAAGATATTCGATTTTTTAAAGGAGAAGTTGTTTGGTTATTCTCTGAATTTCTGAATTTAAGATGATGGACTTGGTAATATCACAAAATAGATATGACCAAGTAAAGTGTGGTTGTACATTAATATCAAAAAACTGAATTAAGCAAATATGTCTGGGTGAATGAGGTCATACAATGATTATGTCTTCAATAAATAAATATGTTATTTTTTATTTTTAACATTCTTGATTTATAATAAAATTTTCTCACTTGTATGCTTATATATTAATTTTGAAAGAATATGCAAAGCTCCTAAATATCAATCAAATTGCAATTTTCTCTAAAATTAGAAGTAACATCAAATACATACTGTGTATTAGCCAGCCTTCCTATGTTAAATTTTATGTCTAACGATCAAAACAGAAACCATAGTAACTGATATTATCTAGTTTAAAGCAAAATTTTCAGTTTTTAGCATTAGAAGAAGCCAATATTTTAATATTGATTTTTAACACTGTTTTACAATAGGTTAGCAAAAAATTTATAAAATATATTAAGTGAGCAATGAGTAAATTTTTATTCCTTAATAAAAAATAAGGTGATATTTGAATTGCTTTTACTACTAAGAACACATTTAAATTCTTGCTCTATGCTTACTGTCTCAGAGACTTAACTCAATAACTTATGGAGGAGGACATCTTTCTTTTTCAGATAATTTGGCAGACACAATGTGTGCTCTCAGTAGGTGATGAGTATGGCATTGGAAAATAAACAAAACATTTATTGACTAATGTTAGAATTAGAGGGGATCTACATTATCCAAATAGATCCTCTGGAAGATTTATTTTTCCTGAGTAAGGAGAAGGGAGAGATATTACAAGACTAAAGTCTTTTTCTGATTGAATTTAAGTTTTCGTTTTTATCTCAAAGGTTCTCTGGGTGATGTAGGTATCTAGTCACTGGCATTGCCTCTTGACAGGATAATGGGACTACATTTAATTCTTTTCATTGTTTATTGGTACATTTTAGCTATACAATATGATGACATTCATTTTTGGGATTATGCACCTGTACATGATAAATCTTGGTTCTTATTTTTTCCCCATTCCCCTGCCTTCCCTTCAACCCTTCCACTTCTCCCTGTTTACAAAGACTTTCTTTACATTTTTCCATATTTTTTCTTTCCCTTCTTTCCTCGCACCACTTCTTCCCCTTTGGGCTTTTTCTTCCTATTTCACATTATCTATTTTACTAAAATATAAATTTTATCGGGCCATTTCTGTGTAAAGCATTCTACTAGGTGCTGGCTGTATTGTGGTGAACAAAACAGACATGATAAGTGCCTTCATGGATTTTATGTCCAGGATAGGGGATAGAAATTACATAAATATACATGCAAATAAATATATAATTATATTATGATATGTGCTATGGAGAAAAAGAACAATGTTATCTGAGAACATAATTGGGACAAATCTAATTTAGAACAGATGGTTGGGAATACTCCTTCTGAGCTAAGGATGTAGCAACTAGCCAGGTAGAATGGAACAAAGTAAAACTGAAGAGGGAAGAGCATACATGATCTATCTGAGGTGAGAATAATATAATTTAATTTAAGAAAATAAAAATACTCTGTGACTGGAGTTTAATGAGTCAAGATGCAATATAGCATCAGATGTGGTTGGTGAAATAGGTAGGAGCTATCAAACAGAACCTTGGAGATAACTTTATGGAGGTGAGATTTGATCTAAGTCCAATAAAAAAGGCTTTGACAGACTTGTGGACATTGAAACAGATACCTTTGACTGATACAGTGAATGGATGGGAGGGAGGCAAGAGTGAAAGGAGGAAGACCCACTGGAATTTGTGCTTCAGAATCTAGATGAAAGATGATAGCAACTTGGATGAACAAAGAGAAAGAAGACATGGAGAGAAGGGATAGGTTAAGGATATATTTGGCTTTTATGCCAAACATGGTCACGGACAAATGAAAATAACTGGACTAGAAAATAGGAATAGAGGTAGAAATTTTCAGTTTAAATTTTATGTTTTAGAGAAAAATTTTACTAATTTTTCCCAGTAAAACCTTTTTGTTGTTGTTTCTTGGAAAGTGACAGACTGCTTTGGTGAGTTATTCCCATGCTTTTATGTTCAAATTGTCAGAAAATATATACTAATCATTTATATTAAATCATATCAATTAATTTACATCAATTGTCATTTATGATAGTTTAAAGTTGTAAATATGCTATATATTAGTATGAAATGAAATCATACTGCTAGAAATGTTTTCAAACTTCCACTTTCTTTTGATACTATGCTTTACTTTCCACTGGAGTCTTTGTGTATTCTGAATGTCTGGAAGCCAAAATATTTTGTTTTTAACTCCTACTCTATAGTATTTCCCAGCTGTGTACTTATATGGTATAATAAAAGGATCTAACAAATGAAAAATAGCAGCTGCATTTGGAAATTCCTTTTGTGTTCCCTTTTCACTAGATAGATTCAATAATGTTTAACAACTATAACATCAGACGTACTCTAAGTATCATATCACCACTTTTTATTTATTGTGAAGAAAACATTAGAAGGGTTTTAGGTTTCTGGGCAGAACTGCAAACCTACATACTGTGTGTGTGTGTGTGTGTGTGTGTGTGTGGTGTGTTTTGGAAGGGAAGGACTGTAATTAATTCAAAATATGACTAACATTTTACCTCTCTGAATTTTAAAATGAATTTGAAGTCCAAAAGAATGGTTATGAAGTGACTTGAAATTTGTAGTTTTCTTCAACGATTCATATCCTTCACTTACTATAATTGAGCTCCGTGTTGTGGAGAAATGCAAATTAAAAGAAAATTTTAAAACTACAACAAAAATATCATAAGCACTATTCAGTTTCTGTTGCTATTTAGTTCCTGTGTTGGCTTTCATTTTGGAACAGTTAGAAATAAGCAGTAAAAGTTTCTTATCTCCTAGGTTCAGGAAGGGGCTTTACTTTGAAATATCAAGACCACATATAGCTTTTCTGTAAGAGAGACTGAGGGCAAAGCAAGAGTTCTGCTAATCCTTTCTTCCTGATTAGAAAAAAAATCTTTATATGTTAAAATTACTTTATTTTGAGATGGTACTCCACCAAAATATGACATCACACAGCCCCAAACAAGAAAAAGAATTCATTATAGCACAAGGATAGGATCATACAAATTTTAGAGACAGGAATTCAAAGACCTATATGAGGTAAAAAATTTTAGACTGATTTTATCTACAGTTATTTATATTGTAGATGCCAAAATGTTCAATTTTAAATATACTGTGCTCTGATAATTATCAACATCCATTACAAACGTTTCATGGTAGAAAAGTTAGTAAATATAAGAATTCATTTACCTTCCCTGTGTATAGCCAACTGCTATTTTCATCACGGCACCAAAGGAACAGTGACACTGCCCATAGAAATATACTTTTATTCTCATTATGACTGACTCATTAGGTGGCAATACATTCACATAGTTTTTTTCATGAAAGATACTTACAGAATGTCATTTTTTTTAATGTTATAAGCATGGTGGAACATTTTTGTGGTAATGTTTAGTGACCTGTATATGATATTGTGTATGTGAGTTTTCTGCTGTAGTTTCAAGTAATACGAAGTACAGTTGAGCCGGTATATTGTTAGTGAATTGTATGAAGACATCCCATCTAGAGTGTTTAATAAGTACAAAGTCCTTTTGCTTGGTGTTATTAAACAACAGTGTCTAGGGAGACAGAGACTGGTATGAGATGAAATTAGTGAGGCAGGCAGAGGTCACAGATAATATGGATTTGGTAGGCGCCAATGTGTTGCTTGACGTTTATTTCAAGAGGAAGCCACTGGAAGATTTTAAATGATAAAGTAACATTGTTTGATTCAGATAGAGTGATCAAATATATGGTGAATGGTTAAATTGGAGAAAATTATTAGAGTATGAGATACACCGCTATGAGTCTTCCTCAGAATACTCCCTCTTGATTTTAATATATTTATCCCACCGTTCTTGCCACTTTCTGAAGCAGTTGTGGACCTTCCCCTTCCCAATGATTGTTTTTACTTGTGCTATCTTGGCTGCTTTTATGTTCTGAAGAGCTGGAAGTCTCATGGTGCCAGATTTGGTGAACAAAGCGGAGGCGGACACATGGTTATGTTTTCATTAGCCGGTCTTTGTGTTGGATAGCACTCAGCAGCTGTCTTCACCACATTTTTGATCACATCTTGAGAAAAATACTCCTGAAAGGATATCTTTCACAAGTGCTTCAGAAAGTGGCAAGATTAATGGGATTTAACGGAGATTAATGGCAATGTGTTTTTTACTGTAATAAATTTTTTGAACTGTAAGCATTTATCTTATATGTATTTTGATCACCCCCGTATGTTTTAAAAACATCACATTGCATGCTGTGTAGAATTGGATTGTGGGCTATACAACAAGAAACAGGGAAAAGAAAAAAAATGAGAAAATGGAAATAAAGTATTTGTAAATAGGGAAGGGAAGAGGGGGTGAAGGGAGGGCAGGGACAAGGGGAAAAATGAGAACCAAGATCTGTCATGTAAAGGTACAAGATCCCAATGATGAATGTAACTGTACTGTATACCTAAAATGTACAAATAAACTCAATGAGAAAAATAAATAAAAAAATAAATAATTACTACCAAAAAAAAAAAAAGAAAGAAAGAAAGAAATAGGGCAAACCATTGCAGTAGTGCAAATGAGAGTTTTTAAGTTGAAGAGTGAGCATTTAGGGTGGTTATTCATTAAAGAGTACCCAGAGGATCTGCAGAAGACAAAATTTACACAGAGGGTGGAGAATATAGTTTAAGTAAATCATATGGGCAGAAACTTAATAAAGAATGAAGAAATGAGTTAAGTGGGACTTGAGAGAGGTGATGAGATGGTAGACATTCTTCTGGCCAAATTATAGCCTGGGCAAGAGATAGATTTTTGTATAAAAGGCAGCTATTTGTAGCTGACTTTTGGGTAGACCAGGGAGTTGTGGACAAGATACCAACAGTCTCTTGCAAAATATACAATATGACAAGATTGTGGGACCTTGTGCACACGTGTGTGAACTTACATGCATGTTTATCTTGGTCTATATTTTAAAGAAAATGGCATATGTATCAGGCTTTTACCTATTTGTCTAAGTAGAAGAAGGGAGAATATTGAGACAACATTGGAATCTTAGATCCAGAATATTTCAAATTCTTGTTTTAGAGACCTACTTAAATTTGCCTGGGTGAGTTTCATCTTTTAGAAAAGTTTGTTTTTGTTTTTGTTTTGGTACCAGGGATTGATCTCAGAACCTTGCACTTAAGAGGCAGGTGGCAGCACCACTGAGCTAAATCCTTATCCCCAAAAGTTTTAAAGTAATTTTTCCACTCTAAGTAGAAGATTCACATTTCCCCCTTTTTTTTTGGTAAATGAAAGAAAATAATAGGCATACTGAGATATTTAATAAATAACTATTGGGAGCAATGATTTCTTGCTTGCAGTTTCTACTCTCTGCCTCTCTTGTTTTCTGTCCAGTGAAGTTGCTAATCAGCTCTGGAGTATTTAATGTGGTTCACCCGGAGTCATAGAATTTCTGGTGTGGACTTTGTATCATTTCTGGGAGTAGACCTGTAGGCATTATGTGATAACACAGTCCAGGGATTTTTAGAAAGGATTTAATCTTCAAACATGCTTTATGTTTTGACAGAGTTTTACATTTCTCATCTTGTTACTTTTAGAAATATTTTAAAATTTGCATTGTTGCCATTTTTTTTGCTGACAGTCATTTAAAACAGTAGGCAGCATCCAAACGAAATAAATTTCGTTATTTTTACTGGACTAATTTGGAAAGTATAGTGAAACCCAGTAGTTTGCTTGATCCTAACTAGTTTATAGTCTTCATGCCTGAGGTAAGATTTATGCACATGTTTTGTATTGATTGGAGTCTGAAACAATGGAAAAAATACTCAAAGTGTCAAAGATTATACTTCATGAACACTCTAGTTACTACTCCACTCATTTTCAGATTTTGGACATTTGTTTGGTGTAAGTAAAGCCCAACCCTAGGCTTCTGTTAAAAGTGAAAATGCCTCTCTTTGCCTGTAAGTGACTGAATGGAATTCAATGGGAAGCGCAGTGGGGAATTTGCCATTTTCTATACATTTGAAATTGTAATAGCACACGGTACTATTCCCTTTTAAAACTACCTCAGAAATGTAATGACATTTACTTCTAATGTGAAATAAAAGAACAAATATTTTATTGCATGGAATTTGGCAAAAATGCAGTGGGTAATGAAGTAAAAACCTAATGCTGCCTAGTGTCAGCACGTGGATACTTTATAATTTTCAGACTGTGATCATGTAGTTCCGTTTTTGTTGTTTCAAAAAGTGTCCTTTTAAAAGAATTCTCCAAATCTTAATTGTTTACATAATTTTTTAAAAGATTACTGGTACCCTTGGGAATATCTTGATGCTCACGGAAATAAGAATTATTTTATTCTTATTTGCAAAGAGATGATATAACTTTCTAAAGATACTTTTGGAATATTTTTCTTCCCACCTAGCATATGATAAAAATCTTTATCAAAAGTACAAACATTAACATGCTCTAGAATAGTTGGCTTTTCTCCCCTTGGGCATGAAGGAATCAGGTATGCATGCTGATTAACACACTCCAGTCATTAACATGTGATTATGTGGGTTGCGTATTGAGCACCTGCCAAAATATAAAAATCCAGTACTTTGTTACATCTGTGCAAAGACTTGCATTTCTTTTATATTTTGACAGTTCAAGGAAAATCAAACCCTAGTGTCTTTTTTTAAGTGTAATAAAACTGTGTATACAGAATGTCTTCAAGGAGATGGGATATGCTGTGTATATTTTTATTTTAATCTTTCAAGCTATATAAGATCCATTGACTGGGGTTTGCAGAGCACTGATTATTACATGAACCTCTTAATGAACTCCATCACTGACATTCACTTACAATTTGCAGCATTTCTGTGTGTTCATAAGAATTATCTTTTCAGCCAACATTCCTTTTTTTCAGTTTTATATCTTTATGTTTCATAAATATTTTGTTTTCATTTCTTTCCTCTATATTCTGCTAGTGTAAAGCTCTTAGTGTTGATGCTCATATGAATTGACTTTTCCTGTCTACCATCCATAAGTAAATACGCCTGTATGATCAATGTATAGCTTGATTATACAGTGTATTATTTCTTATAAAGTTGCTTTATGATAATTATATAAAATGAAAGTTGATTAATAATAGGAAATCTGCTGTAATCTGGCATAGCATGAACAGTTTGACCAATACTGTTCTACTCAGTTTTTATTTTTCTTGATGGATTAAAATGTCATTTGAATATAGAAGACTTTATTTTTTAAATAAGCCATTGTCAAAACTGATCAGCATTACTCAGTGGAAGCCAATTTCAGGATACCAATAATTTTCTGATTAAAGTAAAACTCTACAAGTATGTTTTAAGTCCATAGTTGGTTCTGATTAATGAAATCTTGTACAGAATTCTTTCTTGCAATTTTTTCTTGCCTGGCTTCTGGGCACATAACTATAATGAAATATCTTAAATGGGATGTTGAAATTTGCACTTCTTTTGTACATTTTTGTAATACTTCTAAGCAACATGTTGTAGAATGTAAGGTCTATATTATATTGCATGTAGTAATTTACATGACTAATTTGAATTTTTCATGGTTTAGAATGAGATTTAAATCTCAAGTTCTTTCTAGATAAGCGGGAACAGGATGGTGAAGACAGTAATAGACAGCATATTGCTTTCAGAGGAGGAAGCCCGGATTGTGTTTGCACTCCTTGAGATATACCTTTCTTAATTTGTGGGGTTTCTCTCCATAAGTCATCTTTAGCATGATGTATCCTGCTTGCACCTTTCATTAAGAGAAAAGATTGAAAGGGCTGTCTCTAATTTGTCTCGATTATCGAGTCAAACCATCTGCATCAACTAGGAAAACCCCTACTCTGTTCCTTCCACAAACGTGTCTCGTATTTCTTGAATGTCTATACCGAATATGCCTTAATTATCTAAATGTATAAATTATCCTGCTGTTTGATTGTCCTCTGCAGTAAAAAGTTTTCCTTGCTCTCCATGAGAAATGTAACCTTTTATAAGAACAACTTCAAGCTATTATTCCTTTTGTTAATATAACTTTCAGTGAGATGACATTTATTTTTTATATTTTTAAACTCTTAAGTATTATTTTAGTGCTAGTACATTTCCATGACCCCTAGGCATTATTTTTATAGGTGATGAAAATTGAGTTCAATAATATATCTTTGTGTAAACCACATTCTTAAATCTAAAGTATAAATTACAAAACTCTGCTAATAAAATTTTACAATCAGGTTGAAATTAGAAATGAATATTTATGCATTTCATTTATCTTCTTTATATTTCATTAGCATGCTAGAAAATGGAAAACCTTATTTAATAAGATGATTGGAAATTATTTTGTAAACTTTTGTTTTCAGTATAATTTATCTCTGATTTATTTATCATGATAATTTATTGAGAGTACTTTGAATACAATATTCTCAAATTCACCAAACTTCTCAGTGGAAATGTGCCCGCATTCAGTCACAAATAGATTTTATTGGTTTAATAGAAGGGATTCATTTACTTAGAAACAGAAAGAAGAATTAAAATACACAGTGACACTTATTTATGTTTAGGAATATTTTTACATAAGCACTAAACTACCTGAAATTAAATTAATATACTCCATGAATAAATTTAGAAACATTTTGTTCTTGAATATTTGACCTTTAGTTGTATTAATTTACTTTGCAAAATTCTTAGTTTTTTGGTAGTATTTGGAATTCAAGACATAAAAATAAAAATAAAAATTCACATTTTTTTCTTTCCCTTTCCTGAGAGAGGATGTGGGAATCAGTTGTTGTAATTGAACCATCAGTTGCCTACAGGCAAAAATGCAGAGCTTTCAGACATCAGGGGAACCTCTTGGCAGAATTAGACTTCTTTTTGTTTTGTGTTAAAATTAGTGATATCTCGTGCCTAGTTTCCTTTTTCCTGGAAATTCAAAGACAGACAAATAGAAAGATGAGTTGGAGGATAGATAATTCTTTTATAAGTGACATGTCTTCTAGGGGATCATTTGTAGTCTCTTATACTTGTTCTAGTTGAAAAAATTTGAATCATAGAGCTAGCTAGCTAGAGATGTTACTTTTTCTAAGAACCAAAAGTTTTTGACCTATCATATGTATTTGATACATCAGAAGGAAACTTGAACATTCTTGCAGTAAAATACTTAAAATTAGGAATGCTCCTGAACAAAATCCAGGAAAGAAAGTTGATTGTTGAGCTCTTGGAATGGCACTGAGGGCTAAGTGTACATGATTTGTGAAGTTATCTGTTTCTTATCTCTTTTCCTTAGTCTAGCTTGGTCATAAAATGACTCCACAATCAATAGAGTAACATTTCTATTAAGGAACAAATGGATTTGATAGATTTTAATTGGGTTCTGGTACCTTTTAATGTTATGATTTGTTAGGTGTGAAGAGTACACCTGGAGCTCTTTCTTTTCATATAAATGTGTAGTAGTTGGCTTATACTTATAACAACAACAACAACAACAGGGATCAATTATTTTCATAAGTGCACAGGTGTCTCTCAACTAAGAAAGAAACAACTATAAAGGAGGAGAGCATGAAGAAAATTGACTTGAAACTAACATAGTTACCTTGTAAGAAAATTTCTGTGAATCTTGAGTCTCTCCATACATAGAAATTTTGCTCTGTAAGAACATGTTCAACATCTCCAACTTGTGTGTAATCACTTCCCTTTTCTCCAATGCCTTAAATTGTAAACAATAAATTATTTTTGTTCAATGGAAATATTTTCCATGTGTTTACTCAGAGAGAACATAAATTAAAGGAAAGGGAATTGTCTCTTAGAAAGCTTAGGTTAATTAATCCTTGCCACTGATTTGCTGTATGACCTTAGGAAATTCACTCTGTATCTATTGACTTTAGTTTCCTCATCTCAAAAATAAAACATTTGAACTGTAATCACCAACTTGCAATTTCTAATGTTTTTGGCTTCAAAATTAAGATTGTTTTAGCCAGTATGCCCTACTGTGGTAATATTGTTTAGGTTTAGTATTATATGTATGGTAGTTTGAATACTAATGAATTTCAAGATAAAAGTGGTTTGCTAAGTTGGTAGGAACATGAATTCATATCTGAACCATTAAACAGTGTTGCTTTAGGCTCAGAGGAATTCGCTATTTAGCTTGTCTGCCTTGAAAAAACTCTTACGTTCCACTACCAAAAAGCTGTATTCTATCTATGAGCCTACTTGTCCCATGGTATTAGATCTTTAACATGGTATCTCTCAGGCAGTGCTAGTATGTCTTAATTCTTGTTGTTCAGGTAATATTGAGTACGTTCAGTTCAGGGTTGTACTGTCCAAGAAAGGGAAAGAAAAACATTGGAACACACTCAGGGAGAAAGGTCAGAATGGTTTAACTGTCTCATAAGGAAGAAATGAATGAAAGTTGGATGTTTTCCCAAGGAGGGAGAAACAAACAAACAATAAAAATGTAGTTTAATGGCTGTGTTTATATCATTCTGAATGTTTTCATGGGATAGAACTACAGGTTGAAATAGATATAATGTTCCTATAAAGAGAAAGTTTTGTTGATCCTCCAAAGATGTGATAGGATGCTTTAGGAGGTACTAGATTACGTGGCCAAAAAGTCACTTGTTGGTCCTGTTCACTAACACTACTGGTACCATCCTTTAATAAGCACTTATTATGTAACAGGTGCTCTTCTCAATGTTTTCTTATTTATTAATACATTTAATTCTCATAAATATCCTATGAGAGAGTTTATTGCTATTATTATTGCCTTTTACAAAGAAGGAAATTAAAACAAAGAGAAAAGTTAACTAGTTTGCCTGTGCTTGGAAGGGATGAAAGTGGAAAAGGTAGGATTTAAACCAGAAAATTTTCTGTATATTCTTTACTTTTTTATTATTCCATCTTCTTGCACAGGGATTCAGTTGGTAGATGGGGTTGAACAACTAGATTTTAAAGGATCTTTGAATATTGAGATTCTGATTTTTTTATGTCAAGGTGATAGAAAATGATAATGTAATGCTATTTTATGCACTTGATGGCTTGGTGACTAATTTTTCTGTATTTACTCAACCCATATTTACCTACATTTATTAAATATCATGATAATGAAACCACATAGAAAATGTGGGGGGGTTGCATTTTTTTTCTGTGAATTAAAATAGCATTTTGAAAACATAGGTTTCTATTTTTAGACTTTAGGAATTATGACACTTTAGCTAATACTGGTACCAGATCTATTTGATGACACATCCATGAAGAATTTTACTGTTACTAAACAGTAGGGTAATAGTGATAAGTGGAATAATGTTATGCCAACTTTCGGAATTATTGATGTACTCTAACAAATATTAGTTTTCAAAGAAGAAGTGGAATACATTTGTTTCAATATTAGAGCAAATGGTACTTTTGTCATGAATAATCTGTTGGCAATTAGAACCAAATTCAACATTTTCATTTATGTAAACTTTTTAAAATCAATGCTTTTTCTCAAAATATGTTACTTTAGAGCAAAACATACTTTTTCCTTTCAGAAAGAATTAATAAATGTTAGCAATATAGTCTTGAACATATTGAAAAAGATTAGATTTCTGTTGTTAGCAAGAAGTTGTTGGAAACGATAAATCTTTTCTGTCAGTAATAACTGACTAATAAGACAATAGTGTAAGGCCACTTTTATAGCATAGTTGGCAGATTTTTTTTTGGTTCATCAAAAAACATTGTTTATGTGGGGGTTCAGAAAATACGGTAGATACATAGCGTATGTATAATAGAACAATATATTATATACGTGTATGTATATTTATATATGTTGCTTATATAACTTGAACACTCAATTGAAACTTAAAATATATAGATGCAGCATACACAAAGGGAGTTGGAATCACGGTGAGGGCCTTCTGACTTGGCAGAGACGATTGATCACTGACATGGTTAAGCTGCCAAAACAAAGTTGATTTTATTATTTTTAGTTGATTTTACTATTTTTAACTTCTTTATAAACATTGTGTCTCCTTAATTCCTTCTAGTCCGGGCTATACTAAGAACGTAGCTGTAGTTAAACAAATTGAGTTTATCACTCATTTTAGTGAAGGAGAATACATTCCATAGGGCATTATAGCATGTCTCAGTGAAAGAGGGTCAGAGTGAACTTGTTTTAGCATTTGGGATTACTTTGAATGGTTTTGAGTAGGGTCTGAGGAAACAGAAGCTTGCTACAGATTGGGTACTGTCAGAAATTGTTCAACCAAATCTATAGAGGAAATGGAGAATAAAGCTGTAATTGGAAATACTACACCTAAAATGACATACAAAGCAAATTGATGACATACAATGCAAAAAGAATGAACATATTTAGTTCAGTCTTTGTAATGGATTTAAGGAAAGACAAGTGAGGATAATATTACATTCCTATAATTAGAGTAGGTTGCAGGTAGGGAAATTGATTCATGGAGGAACTTAGACTTCCTAGTCATTTTTCTCAACAGCAATGACTTTTACCTCTATGTTGGTTTAAACTTCATTAAAGAGGCAAAATTCCATTCCCAAGCTATGCTATCCAACTCCCAATTCCTGACACCTTATCTGACTTTTGCAACCCCAGCCCTCTGCTCTCCTCTGCTTGCAGTATGGCTCCCCATCAACATTCCTTGTCTAGGTGTGGCTGGCAGCCCTGCTAAATCAGAGCGCTGGTGTGTATAGCTGCTCCTGGACAGAGTGGAGATAATCCATATGCAGATAGGATAAGTGGGAATTGATGGGATTCCTAGAGGAAGCTAATTACAAATGCCAAGGTTTCTCTAGCTTTGTGAGAAGCCAGATCTTAATGGAATTTGTTTGGGATGAGTGTTAATAAGGAAGTTAGCAATGCAGTTTTGTATTTATTATTCTACTTGTTTGAATGTATATGAATAAAATCCTGAAAAATAGTGTCAGTGTTTATCAACATGGTATATCCAGGATTGAAAATCTAGACAAAGGTAATTGGACACAGGACAGTTTAATTTAATAGTAAGAGTTGCTACACTGTCACTTACTACTAGTGCTAGACACTATACTAAGTATTTTATAACTAATTCACTTCTCACAACAAATATTTGAGAATCTAATTGTAACTCCCTCCTGTGAAAGGTTTACTCCATCCCCTTGATTATGGGCAAGCAGTGACTCATGACTGAGAAGTATGCAGTGACACACAATGTGACTTCCAGTTACAACAGCAATAGCACTTCTCATCTGACTGTGTCTATAACATGCACCTTTGGAGACTTTTGGAGGCTAGAGCTACCGTGCAGGAAGTCCAGCTATTCTGACACTAACGTGCTAGAGAGAAGAAACCACAGAGAGAGGTCACATATAGATAGAGGAATATATCTGAGAAACTCAAGCCTAGAGTGCTTAAAGTATTTTCAACTCAGGCACCACATCTGTATAAAAGGCTTTAAGGTGACTCAACCTTTGACTGGGACTTAACTGCATCTTTGTGAGGGAACTTGAGACTGAGTGACCTAGCCAGATGCTCAGAAATTTCTGACCCACAGAAACCTATAAGAATAAGAAATGATTATTGTTGTTTTATGTACTTTATTTTGGGATGCTTTGTTATACATTAGGTAAATAATACCTGTTATTTCTTGGTAGTTTTTAAAAAAACAATGTAGAAGCTTACTTAATAACAAAGTAAATTTCTCCCTCCAGAAATGTAAGGGAACAAAAACATTTAGAAGGTGAGTTTGTTTGGAATTATGGCATCTTTTACTGTTGTGAATGTTTATTTTTGTGGTCCTGTGGAATTAGCTCTGCCAGTTTTACCTGTGTGACGTGGGGGAAACTTTATCTTGAGTGTTGAATTTCTTCCTACTGAAAGTAAAGATTTAAAATTTAGTGTTTAGCTGTTGGTGATAGATCTAGAAACTAGAATGTGTCAGAGGAGAGTGATGACAGGTCTAGGAATTATGTCAAATGAAAAATGGTTGTAGAAAGTGGAGAAGTTTCACCTAAAAAAAATATTAATTTAGTTTCTTCCTTAAACTATTTGAGCAATTTTAACATGGGAGAGGAAACTTTGACTTTATGCATCTTTTGTGGACAACTAGGAAAAAATGTGTTGTAATTATGTGTCTTAGTCTATTTGTGCTGCTATAAAAACTACCATAGACTGTATAACTTTTAAGCAACAGAAATTTTGGTTTGGAAACGTGTTCTTAAAAAGAACATGTATCCCTCAACCAGTGACACCATTGTGAGATAGTAGATAATTTAGGTGAGACCTAGTGGGAGATTTTAGGTCATTCAGTGAGTGCTCTCAAAGGGGATTTTCTCCCCACCCTTCTCTCTTTCTCTCCTTCCCTCCCTTTCTCCCTCCGTCCCTCTCTCCTTCCATCATTCCCTCCCTCCCTCCCCACTTCTTCCTCTCTCTCTGTTTTGGTTATGAGTGTTAATGGGCTTCCTCCCAATTGCTCTCTCACCATGGTGTGCTACCATAGTCCCAAAGCAACAGGGAAAATTGGTCATGAATTGAAACCTCCAAAATTGTGAGCCAAAATAAACCTTTCCCCTTTATAAGTTGACTTGTCTCAGATATTTTGTAATGGTAATGGAAAGCTGACTCAAACAGTTGGCAAGTCTATATCAAGGCACTGGAAAGGTCAGTGTCTGGTGAAGGGCTGGTCTCTGCTTCCACAGTGGTGCTTATTGCTGCATTCTATGGAGGGACCCAACATATCATTCCATGTTGAAAGGATAGAAAGACAAAAAAAGCCTAGTTAATTGCCTCCAGCTGTCATGTCTGAGTCACTGCCTAAATCCTCATCTCAGTACTATCACATTAGGTCTTAGGTTCCAACATATGAACTTTAGGGTATACAAATATATATTCAAAAATAGCAATAAGGATCTAGACTTTAATTTATATAGAAATTCTCTTTAAAATAATCAGATTTATTGTAAAATATTGTATGAGATTCTTCAACTGCAGAAATGAAAGAAAGCTTGGTTAGTTTTTCTAGGTTTTGTACAAGAATGCTATAATATATAGACTCTTTAGATAGCCTCAGGAAGGTAACTATTTCCTTAAAATTTTCTTTTAAAAATTTTTTCCCAAGTAATCTATTTATAAAATAAAATTTGTCTATTAGATAAATAATGTGTATTAAAGAAGAATTGCAAAACTATGTATAAGCAAAAGGTAAATTAAAATTACTAATAATCTTACCACTGTTTAGAAATTACTATAAATATTTTGGTATATATCCTTCCAGTTTATGTGTGTGTGTGTATGTGGGGGTGATTTATCTAGATCCACACATAGAAAAAAGTGCATGCTATATTCTCCATTATGATATATTCTTGTACCAGTCAGCTTTTCTGTCACTAAGACATGATATCTGACACCCATAATTTAAAGGAGGAGAGGTTTAAGTTGATTTATAGTTTGGGGGTTTAGCCCATGATCAGCTGGCTTCAAGGTAAGAGCATCATGTTGGAATGCAGTGGCGGAGCAAATCTACTTAGTTCATGGCAGCCAGGAAGCAGAGTAGGGGACACTGCCACAGAGGAATGGGTGAGGAATATATATAGTAGTGAGGGCCCCGACTCCATGACCCACCCAGATATACCCCAGAGAGTGGTTTACTAATCTACTAGGCATTTCTTACTTCAAATGAAATTGGCACATCAGGTTTAGTGGTCATAATCCCTTTTTCTATTTAATACACCTTTCTTTGTAAATAAATTATTTCTGAAACATTTTGGACATTCACATTCAAATTTGAAAATTATATTTATTTTAAAATTAAAAGAATTACTTGTGATATAATATTTGCAATGAATAATTTCAAAAAGAACATAAAATGATTATCCTATCACTCAGAAGACCAATAACATTTTGTCAAGTATTCTGGTATCTTTTCTTCTGTACATATTTGTTTTCTTAAAAAGTATATAACAGTTTCCACTAGCATACTTTTTCACTCCTTGTACAAGATGAATATTTCTACATACATTAAATCTTCTACAAGATATGACTTTCAGTGATTTCAAAGTAGTCCATCATGTGGCTAAAATCATCATTCCCTGAAACAGTCTGTACAACTGGACATGCCTGTTGCTTCTAATTATTCATTCTGATAAGCAATACTATATTCAGCATATATCACATTATTTTAATGGACATATAATATTCCATTTTATAGTTGTATCAATAAATTTTAATTATCTTATTTCTAAATATTTTACTTAAAAATACTCTCACTGTTAGAGCAAATCTTTCTCCATAACTTTAAACTTTTTGATTGTTTTTGACATATTCAGGGAGTGGTTATTTCAAGTTTATCAGCCCACAATGTACTAAACACTTTTTGCATGCTCTGGAGGCAGGTAGACGAAGCACGACATAAGACCCCAAACCTTCAAAGTTGAAGTTTAGTTGCAAATATACCATGTAAAATAATAATGAATAATTTATTCTAGTATATTATTAAGTGTTAAATTGTGTGTTTACTATTTAATGATTCAATGTGTAGTTTGGAGAATGACATAGTAAAGCCCTGTGTAGTGAGAGAAGTCTTTAAGAATGAAATGCAGTTTGATCTGAAATTTGAAAAGGACGTTGCGTTCCTAGTCAAAGAGGATGTAGGACATTCCAGGGGAAAGGAGCAAGATGCACAAAAGCTCAAAGACCTAAGTAATTTTAATGTATTCACAGTATCATGGGAAAGTTTTTAGGTTTAAAGTCTTTGAGTGCCACGGCTGACCACATTTCTTACGTCTGAAAAATCTGAGCAATATTTTAATTTGTTGTGTTTTTTAATGTTTACTTTTGTAACCTTCAGACTCTAGGAAATATCTTAACCCAAATTTTTGACATGTTGAAAATTATTCTTTTCTACAAACTGTTGAATGACCTGTATTATGTGGTATTACAGTTATTTATATATACTGTATGCAATGTGTTTACTTAATTTCCAATGAAGTAATCTGAATCAATATTGCTTTAGTCCTTTTATTGGGACTAGGATCTTTTTAAATAATATTTTGAAAATGTCTTTACTCTTAGGTTTGGTGGGTTCACTGAGATGAGGGACTGAGAAAAAAACACACTGGTAGTTAAGTTTCCTTTGAATAAACTAAGGCTTGTTAAGTGCTCCTTGTTCCTGCATTTTATTTTGTACATATGTCCAGTCAGGCAGTTCAATAATGGTTTTCAAAAGAAAGATAAAAAGAGGAGAAATTGTTATTAAAAACACATATAATTAGCTTTCTGAAAAAATTTCAAAAAATATATCCACATTATTATTTTAAGACAAAGCACATGTATTTCATTGTCTTTGTAGGGAGCAGTGTTTCCTCAAGTGGGGTGAGGAGATGTGTATCAGAATCACTATGAGTGTTCATGAGTAGTCGGTCATATGTCTGGACCTCCTGAGTAGCTGGCATTACAGGTGTGTGCTACCAAGTCCAGCTCATTTAAAAAATGTTTGGACTATTTACTTTATGTCATACAATACTTTATTATAAATGTGTTGATTTTGTGCCATTTTTTACTCAGATAAATTACTTTTAGATCTCTATTCAGGAAAGCCCAATATTTATTAAATTTTAGAAAGATAAAACAAAATGAAGGCCCAAAATGATACATTTCTCCCTTTTCCCTTATTTCTCAGGGTAGTGTGGGGTGATTTATAGAATTTGAGGCATTCATAGTTTTATTTACTGACTATATTGGCATTTTGGTGACATATTACAAGTAGTATGGTCCTGTTGGGAAAATCATGACTCTTGTTTCTTGCTCTCCATATTCTATAGTGTTGAGCCACTTAGCCCATTTTATGGGGCTGAGGACAGTGTGGGTCATCTTTGCAATAGGAACCCAGGGTTATTGTCTATGGTGTAGGATAGTAGTAACGACATTACCATAATTGAAAACCAAGAAACATAACCTAACAAGTAAGTGACAATGTGTATACTAGACTGAAATTAATCGTGAGAAAAAAAAATGGTACCCTATGAAGCTAAATGCTTCAGGTTACAATTTTAAAGTTGTTACCCACGCTGGAGAACTCTGAACATCTTTCAGCTTTCATTTGGGAAGTTTGGGAAAATCTTCATGATGTGAATCACTTGTAGGTAACAATTTCTACTTTTACTGTTTTAACTTGGTCTTTATTCCCTTAGTTCGAGTCAGATTTTTAAAATGTTTATTTTTAGGCTATGATGTGAGAGTAGTTCGCATTTGAAAGGAAAGTAATTGAAGGAAAATTGATCTAATGCTGATTATTGATTCATAAAAGCTTTAGTCATTTATCTGATAGGGACTTTATTCAGGGTCAAAATGGCACTGACAGAAGTATCTCTGAATTTTTACTTGTACAATCTAAGAGGGAGCTTTTTTTTTGAGATAGGGTCTCATTATGTAGTTCAGGTAGGCCTTGAACTTAATATATGACTCAAGTTGGCTTCTAACTCCTGGCAGTCTTTCTGCCTCAGCCTCCTGAATGCTGGGATAATAGGCTTGCGCCTCCACACTTGGGTTCATTTGTGCAATCTAAGGGACCATATACTAACCAAGACGGGCATTAAAAAAAAAAAGAGTTTCCTTTACCTTATCCCACAGAATTTCTATAAACATAAATAAGATAAAACTTCTTTCCTGGGAGAAGTAAGAGATCTAGTAGCAAGGTAAAAAAAATTCTCTTTCTTGCCCTACTCCATTTATTTTATCCTTTTCAGCTATGTTTTCCTTGATGGAAATACATTCAGGTTCTCTGTTCTATGCTTTATGCTCATGATAAGAAAGCAGAGGTAAAAATTTAGCTCACAGTATTTGTTTGTTTGTTTTGCAGTCCCAGGGTTTGAACCCAGGGCCTTCCCACTGTGCTACATCTCTAGATCTTTTTTATTTTGAGGCAGCTTGTCATTAAGTTGGTAAGTCACCCAGGCTGGGCTTGACCTTGCAGTTCTCCAGCCTTGGCTGCTCAGAATGCTAAAATTACAGGCATGTACCACCATGCCCTCTAGCTCACAACATTTTTAACCGCTATATTGAGATAACTTACACTTACTACCACTTTTACACACTTAATGAATGCAAATCAATTGTTTTTAGTGTAGTCATAAGTTTCACAATATTTAATTTAGCTTGAAGCTCAATATTAGTGTTTTTTTACTTCACAGTACCTCAGGTCTACAGGGGAAAAAAAAAAATCTTCCTTGACCCCATTTCTAGATGTTTCTTTCTTCAGAATAGTAATACCTACCATTTATTAAACCCCATTGGACACTATGAGCTCAACATTATGTCTAGAGGCTTTACAACCTTGTCTCATTGTCTGCTCCTAGTAACACAATACTATATGAATACCTGAATAGATAGCATTTATTGAGTACAATTATTATCTCATTTAGTAGATGTGGAAACTTAGTGCTCTAGACTCCATGGAATTTTTTCTCTTCTTTTCTTGATAGCTATCAACTCTGTAACTTTCACCTCATGTTTCTTCTTCTAGTTCTTAAAGTTTACAGGTTTTCTTTGTGAAGAAAAGAGAGGAGCAATTACTCTTTTCCTTGGAAGACTAGAAGCTTTACGTCACCCAGGTTTTGTAGGGAGAGAGGATACCTTTGTGCAAACAGATAAGGTGAATGCAAGACTGCTGAAGGGCTATAGCCAAATAATAGTTCCTGCAAACACTCAGTTCTCATTTAGAGAGAGATAAAACATGTTTTTCTATAAATTTTTAGATGTTTGTTAATTTTGTCATCAGATTTGCTTTTCTCCATCAGCTGATGGATCTAATCTTCCTATCAGTTAGCTAACTTCTCTACTGTGAAGTAATTGCTATGCAAATGTTTCTGTAATAGACTTATCTTTTTATAAAAAAACTTCGTAAATGTCACATAAAAATGTGTTAGTGTTTGCTGAAGCAGCAGTGGTAAGGGTAAGGAATAGAAAGAGGCTTCTGTAACTTGTACAGATGTATTGCTTGAGACAAATGAGTCTCCTCAAACCTCAGCACACAAAAATATTCAAATCGGCTAATTTTCTGGCAATGATTTTTTTTTTTTTTTTTTTTTTTTTT
>NW_022900928.1:13693848-13703777 GCF_012274545.1 Fukomys damarensis
TCTGTTTTAATATTTAGATCTTTAATCCATTTGGATTTTAATTTAGTGCATGGCGAAAGATAAGGGTCTAATTTTAATCTGTGACAGGTTGATATCCAGTTTTTCCAACACCATTTATTAAAGAGGCTATCTTTCCTCCACTGAGGATGGTGAGCTCCTTTGTCGAAGATGAGGTAGCTGAGTACATCTGCATTTGTTTTTGTGTCTTCCAGTCTGTTCCATTGATCCTCAGGCCTATTTCTTCTGGCAATGATTTTTATATTTTATATATATTCTGATGTACAATAAACATTGGATAGTGAAATTAACTTTTCTACTGATTCTAAATTGAAAAGAAACCATTTTGTGATGTAATTATTTTTTAGGTTATGGGAAGAACATTGCTAATAAAAGTGCACAATTAAAGGGAAAACATTACCAGTCCTAATAATTATTCACTGAATGCTAACTTTTTAAAATGAGTGTAAATGAGTAAGAAGTTGAACTATCCATTTTTTAGCCACTTAGGCTACTTTATAATTTCAAAAATTAAACACTTTGATTCTTCAATTTCACCTTAGTTCCTTTGATAATTGATTTTTTAAAGGTTAGCATTGTTTAATTAATTATATTTTTATTTGTTCTACTAAAGTTTGTTATTACATTTTAGTTTAGTTAATGTATTCTATTTGTCTCACCAAATGTCATACACTGTCCTGAGTTTGGGATTTTTCTTCAGTGTTACTCAAAGAAACCTGTCTTCTAATGGCTTTATTTTATTTTGTTTTTCTAGGAGTCAGAGAATAATAAGTTATGTTCCCTATATTCCTTCCGAAATACCTCTACCTCACCACATAAGCCTGATGAAGGGAGTCGGGACCGCGAGATCATGACCAGTGTTACTTTTGGAACCCCAGAGCGCCGCAAAGGGAGCCTTGCTGATGTGGTGGATACACTGAAACAGAAGAAGCTTGAGGAAATGACTCGGACTGAACAAGAGGGTATGTGTGGACTTAACTGTTGGGCTTTTCTTCTCAGGATTCCAGGCTGTTAAAAAAAAATGAGTGGGATTTCAAAAGGCAGAGAAGTGCATAATTGGCAAAGACAAGGAAAAAGTTATTCAGTGGTCACCATGGCAATGGCAGATTGTAATCCATCAGGAGTGTTAAGCAGATAGCTCTGCTTCTCTTAAAACTTTGTACCCTTAAGAACTTGGTTCTTATGATAATAAATCAAGGTTTTAAGCTGACTGTAAGCATCACCCTGGAAGAAGGTAGTAAGGAATTTTCCTAACCACACTTTATTTTTAAATTTTTTCTGCCTTATTTCCTTTTGGCAGACAGTGTTCCTTTATAAAAATAACTGCTTAAAAAGCAAAATCGTTTTTTCTAACTTACTTCTCTTCAATTTTATAAATATTATAAATTTAATTTTTACCTCTGCATGTTTATAATGGAGAGTTGAGGGTTTCTAACACTGTTAAAGCTGAGAATGTTCAAGGGTGAATGCTTTGACATGTGACATTTGCTGCTACATCTTCCATTTACCCTCTCTACTCTGCAGGAGTCCACCCAGGTTCACCAGGTACTAGAAAACAGAGATGAAAGAAGACACCCCAGCAATATTTTAAAACAAAATAAATCAAGTCAAAGTGATTGCTATACTATGTATGCTCTTTCATTTTCTTATATACAGATTTCGACCTTAAAATGTAAGATAATGATTCTGCATAATACTAGCCTTGTAAGTTAAATACAGACCTCTATGATCTATAAGAAAGTTGGTATTTTATACAAGGAAAATTTTCTTGATGTAACTTTATTCCTTTAAGGGCTCAAATTTTAATTTTTCAAGTTCTTTTGGGAGAACTCTTTCTAAAATGTATGCTTCCCTGTTTTACTGGGCAGATTACATCATACAGCACAAATATTTTTTGGTGACTCAGAGCCATACGGCACTAGGTTAGGAATGGCAAGGCCTGTGTAACAACTGTGTGAGACTGAGGCAGTTCTTCAGTCTCTTTTGAGTCACATAATTTAAAATTTAATATAATACTGACCTGGAAACTGAAACATTTTAAGTTTTAACTCTAATAATAGATATAAAAGTCTGCTATGGACTGTAAACTATATGAACTTGAGGTGTTGTGATGATTATATTATACATGCCAATTATTTTACCATGTTTTAATGTAATGATGCTCCTAGAGATCATTGAGATAATTAAGACTGTTAGAATATAAGGTCATTTCTCTGCAATTATAAAACTTTAACATTCTTTGTCTCCTTGATACTTGTGTTTGCGTGTGTATGAATATGTGTGTATGCATGCATGTTAATTGCTTTTTCTTTCAACAGTGAGTTTCAGGCTATTTCTTGCTTAGTTGTGAATTATTTGTATTTTGTCCCTTTTGTTAATCTGTAGGACATAAAACGCTCTAAAGCACATTTAAAACATGAAGAAATATGATCTAGGTGGGTTGCTAAAAGATTCTAGGTAACACATGTGATCTTAGTGTATGAATTTCATACTGATTGTTTTTACTTTTCAATCTTTATTTTCCCAATTTTTGCGTATATTTTGAATCACTGAGATTGCCAAATCAATAACTTCTGAATAAATGAGACTGTTAGATCATTTATTTTGATTCACTAAAAAGATGATTTTAATTCTATAAAGAGGTAGTTTTCAGAATACCTTAGAGTGGGCTCTTTAAAATAAAAATAACTAAATTGATTTGTGGTGTTTTTTGTTTTTGTTTTGTTTTGTTTTGTTTTTTTTTGGCCTGCTGGTAACTTTATATCATTCTTTTCTTGTAAGTAATGGTTAAGTTTTCTATTGTTTCTCTTCATGACCATGAAAAGGTTATAGATGGCTTTGTAATATAAATATTTGTAAGATAAAACTGCCTATTTAAGAGTCCTTTATCACTATATTTATACTAGTAAAGAAAGATTTTACACATACTTTACATATTTTTATAGTAACATGTTTTAGACATCAGAAATCCAGCCATTTAGTATATATTAATGTACATAATATAGTAAATGCAAATGTGTTGATCACCTCACATGATCACATTTACTGATCCCACAAACCTGGGAGAAACAATGAATATGATATATGAAAGAAACAAAACTCAAAAGGTTGAAAGACTGGAAATGTGACCTTAAAAGCAACCTATCAAGATACAATTTAATAGATCTTATTATCACGTCCAGAGGTTGTGACCAAAGCCTCCAGCTGCACAAGTAATTACTGAAGGAAATTCAAGTTGCAGCTGCACAAATGAAGAAAAAAAAATAACTTATGAGTTTCAGGTGATGGAAGCACAATGAGCTTAGCATGAAGAATACTGCCAAAAGATTTCCAGTTCTATTTAGTCAGCATTACTAGAGGTATAGAGTTTTTAAGAGGAGTAGTCCTGATGCACTCAATCAAATGTTTCTGAAGTAGTGTCGAGTTCAGAATTAGCACAATGTAAGACTCAGAACCATTAGGACATTTTCAAAGAGCCATCTGCATGATCAAAGACACAAAAGTATAGAATAAAAGGAATGTTTGAAGGAACTAGTAATATTTAACCCCAGAGGAACAAAGATCAAGAATGAAATAGTATATTTATCTTTAAAGATTAAAGTTACATACATGAGATTTGGGCTTTATTCTGTCTTTCTTCCTGTGGATAGAATGGATGGGATGGCAGTGAGAAGAAGTTATAAGGAACCAGATCCTGGCTGATAAGAAGACCAGCTATCTAATGGCTTCACATGTCCATATGGAATAATCTTCAATCTCTCTTTAGAGTTATGTATCAGTCCCAATTGTCACTTTAATAGCACTATTGTAGAAGACAGAGTATTAGTCTTTTTCCAATGCTAAGGCTATAAATTTTTATGAACTATGTTCTTATGCAATATCCTTTTTCTTATACAATACCCCTTTTGTAGCCTTAATCACTATGTAATATTGTGATTTTCTATACTTTTTTTTTCTGGGCAATATATTGCATCAAAATTTGAAAGATTTATTTTCTTTTTAAACTCAGAGATTCCTCTTGTTTTCTTCAAATCCCTTGATAGTCTACTGAAATCTATAGATCCTTTCTTAGAGTTATTTAAAAGTAATATACATATAATTACAAGGAGAATATACATTAAACGACAATAATTTTAAAAAATTGTCAAGGGGTAGAATTGCTAATATATTGCTAATACATTAAAATAAATGGAAGGCCTAAGAATATCATAATTTTGAAGCACTAGGTGTTTTGGGATCCTTCAACAAGTATAATGTGATGTAAAAATAACTAGTGTAATCTATCAGTGGTGGTATTACAGGTGTAGTGAATATTCTGTGGTTTATTGCCTGTGTCCATAATTTAAAGAAATGCAAATTTCCATCTGATGATCATTGAAAAGAATTTTTTCCATCCAAGTTCACAGAAAGCCTGTATCTTATCCATGTTTCCCGGGGGTTATGGACTCTGGGTTAGGAATTCCCGTAGTAGATGATATGATGCACCCATAATGAATGAGCATTCTAGTAAAAGCTATAGCACATATTGGAATTCTAGTTCAGTATCTAATATATGATGTATTACACAAAAGTTACATAGACAAAATGTTATGGGAATTTATAAGAGTGAGAGATTTCTCCAAGCTAGGAAAACAAAGGCCCTATAGGGAAATAGATTCTAGCTGGTTTTAGAGAATGAGGAGGTTTATGAGACAGAATGGAGGAGAGAGACATTTCAAGCAAAAGGAATAGGCAGGGACCTTTAAAACACCCCAAAGTTCCAGTTTCATGTAAGATAAATTTGCATATAGGATATAAGACTGAAAAGCTAGGTTGTGTTCAGATCATAGTGGCTCTATAATTTTTGAATGAGGAATTTGGATTTTATGTTGAAGGTGATGGAAGAAGCATTGAAACATTAGCAAGACTAAGGTGATGGGTTACAATTTTCCTTCTGGAAAGGTGATCTGGCAGGACTGTGTAGGACAGATGAGGGCAGAGAGAGCCCTTAAAGAAATTGTTTCAAGACAGAGAATAAGCAGGCCTGAATTAAGGCAGCAGAAATGAGGAAAGAAAGGGAGCGAAAATGGAAAAGTTATTAGGAAATGGGATGGTTAAGAGTTGATGTTCGAGTGGGGAGACTGAAAAGAAAGTTTAAAAAGAGTAGTAAAATGTACAACGAATAGAGGTAGTGGAAGAACAAGTTTTGGAAATGGGAGCAAAAAAGATTTCTATTTTTTATTAAGTCTGATATTCTGCATTTGAATCTTATTTTAATTATCTGATTATAGCAGTAGAGCAGAAGAGAACAGTGGGAGAAAAAATGATTATGGTCATTAAAATTCTTAGATTTCTGTTTCTAAATTATATTGTTGATCAAAAGAGGTAGAATAGCCCTATCAATATTTGTTTGGCTTTGACCATTTAAAGCTCATTTATTAGAACTTTTAATATGTATTCCACTGACGTAGCATTCTATTTTGTAGGAATTTATCCTCAAGAAATAAAAATGTATGTATCACACTTTATTAGTACATTTTCACGGTACATAAGAGGCTATTTAAATCAGATGTGGTGGCACACGGCTGTAATCCCAGCACTTAGGAGGTGGAGCCAAGAGGCTTGCCATGAGTTTTAGGCTGACCTGGACTACATAGTGAGTTCAAGGCCAGCCTGAACTACATAGCAAGACTCTGGAAACAACCGAAGTGGCCATTCGTAGAGGAGGTCAATCAATTATGATATATGTACTTTATACAATTATTAATAAGAATGCCAAGAAAAGCAAAACAACAAAGTTCAGTCCCATCTGCTCATTTGGGGCATATCATGTTATGGTATGTATAAGAGTTGTCAATGTGTTTGTCACCCCTCACTTTTACTTTATGGTTTCAGGGCCTTATATGGTTGGACTCTACATAAAGTTAAATGCCTTCCCCCTCTTCACTCTAATATGTGCAAACTGATATGCAAAAGTTTGCTAGGGTCCATTTTACACCAACATTTGTATGATAAAATAACTCTTTGGGCAGATACTTTGGCCACCAAATTTCTGTCCAGTGTTAAACTGAAATTTCTTCAATTAATGCCTTCTCCTGGGCAAGTAATCTGACTATATCACTGAACCCTAATGAACTAAGGTGCCCTGTCAGAAATGCTCTTCTAAAAGTGAGAAAATGGGTAGGTTTCTTCTTTTACAAATTTAAATTTGATTTAATGTAATAAATAGATAAATGGGTAGACAGGAGGGTATGTAGATAGATAAATAGATGTAGATATGGATTCTACCTTTTAGATATTATTGATATTGGTGGGTACAGTATACAGAAAGCCTTGATTAATAGATTCATGTTAAAAAGCTTCCAAGGTAAAAATCATTCAGCTGTGATTAAATGATGAATTTTAGCTATCCTTGTATCACCCATCTTGTTGCCTGTGTAGCTGAGTTCTAACATAAGCGACAGTTGTCAGAAAATGAATACTTTAAAAAGGACTTCTATATCTAAATACATATATTTAATCAGAGAGTCCTTTGGCTTCTGAAAATAAGTTGTCTAATGAGAATTTCATTTGAGCAGCTGCGACTGAGGAGGTCAACAGGCACTGCCTAGGAGAACATGGCCCAGCTGGTTAAATCTGGTTGTTGTCATGATTTAAATGGTCAAGTGCTACTTATAATCCAGGACCGTCTGTTTGTAAAGGGAAGAGTGAGTGCTTCAGCATAATGTACAGCTGTTTTAATCTCTCTTTAATAATAGTGCTTCAGCCACTATCATGTCTTGTGTATCATACTACTAAGTATATGATCCTAGGCCAAGTGAACTGTTTGAATCAGGTTCTGGAGTCATGTAAGATTGCAGGGAAAGTGTTACATGATACTCAACTGTCTGACAAAACACAACTTTCTTTTTGAGTCTGGCTCTTTTTCAAGACAGTTCTTTGAGTAATAATTATTATGGTCAGGAGGGAGTGACATAGCTTATAGTAAGATTGAAATACTGTGTCAGAATAAATGAACTCTCTTTTATAGAGTAATAAACTTAATGGAAAGTAACAGGATTTAGGTACAAATCTATTGGTCCGAGTATTTGTCCCGAATCATATGATTCAAGCTATGCTGGTAATGAAAGTATGTAGACTAAGTTTACTGTGCATGTAGAGCTTTGAATTCCTGGCAGGATATACTTTCCAATAGATTGTGCAGCTGTTTCTGAGCAGAAGAATGAGTATGTGTTTATATGTTTATTTGATGGATTATCATTATTTTCATCTCTAAACAATCATTTGGATCTGTTCATGTATCTTCACTGATGTATATTTAGTCAAGTAATATGTTAGTGTCCTTTGCTGTCCTGAGGGTTTTTGCTATACTTAAAGGAGATGTATGGTATATTTCAAACAGTAAGAAAGCTCATTTTTGGAAGTCACATTTTTGAATGAGGTAGCTGCAGGTTTGAGTCTAAATTCTAAAACTTAGAAAGACAAGATAGTGTGCTAATTAAGAGTGTGGAGGACTCAGAGCTAGGATTCCTGTATTGAACTCTTAGTTCAGCATTTACCAGGTGGGTGGCATAGAGGGCATAGAGTAGGTGCCTCAGTTTTCTTAACAACAACAACAACAACAAAAAAAAAAGAGGGAGGGGCATCATTAGAATGCTATCACAAAGGTAAAACAAACAAACAAACAAACAAACATTCAGAATGTCATCAGCCGGCATATAGTACATGCTTAGTAAATGTGTAGCCAATGATGTTTCCTAGCTTTGTGACCCTGGACATACTATTTAATCCTTTAGTTCTTTCGTTCCTTCATCTGTAAAACTGAAAGAATTATACCTACCTTGCAATGTTTTTGTGAGGATTTGACCTATTTTATATATTTATATACAACACATAGTATTACTACTGTTGTAACTACTAAAACTGTTGTCGTTTGAGCATATCTTTTAGAAAAGAGAAATATTGTATGACTCTCATCCTGCACCACAGATGTATTCATAGGAAATGTCCCCGTGGTGTCAAGGGATTTAGCACTTGGCAGCAGTGGTGTTCTTGTGTTTTGGAAGAGCAATTCTGTTTAACTCCCCTTTCAGGCTCTTTGGAAAAGTTGATACTAACATTTCCCCCCTGGAAGCCAGTCTTCCCTGCTGAGAAATATATGGAATGTGATGTGTATGAGAGATTGGTAAAGCCTTGGATGAGATTTTTAGATAATATCCAGTTAATAGCTCTAATTAGAGTGAAAACTCACAAAAGGCTCACATTAAAAAATACAAAACTTACCATTCATGCCATGCTATAGCACCAACATAATTTTAAGACAAAATTATTGATATTGGGTTTTTACCAGTATTCTCATTGAAGGATATATTAATGAAGGCTTCACAATATGCCAAATCTAAACCTTTATTTATGTTTGTCATTCATGGGAGAAACTGGAAAGGTTTTGGGCTTTTGCGTAAGAAACACATTAAGTATTCATCATGCCCCCAAATTATTATTTCAAAAAAATTGGAAATTTTGAGTCATTTAAATGCTGAAGTTTCTCAATACTACTTCTACTCTTGTTGAAGAAGCAATTGGGTATTCAGAACAATGCTAATGAAATTTCATTTAAATTCATTTTTTTCTTTTCTTTAAAAATTTTTCTCCCAGGCTGGGGATTTAGCTCAGTGGTTCTGCCACTTGCCTCACAAGCGCAAGGACCCGAGTTCGATCCCTGGTACCAAAAAAAAATTTGATTTCTCCCAATATTTGTGTCCTTGTTCCTGTTTTACATAATTTATATCATATGTATAGTAAATACTTGTCGAGTACCAGATAGTTTAAATAAACAATTATTTTTCATAAGTATTGTATAGTCATATTTGGTACCTATAACGCAGAGCTAAAACTGTTGGTTTTCAATTATGAAAAGTATGAATTATTGGTGTCAGAATTACACTTACGAAATTTTTGTGTTAGTATCCTTACTTTCTTATTTTTGAAAACTGATCATTATGTTGTATAACTTTTCTAAAACATATAATGAACCAGGATTCTGTGAAACTGAGACATTCTGGACAAATCTTGGTCAATGTTATTGATATTCTGCAATTCCCACTTACGTTATAAGGAAGATACTATTTGATTAAATCCTTTTGTTAACTTTAATTTGTGTGTCTTTGCCTCGATGCTTCAAATTTCTTGGCTCATTACTATCTCCTCAAATTTAAGTTATTTTTTAAGGCTTTTTCTCTAGGAATATTAATACATGCAGGCTATTGTAACTTTTCCTCTCATGCAACTGGAAAGCAAGAAGGTATTCTGGCATTTTGTTGTTATTTAGAAAGAGGGTGAAGCTGTGTAGCAGTTCAGTGAAATAAGACTGATTCTCATGCTTTTTGAATGTGTGGAGTCTGAGTAGATAATTAACATTTTACATTTTCCCATTGAAAATTTGTTAGATTTTCTTCATGATTTATTTTGTAAGTATCAATAATCAATAAAAGAGTTTTGGGACCTATTTTATCTTTCTTTATACAGTAATTGTGCAGAATCAAAGGAAAATGGAATAGATAAGGAAGTGGTAAACTTATTTTTTCATTATGTAATATTTGATATTTGTATTGTAAGCCATAAAAGTAAACACATGTGAATTCATTATTCTACAATAAAAATTATGAGTACTATAGAATCTATATTTTCTTCGCCTGTACAATCTTCATTTTTTCTTAGGTTACTGCCAGAAATTGAAGTTTATTGTTGTCATCCTTTTCTGTTTTAAAGTAGTTTTGAATATATCTCTAAATTATGTATTGGTTAGCTTTTTTTTAGAACTTTAAGAAAGATGCCATACAGTAATCTTCTGTGACTTGCTTTTTGTGTCCATAATTATATATATACATATATATATATGTGTGTGTGTGTGTGTGTGTATATATATATATATA
>NW_022900928.1:13703925-13726643 GCF_012274545.1 Fukomys damarensis
ATATATAATTGTTTTTGGTACCAGGGATCAAACTTGGGACCTTGCGCTTTCAAGGCAGGTGGTGACACCACTGAGCTAAATCCCCGACCCTCATAATTATATTTTAAGAGCAATTCTGCTATGTCAGTTTTAGTTCATTTTCACTTCTGTATAATATTCCACACGCTATTTTGTGGTGTTCTGTATACCAGTATATTCTTCTGTCTACCTCCTTGGGCATTTGGATTTTCCTAATTTTTTGCTAGTACAAGCAATAACGTTAGGAAGATTTCTGCACCTGTTTTCTGATATACTTGTAAATGAGTTGCTTCTCTTTGTCTTCTTGGGAGTGGAATTAATATTGACAAAATGTTTTGCTCTTTTTTCACTCAATTTGAAAGCAGTTTTTGTTGTTTGCTGTTAAAGTGACACAAATAAATTGCTCTGTGTGTGTGTGTGTGTGTGTGCTGGTCTCTGAAAGCTTTAACTTAATTGTCTGTATACCTTTTGGTTCTACTTTCTTCAAAATGTCTAATGCAAGTATTTTTTTAAACTGTATATTTTATAAGCTCAACAAGAACCTTAGATGGACCATCACTGCAATTTTCCTTTTATTGTAACCTAATAGGATGTCTTTAGTTGTTCTTTCAACTATGAGCACAAGTATGTTGTTTTATTTTTGCACAGTGATTACTGAGTTTGTTAGGAAACACACTTTGCTCTGTTTGATCCTTTTTAATTGGCGTTTCTAGCTCAGGGTGGTTTTAGAATTAATTAATTAGTGTTAATTCCTGGTCTCTATGATACTAGGTTTATGATAGTTCATTTTTTAAAAAATTGAATTTATTGGTACATTCTAGGTAGACAGCACAGTTACATTCATTACTGGGATCTTGTACCTTTAGATGCCAGGTCTTGGTTCTCATTTTTTCCCCTTGTCCCCACCCTCCCTTCACCCCCTCCTTTCTGCCCCACCTTCAAACATTTTAATTCCATTTTTACATTTTCTCATATTTTTTTCCTTTTCCCTTATTCCCCTTTCCCTATCCTTCTCAGTTAATTTTTCTTAAATACTTGCTTTACATTCAAAATTACAAACTTACTGATTTTTACTACCGTTTTACCCAACTATTTATATTGAAGTAAACATTCTTGTTAATTGAATGAAGATTGTGAAATGGTCTGGATTGGTGCTTCTTATTTTTGTACTTCTAATGGTCTTGTTTTTGTGTTTGCGTTCTCTCAATTAGGCTTCTCTTAACTGTAATATTGTCTTTAATGATATTGCAGATCAGGGTAAGAAACCCAAATAATTCTTGTTTTTAACAGCCACTCTTTTCTTTCTTGACACACATCATTTATTTAAAAGTCAGGCTGCCAATAGGAATGGATACTAGATATGATTTCATTTTGTGTTGTCTGCTGTTAGATGTACATTTCCTAACTGTTCTGAAACTACAGTCTTTCAGGTCTCAGCTCACCACATCATCATGCAGAATTGCAGTCTTTCCCCTGAAGCTACTCAAGTGAATACATTCCTTATATTTGCCATAATGATTTCACACCATAGTGGAAACTCATAGCCATTGTCTCATTATTTGTGACAGCTCCATCCTTTTCTTTTTGTGTGGCATTAGCCTTGGAGTTAAGGAATATTCTTGGTTACCTGATAGAAACTAGCTTCTTTGATTTTTTTTTCTTCCAGCTTAGTTCCATTTTCTTCTGACAGTATTATATCACTATCTTCTACATCTGCTATACTCTTTCTTTTTGCTTTGATATGACTATAATTTGGATATTTCCTTAGGTACATTAAAGATACCACGCATTATTATAATTTGGTTCCTAGGGATATTTAGTAATCTTTCACTAGTGAGCATTCTTATTAAAAATCTTGAAGATATAACACTCTTGGGATAAACTTTCCTATCTAAAGAGTCAGCACTTCACTGAAGATGAATTAATTATACAGTTAAATGCATTGCATGCTCAGTGATTATCCTTCCTATCCAGAATAACCCTCTGTCTGTTCTGTGCTTATCTAAATTTTGTGTCCATCCACTTTCTAATATATGAAATCCAAAACATATCTTGTCTTCTTTTGTGTTCTTTAGCTTCCTTCTCTAAAATTATCAGTACTTAAAACTATATACGGTTCTCTCTATATAGATTATATAAAACTCTAATTATATATTTGCTATTTTTAAATGAAGATTTTCATTGAGATAATTGTAGATCACATGTGGCAGTAAGAAATAATACCAAGAGATTTCTTGTATATTTTGCTTTGTTACCCCATTTTGTAAAACTGTTGTATCCTATCACAAGCGGATTATTGACATAGATACATTCCACTGAATTTATTAATGTTTATCTGTTTTAATTGTACTAAGTTGTATTTGGGTTTGTGAATTAAGTATAATACAAGTTTATCACCTATAACTCACATATTTAAATTCATGTATCCACCACCACAGTAAAAAATCTGATTAGTCCAAATATCACCAGGATCCCTTGTGTTGCTGTTTTATAACCGCATATATCTCCTTTCCCCTGTAGTATCCCTCATCCTCTGTACCCCTGGAAACCACCAATATGTTCTTCACTCCTTCCATTTGGCTGTTTCAAAGCTGGTGTATGAGTGACATTATATAATTTTTTGGAGCTGACTTTTTAAAAAACATATTCTGCATATTTTCTGCAGATTCATTGAAGTTTTGCATATATCAGTAGTTTGTACTCTTTTTTTCTTTGTAGTGTTTATTATTTGTATGTGTAACAGTTTGTTTAATTATTTGTTCACTAGTTAAAAGCATCTGAGCAGACTCTCATTTTTGGCTATTACAAATAAAGTTTCCATGAACATATGTTTATCAGCTTCTGGGTGGACAGAACTTTTAGGTCTCTCTAGAATCAATTCTCAGAAATACCAGTGCCAGGTTACATGGTAATTTCATGAGAAATTGACATACTATATTAAAGAGTAGCTGTGGCCTTTTACATTTCCACTAGCAATGTGTGTGTGGTCTACTTTCTCTGTATTTTTGTTGACATTTAATTTTGTCCCTTTAATTTTAGCAAGACTGATAGGTACATAGTGATATTTTGCTGTGGGGGTTAATTTCTATGGCTTTTATGGCTAATGATATTGAACATCGTTTCATGTGCTTTTTGCTCTCTGTATATGTTTGCTGGTGAAAACTTTATTCGTATTTTTTCTCTTTCTAATTGAATTGTTTTTATCCTTTTTTTTTTTTTTTTACTATGGAGTTGTAAAAGTCCTTTATTACTCTAGGTACTTGTCCTGTTAGGTATACAGTTCCTCTTCTTATATCTTGTCTTCATCCTCCTCACATGGACTTTCACAGCTGAAAATTTAAAATTTTGATGAGGTCCTGTTGAACAATTTGTCAATTTATGTATCATGCTCTTAATATCAACTCTAAGACACTTTGCCTTGGCCTGGGTTTTAGACGTTGTATCCTGTTTTTCCTAAGGGATTTATAGTTTTATGCTTTAATTTAAATCTGTATATAATTTAGAGGTAATTTTTGTATAAAGTGTAGGATTTAGGTCAACATTCTTTCTTGTGTGTGTTTCTTTGGCTAATGGATATATAATTTGCTCTATTGAAAAAGTTTACTTTCTTCTATTAAATTGCTTTGTAAATGACACTATTTGCTAAATAGAAAATACCAAAAAATCTTGAAAAAAGGAATACAATAGAATAGTCTCCTAGAACTAACAAATCAACAGAATCATAGGATATAAGATCAACATATAGAAATCAGTCACATTTCTGTACACTAGTAATGAAATATGTCTTTAGTCAATTCAGACTGCTATAACAAAATACCATAAACAGGGTAATTTATAAACAACAGAAATTTGCTGTTTACATTTCTGGAGCCTGATTCCAACATCAGGGTGTACTCTTTGCTTCATAGTGCTTTGCTGCTGTGTCCTTATACAATGACAGAGATCAACAAATTCCATCAGGTGTCTTTTATAGGGGAACTAGTCTCATTCATGATGTAACCACTTCCAAAGACTTCATTGTTAATGCTATTACACTGGGGATTCAGTATGACAGAAATTTAAGAGGACAGACACATTAGACCATAACAACATATAGAACCTGAAATTTAAGACATAGTAGTGTTTATAATTTCTCCAAATAAAATGCAATGCTTAGGTATGCACATAACAAATATACATGGCATCTGTATGCTGATATATACAAAAATTATAAAATGCTGATAAAAAAATCAAAATATATCTAAATAAATGGCAAAACATATTGTGTTCTTGTTTTGGATGACAGTGTGGTAAAGATGCCAGTTTTCTCCTAAATGCTCTACATGTTTAATGCAATTACTATTAAAACCCTAGCAAGACTTTCATGCACAAACATTTTAACATTTATATGTAAAGACTCAGACATGGAATAGCTAAGAAAATCATCACTATGACGAATAAAATTGCCAGGCGTAGTGATGCACACCTGTAATCCTAGTACTTGGGAGCCTGAGATTAAAAAACACACGTTTGAGACCTGCCTTGGCGACAAAGTGAGTTTAAGCCTAGCTTGGACTGCAGAGCAAAACCCTGTCTCAAAAAAGCAAAGCCAAAAAAACCAAAAAAACCAAAAAAAAAAAAAAACCAAAAAACAAAAAACAAAACCCAAAAAACAAAAGAAAGAAAAAAAATAGTGTTTGAAATCATTTTATCCAGTATGAAGCCTTTTTATATAGTTATAGTAATCAAGAAGATATGTTATTGGCAAAGAAATAGGCATATAAATAATGGGATATAGTAGAAAATCCACAGATAAAACCATGAAAATATTTTTATTTTCATAAAGATGAAAAATATTGCTTGCTATTTATATTTATGGATCTTGCCTTCCACAATTTTAATTTCCTTGAAGACATACCATAATTGCTAGTGTGTTTTCACAATAAGTAGGATAGATCTTGGCATATAATATGCATTAATTTAAAAATCTGATGATTTATAAAAGATTTCAGAGATACAAATATTATTTCCAAAGGGTGTTGAATAATTTTGATTCTTAGCTTAGCTGTCTCTCCAGCTAAACAGAGCACATGTATACACACATAAAAGCACATATACTTGCTTAAACATACATATACCTATGGTTATTAATTCTGCAAGCATGTATTAAGGTCTTTAGTTTTGTATTATATTGGGCCTCACACAAGAAAGTGAGAAAGAGGAAGGAAAGAAGATGAACAGAGATGATTTTTTTTTAGTAGCTCATAATTTAGTGGGAGAAATTAATATAGATAAGTGATTATCTTACATGCTGTAGTAGAAAAGCCTATAAAATGCTATGGGAATACAAAAGAGGAAGAGGGAACAATAACTGTTTGGTCTAGGAAGATCTAGGAAGGGATTTATAGACATTTGACCTGGAGTTTGATGAATTATAAGCAATGACCAAGAGATAAAGTGGAATCCCAGGTAGAGAGGAGGTCAAACGTGTAAACTTGCAATAGTATGAATAAATTTGTGCGTTTGCTGAATGTCAAGAAGTTTTGTATGACTAATACAGAAGACAGGATTGAAAAAATAGATTGGGACCAATCTAAAGAGACCGAATTTTATTCTTTGGGTAGTGAATATCAGATGAAACATTTTAAGTAGGAAAATTGGTGACATAATTGAACACATTTCTTAGAAAAGTAACTTTTGTGATATTTTGAGTATCGGTTGAAAAGAAGAGAAAGCAAATGTAGGAAAATATGTGGTCTAGTCATATTATGATGAGTCTAAACAACTAAAACAATGGCAGGGCAAGGATAGAAAAGGGATTAGTTTTTAGAGGTTTGGTTGAGATGGCCAAGTAGGTATATGGCATTAAGTTGGGAAGATATCTGACAGAGGGATTTGATGGTGAAGCTATTAAGGTGGTGAATCTAGGTAAATGAAAAGGTTTGGGTTATTAGATATACAGAGTTTGCGTATTTTTTAAGTGAAAGTAGACTACATCCATCATGCAGATATACAATTGGTCTGGAAATTGGCTCCATTGACTTTCTATTTTTTTTGAGACAGGGTCTCACTATGTAGTTGAGACTGACCTGGAACTCACTATGTAGCCCAGGCTGGTCTCGAACTCACAGCGATCCTCCTGCCTCAGCCTCCCAAGTTCTGGCATTACAGGTGTGCACCACATGCTTGGCTTCCTTTGACTTTCATTGTTACAGTATTAATCTCCTTTTCTTAGTGAACATTTATTGTTACTGTCAGGTGGCTTTTCATTAGTCACAGCTGATTACAAGTAGCTTCAGACTTGGGCCACATGTGGAAGTTCTGTAATCTGTCATTCTATTTATATTAGAGAAATGCCTATCGAATTGGTCCCAGTATGGGTCTGTGTATCTTATTTATTCAGGGAGTTCAATACTGGAGCCTAGTGGTTTTCAAATTGTCAGGTGATGTGGCATCATTTGGGACTCTGATCTACTGAATTAGAACCTGGAATGGTGCCCAGCAAGCCGTGTTTTAGCAAGCTTTCCAGGTGTTTCCAATGCATACTAATAACGAGGACTTGTGGTATATTATCGGTACACTGCCATATTGTACTATAGCCCAAGCCATATGCAATCTTGTGTTACTGAATGTTGGGAATACATTCTGAGAAATGCAGTATTGGATCTTGTTGTATGTGAACATTGTAGTGTACACTTTCATGAACCTAGACAGTATAGGTCTATCACTTCGCGTGGCCTCTTGATGCAGTCAAGAAAAGCAGTACATATAAGATGTTCGAGGCTGATGTCAGCAAAATATGGCATGCTTTTTCTCAGAAACTGTTTTCTAATAAGTAGAATTATTCATTAAACAATAATAAAAGTGTAGTATGGTAAATATGTAAATCAATAATATAGTCATTTATTATTATCAAATATTGGGTACTGTATATAATTGCATTCACTATATTATCATAAAACTGGCAGAGCAATCAGTTTGTTTACACTGGCATCAAGAATAAAGACCCAAGAAGAAAGTATTGTGCTACCATATGATAGTTTCAATGTCACTTAAGTGATAGGAATTTTTTACTTCCATGATAATTTTATGGGACCAACCTGGTATTTGTGTTTTATTACTGATCAAAACATCCTTATACTGATCATGACTATAATATGTTGCCACGAAATCGATGATTCGCTGGATAACACATTTTTAGCCATTTTCATGATCATTTAATTTTCTAAAAGTATTCAAATAATGGATAAATTGAATTGGTTAGGGAGTAAGGTAAAAGTACAGTACCAGCTACAGGCTATCCATGTCAAGGTGTATAAACATCACCTCATTTTATTATTCATTCTTTAAATTGTGTTTCATATCTTTTCATTTTTGCATATCTAGAAAAACAGATTGATGTGATACGAACAAAAACAAAACTTAGGGCTTTCTTAGTGGGTTCATTGACTAGTTAGGTGCTAGTGTTAGGGGCAGTTGTTAAGGAAGAACATCCAATGAGGGAAAGAGAAAAAAGTTATAATGTGCTTGAAACGTATTCATTTGGATTCCGTTTGATTTCAGTTTCTATATCTTTATCAAATGTGTAGGGCTCAGGTTATAGCATCCTCCCTTACTCTCTGGTGCTTAATAAATATTACGGCATGAAGAATAAAATTTTGCACAGAAAACAAAACCCACACTGGTCGGGCTTTAAGAATATTAACATTTAATTGCTAAAGAAAATCCTGCATTCTCTTTAGACATGTAGATCTGGAAGCATTAAGGTGGCCTGGGCAGAAGTGAATTTCCTAGCTGTTTAGGTGAACAGCCTTAGGTTTCTTTGGTGATGAACTTTAGTTTTCGTTAGCCCCACTTGCTCTGCCATTCCTGCTGTTTTGCAACAGGGCTTAAAAGTGCTTTAAGTGCTTGTGACCGCCGTAATGAATGAAAATGTCTTTCCAGCACTGAGAGGATTGCATTAGACTGAATAGTCACCTCACTTGTAAAAGCACTATTAGAGTGGGGCAGCTGTAAGTAAGGATAACGATTTGTGTCCACTGCTTATTTACTGAAAATTGTCAATGTATTATTTATTGAGAGCTCTCCAGACAGTGCTTGTCAGAATAAAAATGTCAGCTCTGAGCAAAATGTTATAATACATAATAAAAATGCTAGGTACGCGTTTTAGAAAGACAACTAATTAGACCTGCTTTTTCTTAAGGAAGAGACAGTAAAAATGTCTAATACTGTAGACTTTTTCAATTTGTGTCTTTTTCTTTTCTCCCTGCTCAGCTCAGTATTTGGTTTAAAAACTTATCATTCCTGAGAAATAATTTGAAAAACTTTGTAATGTTGGCATTAGATTCTTCAAGTAGTAGGGAGGCTTGCTGAACGAGGAAGGCCTTGGCTGGCCGTTCTACAGACAGTAGTGCTCTCACCTCCATGTTTTGTCTGAAATTAGATGTCACTTCCTCCCGGAGCAGTGCTCATGGAAAACTGCCTCCAGTGTAAACAACATAAAATTATTAAGCTTATTCCTCAGCCGTGCTAATTAACCCCAAACAAATTTCACATTAAGGAAACAGAATTCAATCAATGTAAATGTTATTGCTGTGTATTACTGTAAGCAATAATATAGTGGCTAAAATAATTAATTATTTTAGCTTTTTTAAAAAAGAAAATATTTTTTCTTGTGGTGTTGCAAAATGTTTTGTGGATTTATTTATTTATTACTTTTTCTTTGACCTTTCCTGGCATAGAATATAAAAGACTCATCTGGCTAAACGTGGGTGATATAGTGCTGTTTTTTACAATGGGATTATTTTTTGCAGCTGGATTGTTAAAAGGGAAAAGTGTATTTTGTTGCGGTTCAGATTTACTTAATCTAATATGTTTTCATTGGCAATATGTACACAGATTTACTCTTACCTCGTGTAGCTGACTACTCATTGTAGCAGTCTCTTCTTTTTTTCTACCAGTTTTAAGTAAAAAGGAATGTGGTAGTGGTAGTGAAGGAATGATAAAAGAATAGTAAATGTAATCTACATCAGAGGGGGAAAATTTCAAAATGCCATTTTACTGTATTCCAGGTTTTGTGAAATATTTGCCAAGAAATATTTTTTTTCCTGTTTTTAAAATCTGAGCTTACATAGAAAGTCAAATTATCCTCTTCATGATAATTTTTCTTACATTAAAAAGCACCAGATTTTAAAACAATTGCTTGGTTATGCCTTTGGTAACTGGGATAAAATTTATCGATACCATCATTGTCATCCTCAGAGACCTTTAAAGGCATGAAGTGCAGAAGACAGATGACATGTAACTTTATTTTTCACACAGTAGAATGCATATTTATTTATCAGTTAGAGATTGCATATTTTAGTATACAGAACACAAATCAAATACTATTCATATTAAGATTATTCTGAGAAATGATACATTTTACCCAACATATATCAGCAAGTATTAAATTAACTTTGAAATTTAAAGTAATTACTTCTGTAACACAATAAAACAAAATATTACTTTTTCATAAGATTTAACACCCACAATTTCTTTGTAATTTTACCATTTTCTAGCAAATGTAATCCTGTTTTTCTCTATCCATCGTTATTCTTAATTACTTACTCTCCTCTAATAAAACTTTTTTCATCTTGGTAGAAATATTTAATCTTTAATCATATCTTAAATGTTTAGCAAGCAGGTTGTTACTAAGTATTTGCAGTAGTGCCAAAGCTAATAACAATACTGTAAGTGTTCCAAGAAATAGCTGTAGTGTGTCACTAACAAAACAAAAACTAATAAAAGTAATTCAGAGACAAAAGAAATTAAACTTTTGTAGGACTATTTTAAAATAACGTCTGAATGGACAATTTGTCTGATTGTATATTTTGGTTTTAAATGATTTGCTTCAGTTTATTGCTTCTACTTTGTTCTATTTCTCTTGTTTCCATAGCCAGATAGTTGTTTTTTTGTTTTTACTTCTTTGTGTATTCTTTTACTTTTCTAAATAGAAAATAATTTTAGATTTTATTTCTTTGCATTTCATAGGTAGCTGATAATGTACTGCATATATAAGAAATTATGCTCAGTAATTTATAAAACATAAATCTAAACAATTAAAATTTGTATCGAACATTTCATCATTTTATATGTTTATGTCTGTAAGTATGTTTAAAGCAAAAGGTTTAAATACTATACATTCTATTGCAAAATATCTAGGATGGCTAAATATGGTAACTAGAACTTTCATAGTCCTCTGGTATCCAGGGCACCTAAATTATTTTAAACTAAAAGATTTCTATGATTAATATTCCTATAATTTAAAGTTACACTATAATGACAAGCCAATCGATGCAATAAAATTCTAAAATAAGAGTCCTACTTAGAAGAACCTATATTAGTATATTTTAAAATGAGATGCAAAGGGTTGTATCCAGTATTTTATTCCGTTTAAGACTATAATTGACAAACTGCAGTAATCATGCCTTTATGTATTTTTCTCCCTCTACTGAATTCATTTAAAAATGAAAGTAAAAAAGGTAAAAAGAAACTCCAGAATTTTGAAACCCAGTGGTCCTGAAGTGATGGGAAAATAGCCAAGGTGTCACAGCTAATTTCTGACCCTGTTTTATGAGTTCTGCTGTTCCTTATTCCCCCTGTCAGCCTGGGAATCCCTGAGGCTGTGCAAACTGGCTGAACATCACTCAATCCCAGTTTTATATCCCCTTTTAATAATGTTGAGTCTATTCTGTCCAACTTTGATTCAGACAACCTGCTTGTCTTGAAAAAGTGATATATTTAATCAGTGATTCTGTCTCCAGCATAGCTCCCACTGCGTGTGACTAGAGCCAGAGAGTAGTGCAGTGGTCTGTCACTTCTATTTGAATGGGTAATGTGGAGCCCATCAGCTGAAAAGACAGGAGCTGGAACTGCTTGTTAGGACACATGATCAAAAGCCACTCTCTGCTTTCTGCCAATCAAACCTCATGTCGCCTTGTGGGGCAGACATTAAATAGATTTTTTTTTCTGCCGTACACTGTGGGCACTTTGCCAGTTTGACATGTGAACTGTTACAAAAGATAGCAGAGTTTCGACCGCTTGCTGACTGCTTTAAAATATTACTGAACACTTGTCAAAATGAAATATTCATAATGCTATATTATGATAAATTCAGTGAAATATTATTCAATGCCTGTATACTGTAATTTATGGAATTTTTTTGTTCTTGTTGGGGCAGAAGAAACAGTAGACATTTGCTTCTTAGGTGAAAGTAAGGAAAGCAAAAACTCTGTAACAATCAATCCAACTGCAAAGCCAACAGAACTATGTTTTGAATAAGATGATTATTGCTTTATGGAGCTAACGTTAGTAAATTAAATATTATTTTACATTATCTGATTTCTGCTTTAAAAATGACCTCTAAGTCAAGATAGGAGAGTAGTTTTAGTATTTATTGTATTCTGAACAAAAAACATTTAAAGCTTTATTTTGATTTAATTCAGGATTTTTAGATGGACACATTTCTGGTTGGTGTTTTTAATGTTTTCTTTTTTTTGTCATTCCCTAAAAATTTTCACATTATTTTACTGCCTCATCTTTGTGCCAAGGCAACCTAATAATGATGGGGGCATAGACCCATTTCTAAGCTTTTAAAGAGAAGAATGAATGCCTAAATATAGTACTTTTCACTTAAAGGTCATTAGATTTGGCATTTTTAACAATTTCCAAAACACCCAGTTAACTGTTCTAAAGCTGTTAAAATCATAGTTGGTGTTTTGATATCTCCAAACGTGCCACTTGGTACTTGCTGTTTCTTCTCTAATGATCATTTTAAAAGGAGTTAAACATTTTCACCAAAACATACCATGGTAATCTAGTGGAACTCATTTAAACACTGAGCTACACATAAACAGCTGCTCCTTCAATAAGCCATTCTTTATAATACCCTTATTACCTTCTAGTGTCTCAAATTCTGATTAGTCAACAGTGCTGATTGCTGTACGACATTCCGTTGCCCATCTTCCTTCTGCTCAGCTGCTCATATCTTAGTTGTTATTTGATTACAACACAACTTGTGCATTGTTTCTCCAAGTTGCTCTTTATATTGTGCCTTAAAAACTCTGAATTATCCAGGGAAACTGGGATGGTGTGAAAGTGACTTTTTTCACACATATTTAAAATGTCTGAATAAAGCATGGCATAAAGAATGCATAATTGTGGAATTCCTGGGTTGGGAAGAATATTTGTAATTTAAAACTCAGTACTTACAATCAAATTATGAAATAGATTAAATATGTGGAAGTGTTTTGAAAAGCATATAGCACTTTAAAGATGTAAAAAGTTATACGATTGTTATATTATAGTTATTACATTTTAGTCAGATATAATGTCCTCTAATAGATTGCTATATATGTAGAACCTCACGGGAACAGCCTAAAGAACCTTCATCTTTGCCCCAGGTCTAGGTAATTCTAGTCCAATTGCTGCGCAGCAATCGATGATACACCACCAAACAGGAGAGCATGGTGGTGGTTTCAGTTATGATGAAATAAGTAAGGGTGGGAAGAAGGTCTATAATGAAGTTTGAATTTCAGCTATTCCTTTGTGGTGACCCCTTGGAATTTACTCTTGGTGAGGAGGAAATGCTGACACACTAGAAACGCAACCTCAGTAAAGGCCTTAAATCTGTCACTGTGCTCAGGAGTCTGCTCTGAAAATAGCAAAGCTCTTTTGGTAGATTAAAATCGGTGTGAATGGGAACAGATGTTGACATGCTTTCCTTCATCTTCAGGGATGCCAGTTAAAGAGGAGTGGGTCAGTAAGGTTAGGTGGTAGGAAATACACGAAGTAGGCAAAATTGTTCTATAACAGGAGTTCTCTTTTGTAATGTTAGTCAATAGAATTGTATTCATCTTTGGTATTCCAGGTAAGAATTATACCTACATTATTGTATCTAAAGGAAAAACAAGGGAGGTGGTGATTGTTTGTGAATGGGCTCTTTTTGGCATTCTCTCATCGTCATATTGGGTGTAAATTGTTTCAGGCTACTATTAGGTTTCAACTTTCTGACATCATTTTGGCATAGCTAAAGTATTTGTTGAGCTCGAGTACTTTTATTTGTTGACTACAAGTACAAGTCTTTGTACTCGTATTTGTCAAAAATAATGAAAATGGTTTATGCACTAAAAATGCACAATTTATCAAATAGCTTGTATAGCCAATTTAAATAAGTCTCATAGAAGTTTCAGTCTTGATTTGAAAAAATAGCATAGGATGAATTTATTTATAAGAACCTTAATAGTTTCTCTCAATTCCTTTTACATTTTAGATTACCTTATAATTTTCTAAATCTACATGAACAATAATGATCAATTTTGTCAGTATTATTCACACCTTTTATTAATTTAACATAGATGAATAAATGTGAATGTTGTGAAGAGTTGATTGGGAATAGATTTTAAATCTGACAGTTAGATTACAGGGTACCTAAGAAAAAATGGCTCTTTCACTAGGTACCTAGTAATTTAATTCTTGTTTGAAATTATTATAATTTATTACAGTGTGTGGGTCCTAATGAATGTCTACTATTAAATGAAAAGGAGAAATTGAAATTAAGATTATGAAATTCTTTTAACTCATATCTTAAAATCCTCTTAAACAATTCAGAAGACATTAATAAGCTATGTGGGTTTCTTTCCATATTCTGTAATGACAAATAAAAACATTTTTTTCAGTGTTTAAAGATTCTTGTAAATGTTGAATGCCATTAAAACTCAAAGCATGCAATCTCAGAATTTTATAAAATGGCAGTAGCCATTATAAGAGCATTAAAATTGGCAATTCTATTTAAATATTTATTTGGACTATACCCAGACTTTTCTAGCATTCAAGTTTTGCAGAAATGACTGTTCCCTTAGTATTAAACATTTAATGTAAGACAATTTGAGTTTTCATAGAGTTATAAACCATACCAGATTAACATTTAAAAAATTCCAAATACTAAAGAGACTTTTAAAATGTTAGTAAAAATTTAGAAATAAAATAAAGATGTCCAAATACTCATGAGCATTGAAAGTTATCACTCCTTAATCTAAGTAAAAGCTAGCATGTGCACAAAATGAAGTTCAAGTCTTTTAAAAAATAATAATTCCTGGACAATAACAGTGATACTGTGTGACAATTTTCCCATCCTGATGGATTGTCTGAAATGCCATTTGAAAGAACCATTATGTGAGTGAGTGTCTTACCTGGGTAGAAACCCCTCTTTTAAATGTGGTCATGTTTATTTGAAAATTATTTAAGGAAATATGCTTTCTTTAAAATTCCTAAAGTTTTATTCCTAATTTCTAGAGATTTTCTTTTCAGTGAGGCAGCTCTAATGCATATATAAACTAGTAATTAGTTTATTTGTAAAGAGAGAAAAAAGAAGCAAGTTGGTGATAAGTTTACCTTTGAGTGCAGAGACTAGCCCTGGGGTAGGATTTTGACTGCTTGAGAACAATACTTTTAGAGCCTGGCTTTCTCTCCTTGTGATGACCTTCCACTACCAATCCTGGATAGGAGAAGTATAATGTAATTTCTTCAGAGGGTAGCTCTTTTGGCAGATTTTTGTTGGCTGTTCCTTTGAGGATAAAGAGCTGTGCCCTTAGAACTGAATCAATTCTTCATTCTTCTTCTTTGTAATAAAATTCTGTTTCCCTCCCCCCATTTCCACCCTACTTAAGGATGCATTGCCAAAACAATGTAGTGAGAGTGCTAGCTGTTTTTAGATGGGAAGATGATTTGTTGCCTCTGATAATCTGCTCGTTGAGCTCAAGTTAGCTCAGGCGTCTGAAAGAAATAAACGGCAGAAACAAGTAGGGCACTACTCTTAGTAATGATTACTGATCTCCTTTAAAAATGTTTACAGTATTTAATAGAGAAACAGTTGGCTGGAATTTATTCTGTCTCAGTTTCTATAAATAACAAAGCCTTTTCTCATCTATCAGTTATGTCCACGTGGTTGCAGTTACAGTGTTTAGCACTGTAACTAGTTCCAACAGTTTAAATTCTGGTGTCTCTCATCTACTATTACAAAAGGGTAAAATGGGCCAACTGCAACAGGGGGATAGGCCGAGAAGACAACTTTCTCATATTATGCGGTGTGAGAGCATGATGATGGTGCTGTGAAAAACTGCTTCTTTAAAACATTTTGGCTAATTGTGGTGCAGTAACTTTAAAATGTTAATTTTGAAGAGCATTGACAAATTTGCAAAACCGTGTCTACTGTTATATATTTAATTAGATTTTTCTCCTTTGTGCCTGTTTAAATGCTAAATGAAAGATGGAAATATGTTTGCTCTAAATATTTGATATGATTGAGATGAGATTAAGCGGTTTAAATGATTTAAAAATTGTATTTACTTTAGTGCAATCTGTTAGATTCAGATTCAATGCTACTCTGTCATTTGGTTTGCTTTATGGTACTGTATAACAAACAAGACACTAAGGGTTAAACTATTCAGCACACGGGTAAAGTTAAAAATCCAAGTTCCCTCTTTCCTTCCCATTTATAGAGTTCTTCAGGCAACGTTGAGTTTGCTGTTCAGACATTAGCTGTACTTCTTAGCAATGACCTTGTGGGCACAGTGGCACTTTCCAGCTGTATTCAGCCTATCCGTCGGGGTATAATCATGCTCAGTCCCAGCACTGCAGGCTTGGACATATGTTGAGTTTTATTTCTTTCTTCTGACATTAATCCTATTCACCAGCTGTTCTGCCAGCTGCCATTCTTCAGTTTAGAGATTACGTTTTGGGGAAACCAACAAAGGTCTAGTTGACCACTGCTTTCTCTTTTCTTTTTTTTTTTTTTCCTGTTATTCCATAGAAATGATAGGAAGCGGGTGTCAGGAGAACTCAATCTTTTCCCACTATCACCTCACTTTTTTTTTTTGGATCCTAGACATTAACATGATTTATAATCACCTTCAGTATGTTGTAGATAAGCTTTCCAAAGAGCCAGATTACCACCTTACTTAAAAATCCCTGTTCCTTAAAAAGGTTTTAAGTTTACATTGAAGGATATAATTAATGTTTCTTATGCTGCTGTATAAACAACATTAATTAGTGGCAATTTCTTTTGATATCCTGGAGTATATTCCAGCTGAAAATATGCTTTCAGTTCTTTGTTTTTCCTTGCAGGTTTGAGAACATATCTCAGTTAAGATGATACATTTTTTTCCCTGAGCTATGGTTTTGCTAATCTTGTTTGAATGGGCTATTAAATCTCTGTTACACTCATAATATATACTAATAAGTAGTATAGATTTCTCACTTCGTATTCCAGATGATCTGTCCATAAGCAGGATGTTAAACATCTGTAGTTTAAGCCTCTGGGACTAACAAATGCATTAAGGACAGAAAGAAATGTGGCCTGTACAGTAAGGTCACAGACCATGAGGTAAAGAAGCAGCCCCAATATTATTAAGTCTGCACATACTTTTCCTTTTTAATCCTTCCATTTTCATAAAGGCAAAAAGAACTAATAGACTTAAGTTGTAATCTTTTGCAGTACGTATTTATTACATTAATACCAACAAATACACAAAATCTCATATGCGTTATAGTTCTCTCAGCTGATATTTTGATGTTTTGTCATTTAAAATACCTTCCGAATGACTCACATTAGCATTCTCTTAGCTATTAATTTACCTTAGAAGATAAGGTCAATGCAAATTTATTTAACAATGAGATTTTACTTTTGTCTTTTAACTTTGAGGTATATTATATATTATAGTAAAGAACTCAATTTAAATAGCACCTCAGGCTGAAGTCGAATTAAGAAAACCCCACTAACTTAAAAAAAAATACCCAAAACTAGTTGTATATTTTAGATTATAGATATCTGTTTGTTTGTTCCTTCTTCCATTCGTCCAACCATTATCCATATATTTTCCATATATCCACCTAACCACTTATTCATTCATTGATTGATTTACTCACTTATTCCTCTGAACAGGATATTACTTATTGAGCCACATAAACGAAAACATCGTATCTTGTGTTTACCAGTGTAAACCTTCATATATATGTATAAATCTATAGAGAAATGAAAGGAAGTTTATAAATTGTCTACTGAACAAACTATTGATTCCATACCATCCTTCTCTTCCCCAAAGATCTGACAGTAGTGAACCCCATTTTCTAAATATGGACATTCTATTTATAGAAATATTCATATTTTTATTGGTGGCCAAAGCACTGCTTATAGGAAAACCTACAGGTGACTAATAGGAGTTGCTCACTAAGTGGAATAATGAATAGTATTAGGTGTCAATTAAATCAAGCTTCCCCGAGGTGCAGGTGCTCCACAATGTACTGACACATTTCAAGTAGCAGTGCCACTTCACCCATGCATATGAACAAGCACATTTGCATATTAAAAAGCTGAAAATTATTTAACTGAAGCAAAAGTCTTTTAGAGATGATGGAGGTTATTAAAACTGTTGACAAGAAAGAAGGTAATTGCCTGAAAATGAGAGATGACATTCTGCTATACACAGGGAACGTTGTTTTTGTTGTATTGTGCAGCAGTGCCTGGGTGTATAACCTATTACATTGAGATTGCTCCTATGCAATTAGACCCTTTTTGTCCTCACTTCAATAAGGCTATGATTATGAAGGATTGAAGAACACTTGGCATATTGAATGTCTGTTGTTTTTATAACTTCGTCAGAAATGACAAAACACGTTTTGTGTCCTGTTTTTTCTTTGTAGGCTTATTGATTCTGTGATTATAATATTCATAAAAGACAATGTGTTCATGGTTGAACACTCTGTCATTTATACAGGTTTTATTTTTTCTGTCTCAGCATAGTATTTGTTTGAATGCCAAGGTGTTAGTCATAAGATGAGCAGATTTTTTAAAGTAAAAGATGAATAGGTGAAAAGTTTATCATGCTAATAATCCCAAATATTACTATTAAAAGTGTCATAAAAATGGATGATTTCATAAGTTTCAGATGGAAATAATTCACCAACTAAGAAAACTTGAAAGCTATTTTACTTTCTCTTTGATTCTGAGCTGTTTATTTTCACTCTGATTTTTGAAAGAGCTAGTGCTTTGGCTATATTTGTTAGATGAAGTGAAGATTCATGGCCCAGAGGAAGGTATTTTCTTGATCTGTAAGAGACAGTGCACTGGGTTGACTTACTCCATTCCATAGGTAGTAATGGAAACAAGTTCGGTGAAATGACAATTGAAAATGAAACATGGCAAATTGTTGCAGGTGTAGGAAATTTCAGGGTTTTGCGCTTTATTAAAATTATGCTTGTTAAAAGACTTTATATCTAATCATCCTAATTGGGCTTCAGCTCCCAGCAGAGATACTGTGGCAAGACATGAAGTCCATTTCCATCATTATAATCTTTCCTTGAAGATGAATATTGGTGTGGTCTGGGACACAGACATCATAAAATATTCAACTGGACTTCGGGCTTATGACAAGTGCCCTTTTCCTTTTGGACCAATGAGATTGTTTTTATTTCTTCTATGGATTTAAATCCAGGACTAGTTTGTCAGACACAGAATTGATAGTTTCAGAAGAAAGCCCAAGTGTACCCAGAAAGTTTGCTAGGGTGTTGTCATTTGTGGGCTTCTTCATTCTTTGATTTGGATGCATCTGGGCTTTAGTAAATTAAGAGGCACACCTAGGGTTTTTGTTAGCAGCTGTCTAGTGATTTATCTAATCTGACATGTTCATTTCTTTAAGTTGAAGAGGGAAAATGTCTTTAGGCGTGCAATCTGACTCTTGATTAAAAAGATAAAAGTGAGATACCCCAGTTCTTTTCAAATTCACATTATTTATTGCCTGCTGAAAACCTTACCTATTAAGATGAAAATCCTAATATAATCATGCTCAAAGAGTAACAGATAGAAACCCCCAATGTATGCCAAACTTCATATACACATACCTAGCCGCATACTCTGCACCTCAATTTCCATTTGCATAATCTGGAGTTACATGATATTAAATTATTTTTATTCCAGTTGCTCTTGAATGATCTTGTTTAAAATGTTGAAAACAACCTTACTACTTCATGTGACTGATTTTAGTAGGGAGTTATCATTGTTTATAACTTTATAGAGAGTTAATAGAAGTTATTTTCTTGGCTAATAAAATTTTAAAAAAATTACAGTTTGTTTTGGTGCCATTACTTAGAATTTTTATCAATTAAGTCTATTAATATGAAGATATTTAGCTCTCAGAATAAATTATATATTTTACCTGACTTATACCTATCAGTTTATGGGTTGGAATTTTAAAAAGCAAAATTCAAAAATTAGTTTTCATTTTAATTTTTAAAAAAGAACTAGGATATAGTCATGTTAAGTATGATTTGTTTGATAGAGAATGAAAAATAAATCTAAGAGAAGTTAGAATAATGAATCTCAGGATTTGTTTTGGAAACAAAGAATTATATAAAATATTTTCCCTTTGTCAAATGATAACTTATGTATGTTGCCATCATGTAGGATTACTGGAGAATCAAGGGTATACTTTCATATTTTTTGATAAGCGAACTGTTATAACAGCTCACTGCCTGATGCACAGTTCACAAGTTGTCATAAGTCTACATGTAACATGTGTCCATAAATGTTTCTTAGGGTATTTGATAAATAAATGAATGGGTCCTAAAATATCTTACTAAAAGATATGTAGGATTATAGCAATGCTTAGCGTTTCAGCAATTTGAAGAAAATTCTAGCTTTTAATTATATGTTTTCTCCACTCTTACATTCTCTTCTGATAACTACATTTTCCTTATGTTTAGCAAGTCTCGGGGCCAAATAAACAAAACAAAGCCTATATGTCATCCCATTGTAAGGTTGGGAGTGGTAAAATATGAGACAGCAACATTTTTAAAAGGTAGGTGCACCAGATTATGTGGGCAGAAATGGACTGAAGTATTTAGGTGGCTGATCCAGTGTAGATTAACTGTATAAAAGCAAATATGTTGATAAACCAGGTTGAGCAAGCATTTGAAGAAATTGGGTGTGATAGGAAGGCAATCTTCTGAATCAGGGAATATTAAAGCTTTGGGAAATTATAGTACATTCCTGCCTTTTTTCCTATTCCCTCTACTGAACATTTTTCAGGTAAAATCTGGTTAATGAATAGCCGGCGTACCCACAAAGTATGAAAGGCAGCCTGAATCCTGAAGGGTGTATATGAAGGAGAAGACACCATTAACAGGGAGCTGGTCTCTGCTCCTCTCTTTCTCTTCTCCTATGCAGATGAAATGTACCCAAGTTTAAACACGTCTTAAATTTTGGTTGCAACACAGCTTCCTTCTTCCCTTCTCTTTAAAAATTAGCAAGAAACCAAGAAATTCCATGATTATAGCTAAGACCCTAAAACTTCTATGTGTGTGGTCAAATATATGATGGTTTTACTTGGGAAAGTAGGTGCATCAGGAAATTTCTGGTTCGTCCCTTGTTAAGTTAATAATACTCAAGTTAATTGTACATAGTAGTTTACAGTTCGCAAAGAGCTTTCACTTGCATTTAGTGTCTTAAAAATTTTGAGTGGAAGAAAGGGCAGATAATTTTATAAAAGAAAGGAAATTAATGATGAATATATTGAATAGCTCGTATATAGGGAGTTGGAGTAAAACTTTAGGTTGCATAGTATTCCGTGTTCTCTGTATTCTTCTATGTAACCATTCAGTATGACATGGTATAAAGGTGGAGCATTTGAGTATAATGGAGGCCTCTGGTTGAGGTGACTTGAGTTACAGACTCATGTAATTAGGACTGGTTAAACTCATTTGGACTGTGATTTATTTGAGCATTAATTTGTCTTCAGGTCTTCTAGGTTCAGGTTAATTTGTCTTTCAGGTTCAGGAGCATTGGTTATTTTAGGGCTGGAATAGTCAGTTTATGAGAGTACATGTGGGTGTGGTAGAAGGAAGCGGGGGTAGGCAGGGAGAGAGGGTGGGAGGGAGAGAGAGGGCAGGAGAGGAGTCAGAGAGATAGAGACAGAAACTTTTTTAAGAGGAGGAGACTGAGAGGAAGAGATATATAACTCAACATGCCATATCTCTTTGTTCCCAAATACCTCATAAAATAAATTATTTTTGAGTGATTCATTATAAGAAGTTTGCATGTCAAAGATTTATCTACATGACCATTTGAACAATAGCATCAAGAAATTTTGTGCTTTCATATTGCTAGAAAAACTATCAGATTTATACCTGTTTGCTTGTATTTTTCATAATAATCCTCTTCTCATAAAAACATTATTGAAAAAAGCTTCAAGCTCATACAATGTAGAGAAAATGATGTGATGATCCTTTATGGTTTAAAAAATTCTCAGAATTTCATGTATTCTCTTGCTTTTTGTTTGATTAAAGTTTAATTTAAAATATTAGTAACAAAACATGTCAAACATATAGACAATAATACACACAAATTTATGTTACTTATTTAACATGTACTTTTGTTTTTGAGGTTCTGGAGATTGAATCCTTGAAGCCTTGCACTGAGCTACATCCCCAGTCTTTTAAATTTTTTTTAAATTTTCACTAAATTGCTAATTTAGGCAGTTTGAGCTAGACCCTGCAATCCTTTTACCTCAGCCTCCCAGAGTAATGTGGTTATAGGAATGTACCACCACTCCTGGCTTTATTTTTTTGTATCAAATATGAACATTAGGCTACAATAATTGAAAGATTGAAAATAGACACATGGCACAGGAAACAGGAAGAGTGTAAAGAGAAAATTTTATATTTTCTCAGCATATGCTTGCTAGCATTTCTTTTATATAAGATGGCACTATGCATAACTAGGTGTCTCATGAGCATTTTTTAACATATTGGTTATATCAGAGATAGTAATATTTTATTTAAAGCATTTGTATTGCACTTGGGTCTTAAGGACATACTTAAGCATTCTTGTTTCTCTTGGTATATACCAAAAGTTTCTTGCTCAGGTATGCCTGTTGGGAAGTCACTGACAACAATCACAAACCTCATTAGGCTTTTGTGTATCTCATTGCTTAGTCATTAGATCAAAGTGCGCTGATCCTAGTACACTGAGAATTTTTTATGTAGTATCTCCTTTTGACAGTTACTATGCACCCTGGAAGTTTGTGAAAGTCATTCTCTTGATAGAGAGGGAAATTCTCTCCAAAAGCACTAAATAGAACAATGACTAGACATTCATATTATTTGGCTTCAAAAATTATATTAAGCTACATTTCAGCAAGCTTAGTTGCTGGTACTTGTGTGTTTACCTTAGGACAATATATATCTTACCATCTTATAAGGCATATATTAAAAATGATTTATTTCTACACCAAAATTTTATTTACTTGAGAAACTCTAAGAATGAAAACTACAAAAAAAAAAGGATATTATTTTTGAGGGTTCATTGGAAAATTCATTTTTCTACACCTAATAAAAATATTTATAAAATCCTTAGACAATTTTCCTTTCATAGTAGATCAGTACTTGTAATATAATTGAGTATGTTTACTAATCTGGGATCAGGCAGCATCTCAAAGGTATCACTGAGTCTGTAATTATCATATGATACAGAGTGATGGCGTGTGTTAAAAACTGGGTGAATTGTTCATTCACCTCATCACATATTTTGAGCTCCTTTTGTATGTCATGTACAGTCCCAGGAATAAAAAAGTTGAATACTGACGTTTTAAAATTTTTTCCTGAGTTTTTTTTTTTTTTTTTTTTTTTTT
>NW_022900928.1:13726725-13729865 GCF_012274545.1 Fukomys damarensis
TTTTTTTTTTTTTTTGTATCAGGGATTAAACTTGAGTCCTTGTGCTTGAAGGGCAGGTGGCAGACCCCTGAACTAAATCCGCGGCCCATGAGATTTCTTTTTAATAATTATTCTTTTCTATCAGTTTGGGATAAAAATATCTGGTTACATAGTATTATGTTTTGGTCTAGTTAATTGAGAATTGATTGTAATTTGTTATATTTAATGAAACTGCTTGGTATGTTTCATTACAGTTCAGTTAGCCTCAGTTGACACTTACCCTCCCAAACTAGGAAGAGTCTGCTTCATATAACAAATTAGAATTTATTATCTAATTTGCAATTGAAGTGCATGCTATGTGCTTTCTTAGGTATATGAGATATATATTAGTGATCATAAAAGAAAAGGAAAGGTAGTGTTCAGAGTTTAGGACACATTTCATTATAACTGAAAAATACAAAATATTTAAAAAGTTAAATGAGCATAGTAATAGGAACAAGGAACAAAAACTTTAATTAAACCATATCTTTACGATGTCACACAGGAAATAGTAGGGGAAGGTTTGGTATAGATGCAGGTAAATACTGACACACATGGGTTTCTATAGCAACTGTACTTCCCTACCATAGCCCTTCGAATACGCTTTGTAATTGCCTGGTTATGTGCCTGTATTCCCTACCATACTGAAGCTCAGCCAGGAAGGGCACTTATTTGTTTAATTCGTCTTTTTCTTTCTAGCCTGTAGCATATTTCTTGGGACTTTGAAGATGATCCAGAAAAATATTTTGGGTGAGTCAATAAAAACACTTAAATTAATATAAATGGTAAATTCCATAATAGAAACATGAATAAAGAAAGAAAGATAGAATAAAAAGGACCAAAGAATTAAAACATTTTCTTTGAAGTATAAAATCTGAAAATATTTGTATGCCTAGATATGGTTAAAACTAGTTTTATTCATATTCTATCAGAATACTCTTTTTTGCCTATTGACAAAGTCCAATAACATTTTCAAGCTATAAACTAACTCCTGGAGCAATAAAAACTAAACTTTTGTTCAGTAGCAAATAACCTAAATTCTATGAAAATTAATAACCCACATACAAATATAGTAAGTCTGTTAATTAAATTATTTGACTAGTATGAACACCCAATTTTCTACTACAATAGACAGCAGACTTAGTTTGGTAATTTGAGATGGGAGATATCTGCAGTTTTAGGTTATTAGAGTTAACATTTTATGGTTGAAAAGAATGCCATTTTTTTGTTAAATATTAACCTAAAAAAAGCATTCCATCTTATTATTTATCAACATTAAAAACTGTGAATAATTATAATCTGAACTTGGTAATCATATTTTTCAGAAAATCTTTTTAATATGTCAAGGAGACTTTACTTATTTTAAAGTATAACTATTTTAAGTATCTTTTATCTTAGTGTTGTATATTTATGAACATGTGTTTTTGATCCTTTTTTTTTTTTTTTTTTTGGTATCAGGGATTGAACTCGGGTCCTTGTGCTTGTGAGAAGGCAAGTGGAACCACTGAGCTACATCCCTAGCCCATCTGATCCTTTTTGTAAACACTGTTTTTAAACATTTTTAATATTTATTTTAAATGAATTGTCTTCTATCAAATTGTCTCGAGGTACTCCAGTTGTAATATTTTTCACCTTTTAATCATGTTGATCTTAGGCACTTACATTGTGCCACACAAAAATCTTTTTTTTTTTCCTTTGGCATACCAGGGATTGAACTCAGGACCTTGTGCTTACAAGGCAGGCACAGCACCACTGAGACAAATCCCTAGCCCAAAATCATCATTCTTGTTAGGAAATATACAAGAATGTCATGCAAAGTTTTTGATGTTATACTTCTATTTTAATTAAAACTTTAAAAAAAGTATATTGTCATGTATTTTTATAATAATAAAATTTCCTGTTTGTTGCATGAATATTACTTTTAGTCATCTATTACCTGAAATTTGGTGTGGATATTACCAATTGATGCAAACTGAGTAGTACTAAAATGCATGTTTTCATTTCATAATTGACTTTAACCCTAACCAAAGTGATGCTTATATTATCAGAGGCTTCTCTGTCTCTCTTAGTGTGTGAATCTGTGTATATGAACAGTAAATAAATTTTAATTCTACCATTTTTGATACAGACAAGTAATATAATTTCATTTGATATTTTGCCAAAATATTAGGTAAATGTTTATGTGCATATATAATCAGACTTCAGATAATAAGAATATTAATTTTTGGAAAGTGAGGTAGAAATACCCATAATTTGTATATTTCATAAAGTAGTGATAAACTGTTAGATTTAAAAAAATTTTCTTTGTGGTAGTAATCATTGAACTCGGGGCTTCATGCCTGCTAGGCAAGCTCTCTACTACTAGGTTACATCCTCAGCCCTAAAAATCTATGTTTTGATGTATACATGTTTAGACAATATATTTAGTTTCAAAAATTTTCAAATAACTACAGTTTATACATTTTTGCTAAGATACAAATAAAAATTGGCATTTTAATAACAATGAGTTATATGTTTTTAAGATGACAGACTGGAAATCTTGGCCTCAAACGTTTTTATTATGGAATATGTTTTTCTCTCTTCTATTTTTTAAAAAATATTTTTGCATACTCATGTATGGTCTTTAAATTTAAATAGTTTGCACATCTACTTTTGAACTTCATGAATATATGAGAATTTAGAGATTAACATATACGTTATTTGTAAGAATTGGATTTTATCCCAAAGCAAGTAATTTACAATTAATTTTAGGACAATTTATGCCCCTTAATATTACAAACTCAAACATTTTATTTAGAATTAGATAAACTTTATGATACCTAAAGATGAAAGATTTGGTGATTTTCATTTGTTCCTTTGTCTTCTCATAATGTTTCTTCTTTCTTCAAATACTACTACATTGAGATAATTGATAGTCTCCAAGTAAATGGAGCATATTGGTGATTTTGACACAGAAAACATCTTTCATTAAAACTTGAAAAATAGATGATTTTTTTGTCCTTGCAAAATAATTTCTAGGAGAGAAAAAACTTTACCTCAATCCCATAAATCAATTTATTGATTAGAAGAAGTAAAATAAATGAATGTCTGTACTTCCTTTTTTTTTTTTTTTTTTTTTTGTT
>NW_022900928.1:13730302-13826446 GCF_012274545.1 Fukomys damarensis
TTTTTTTTTTTTTTTTGTGTGTATTTCTTTCTAATAAAGACTAGAGACATGGTTTTGTTATCAAATACAAATAACCTATTTCCCTCTGATAAAATTCTGTGAAAAAAATCTTTTTTTTGTTTTTTGTATCTCCTCACCTCATGGGAAGGGATAAATGTGAAGCATTTTATTTGAATTTCATGGCTATATACAGTATTGTATTGTGAAATCATCATATTAAAATACTGCTCTTTGTTTAAATTTTTAGTTGAATTTCATGAGATAAAGCATTTTAATTTTTTTTTGCAACTTCTGTACATTATTATATGTCCCTATTCTTCCCAAATCTTTAGTGTCCTTTTTAGGGTCTATTTAAACATTGGCATCATGTACATTATAAAAGATGCAAATAAGTTAACTATTAAATTGTGCGATTTGTAACTATTATTTTGAAAACGTAATTTTTCTATATCTTATTTACTATACATGTGTGCTAATGTTTATATTTGTATATGCATATAACTCAGTAGAAATATACATGACTTTTGTGATACAGGGATAAGAATTTGTGTTTTATGTTATTGAGAGTGTCACTTAACCTCTTTGAATCTTTTGTAATATTGGGATGTTATCATCTAGTTGATGCCGTTAAGTATCAGATTAAATGAAGTTTTAAATAGTATAAAGTTTTAAAATCATCTGTCTGACCTAAGTACTAGTATTAAAAGATATTAATATGGAGTTCATATGGAAACTGAGGACCAATGGAGTTTTACAATGTTTGGAGTTTTGTTTACCTAATTTCTATAAGCTTTAATGTCTGAGAAACACAGCAGGAAAAACTACACATACCTATTATCTATAATATATATTTGTGCATATGAAAGTTACTCTGTTTTAGAAGAAAAGATACTCATATTTTTGGTACCTGTAATGTACCTGCCCCTCATTCAAAATCTGTGGATAGATAAGCATAAGTGCCTTGTTTGGAGCACTTCTGGTTTCTATTACATTGAGAGAGAGGACTAGGGCAAGGTACCAATGGGACACATATATACAACTGAAAGTGATGTAGAATGTTATGATTTGTGAATATTTGCCAACTTAGATTCATTTTTTAAACAAAGATTTATTTTGTTGCTATTAAAAGTTTTAGACTTCTAATATTTGGAAACTTTTTTGGAAGGTCAGATATAGGATTAAGAAAAGAGCTATCTTTGTTTAATTCTTGTTTGATGGAAGCCACAAGGATTTTCATCCTCTTCTATGTTACTCTGGTGAGAGCTGATTCTTTTGGATTGTGGTGATTGTTTTAATCAATGATAGTTGAATCAATCTACTGTAATTCCAGAGTACATTTTTTTCTTACTGAAAATAGATTGGTTTCTATCACTGAGTAATATTTGATGATAGAAGGTAGGCAGTTAAAAGGAACTTATTGAAATAGTTTTTTTAGTATAGTCTGCATAACATGCAATTAAAAATAGATGCATGTTGTATTTATACATATCACCCTACAAAATGGACACCTCTCCTTGTTTTTTTAAAATAACATATACATCTAATTCATAAAGAGTTCAGTTCTAAAAACCACTAGTGCATTCAGTCACTTGGTGAGATAGTAGCTCATGGTCTAGAGGAAAACCCAATTTCGTTTGGGTTTTTAAGCAAGTCATTGTTTCATTTAGAAACTGAAATCAGTGAATAGGCTTGTTCTCTTTGTAGAGGATTACAATAACACACGGAAGCTTACGAGTGCTTCTGACAGATGTGTTGGCGGATTGCCACAGAGCTAAGGGTGCGGCCCTGACTGACAGCTCGCAATTACATTATGATGAACGGCTCTGATGTGTGTTCGAGAGAAAACCACTTTCTAGAAAGTGAGAGTCATACATACATATGATTCCTATAAACAAATCCACTCAAATAAACTATTATAACTTTCCATTTTATTTTAGTGTTTTGGTGGGCTAACCAATTCGAGTGCTCCTCCTCTGTTTCTGATAAATCAAGAATCAAATCCAAAATTTTTGTGGGAAAATGAATACTATTTTGGGGGCATCAGAATTGCTTTATCGTTGTTTTTTTAAAAACTAAATCCCTAAGGAAACATTTAACTCTTACACAAACACTTGAAACACATATGCATGACCATGGTATGGACACAAATACTATCGGAGTCCAGCATTCAGGAAGAAACTGCTCTTTTTTGGTCAAGTCACTTCTTGATAAGTTTTGTTGTTTGTTTTAACCTTGAAATGCAGTGTAGTCAAACAGCACGGGCGGATTGAAATTTTGGGTCATTTTGATATTTTCTTCACACTTCTAAGTTATTTAAGAAAAATCTGAGTATGGCATCTGACTTTAGATTTCTCAAGAGTTAAATTGCCTCACTGTATAGAATTTCATTACTCAGTGATGAAACTAAAATGCATAAAATATGTGTTAACTAAACTGGCAGTTTTTCTTCATGAATTAAGGAAATGTTGGCTGATTAAAAAAAACCTAAATCATATAAAATGCAAAATTAAGTTTTAGATGTATTTTATTGAGCAATACTGAGATTGTGCAATTTGTAGCTATTATTTTGAAAATATAAGTTTTTATCTGACTCTCTGACAAGCATAAAGAATGATATTCTTGAAATTAGGCAAGGAGCTTCTATTAAAATAGCTAGCAAGCAAAATTTTAATTGAAGAAATTTAAATACATGCTGTAATATTTAGCATATGAAAGAATATAGCTACAATAGTTAAACTTTTCAGAAATTGTAATATAAAAGTAAGGCATTAAATAATACTATTTTCAAAAGATCACATAAAAACTAGAGAAAGAGAAGTTCTTGATTTTTACCCTAAAATTCTCAAAATTTATTATATTATTTTATGTTGTATATGTTAAAAGATAGTCATATGAAGATTTGAAATAATCCAAACACATATTTCTTAATAATTTAAACTACTTTAGTTCTCAGTTGTATAATATCTAGATTTTTGTCCTTTGAACTTTTTCTTTCTTTGTAACACTATGTCAACTGTAATATTTCAAAAGAGCCACATTTTCATTGTTACTGAAATAAATCTTCTATAGTGAAAGAAATATAGTAGAAACTATAGCATTTGAGTGCAAGAATCAGATGTCATACTATTTCATCATAAATAGAACTTCTAAGGCGGATAAATTATAAAATCACAAAAGCTTTTTAGTGTTTTAACTCAGTTTAGTTTGCTCTTTCTGTACTTTTTTTTTTCCCGTCTGTGAGTTTGACTCATTTACCATTCAAACCTATATAAATAAGAATAGGAAGTTTTGGTTGCTAATGTTTTCTGTTTGGGTTTCCTTTTATTGGAGTCCTCAGAACCTCTGAATTTTCTTTACCCCATTAGATCTAAGTGTGTATTCCAGCTTCATTTAATAATCTGTAAGAATTCACTGTTATTTAGGTCTTGAATCATTATTGATAAAGTGATTTGTTGCTGTTATCTATGTTTAAATTCAAATTGGTAAAAACATATTATTTCATTTTCAGGTTGTATTTCATTTCTTGAGTTATGTACCTCCAGCTTCTGTCCCTCTTTCCACAGTCTAAACTTGATATTGGTGCTCTGGGGCATCAAATCGCTATGCTTGCTTTAGGTTACCTATAAGAGGAGTGTTCACTAACATTTTGCAGGTACAAGTTAAGGCCTGTTGCAAAGCTTGGCATCTAAGCTATGAGTTCTAACATATCTTCCAGTGTATAGTTGTGATCAGAAGGGGCTTATATTTGTGAAGAAAATGTATCAGATTGTCTCATGTTTGTACCATGGTTTGTAATTACTATAATGTTTATAAGATAATAAATTCATTAGGCAATTATGTTTTGTTGAGGTATTTGAAACATTATTTGTTTTTAACTTAAAAGCTTTTGGTTAATTAGATTCCATTCGGAATATTTTATTTAAATGGAAGATAGCTGGAATAATCTCCATATTTTCTTTTCTTAATTTTTTTATTCTATGACATTTTGAAAATAAGCTAGTCTAAACAGTAGTAGGAAATAAAAAAAGGATGTCTGTCTGTCTTCTTGAATGTTGAGATGAGATAACTAAAAATTTTATAATGGATAAAATTTGTCTAGATTATTCATCACTGATATATATGCACATATATGTATATTTAAACATTTACTATCAAGTACTTTCTGTAGCACCAGGCATTACTGGCCAAGCATTTTTGTAAATATGATCTGGTTTAGTATTCACAATAGCCCTATGATGGATACTATCTTTATTTCTAGATAATTAAATTGGTTTACTCAAGGCCACAAAGTTAATTGGCAGAACCTGAATTGGAAGCCATGTTGCATGACTGCGAAATTAATACGATTATTTGCTATATGGTAAATGGTAAGAAAAATTGATTGTAAATTCTATATTTCCCTTTCTCTAGGAGGGAAGGCAGGGAGAGAAAATATATTTTTTTCTCCCCTCCAAATCCATAGGTTTGAATCCTTAGGAGTATTTGTAGGCTGAGGGATAAATGAAAGGCAGGAAGCCTATGAAGAGGATTTACCTTTTGTTAAATACTAGGATGTATTACACGTTGCGATTTTTTCTTTTTATCTTATCTAGTTAATTCTAAGAGGGCTGAGCACATAGTATATTAGCTTAGATTGCTATAACAGAATACTATGGACAAGGTGATTTAAACAACAGAAATTTATTTAACAGTTTTGGAGGCTAGAAAAGCCCAAGATCAATGTGCTGGCTGGTTTGACTTCTAGTGAGAGCTCTCTTCTTGGCTTGCATGCGGCTGTCTTCACTCTGTATCCTCACACAGGCATGATAGAGAGAGGGTGTGAAAGGAGCAAAAGGAAGCTCTTTGGTGTCTCATTCGAAAAGGGCACTAATCCATCCTGAAGACCTCACCTCCATAGTCTCATATAAACCTAATTGTCTTCCAAAGTCTCCATCTCCAGATACCATCACATTATGGGAAAGGGCTTCAACATATGTGGGGGAAGCAACTGTGGCTTGTAGCTCATAGTCTTTTTATACCCCATAGGTACTGTGCCTGAGAGCAAAGATTCTTAGGTGACAAGTATTTACTTTCTCCCACTAGAGTTTGAGTCAGTGATACAGATAATGAACATTTATGCCTTAGAGTAAAATTTTTTTTTTTTTTTTTAGTCAGGAAATTTACTGTGTGTAAGAAGGTTAGTGTTTCTGAAATGTGATCTCACTTAATTTTTGCAGCAAATGATGACATTGTAGCTGTTATACCTCAAGTGTTGAAACTTGTATATTAGGTATGTTAGGAACATTTTAGGTTAATCACAAATGTCCATGACAGAAGAAAACAAACAAAACAACTCAGCACACTGTAGCTTAAAGAAGTAGGTGTTTATTTTTTCCCATAACAAGAAGTGTAGAGGTTAGTGGTTGTTGATAGTGATACAGGAGGTTAATATTAGGACTTGTTCTGCATCTCTTCAAACCTTCTGGCCTTCCTTTCATCACTCTAAGTTGGCCAAAAATAGCCCCACATTTAAGAGAGGGATCAGAGGACAGTACATGAGAAAACATTATTCTGTGTGCTTCTCTCTTTTTTATGGGATGGGAGTCAAATAAGTAAATCCTCTAGAAGTTCCATAGCAGATTTCCTGTTTGTCTCACATGACCTAGAATGAATGGAAAGCACTTTAGGGAGAAAAGGATTATGAGTGGCTTTCAGATTGCCAACCAGAGTCCTACAGAAATAGGATTCTAGATTAGGTCTTTTAATTTTATTTTGCTAATTCTCTAGCAGACTTTAACTTTGCCAAGGGAAGGCATACACATGACTTTGAATCTGTAAGAAGTCATACTCTTGTGTCTTTTTAGAAAGAATTTTGAGTGACATCTACAAAAATTGTACAACTAAGTTAGATGTACTATATGTTACTTATTAGCTGTTTAATATTGAGGAAGTTTTTTTTTTAACTTCTATGACCTCTTCCAACAGACTTTTAATATACAGTCCAACACTTACAGTACTTAGTTTATTGGATATCATATAAATCAAGTATTATCATTATCAAGAACCCAAAACTTGGTAATTATCACTACTATGGGTAGAAAAAGAACAAAGTCTTCCAGAAGATTATAAATTTTCATGAAATACAACATGAATCCATTTGTATTTTTGACCATATTTAAGGCAAGGTCTATGATGGTATTAACTGTCTACTGTGAGGAAAGCTAAGATAGTACATGAAATAATTTTTTAAAACTAGAGAAAATTTAAAAGAAGCAAAAGAAAATAATCATTCTTTCTGGGGTAGGTTTATCTTGGTGTTGTTTTAATAGTTTTAATTGGGGATGCAGATTGATACCAAGGTCTTTGCTTTGAGCTACATCCTCATCCCTTATTATTTTCATTTTTTAATTTTGAGGCAGGATCTTGCTAAGTTGTCTAGGCTGGGGTCAAACTTGCAATCCTCCTGCCCCAGTGTCCCAAAGTGCTAGGCCTATAGGCGGGAGACACTGTGCCTACAGTTTATTTTTAAAGAAAAATATTTCTAATCTTTTATGAAAAAAAATATATATTGAGGAGAAAAATCATTGTAACAATGTAGAAATTTCTGAAAATAGAAAAAAATTGATACCACCCCTTAGAAATAACAATCATTAATTTTAGATATATAGATATCGTTCTTATACATTGATACAAATAGAAAGATGGATAAGTGGGCAAATAATGGATGACCAAAGATAAAGGTATTAAGTATAGGGTTATATTCTATATGCTATTCAAATAGAAATTGATGTATTTTATTTTGTTTTAACAGAAAAGAAACTAAAGTAGAATTAAAGGAGTTGCTGAATTTCAAGTAAATGTTTATTTTCAGAATTAGACATAATATTTGTTAAAAGATTCCCCTTAAGGTTTAAAAACATATGAGGCATTATGAAAAATTAAGAGGTTTTTCTTGTTATATTTAGTTTTTAAAAGCTATATATTTATTTTAAAAAGAAATAGCTGAAAGATAAGGACTAAGGACTTTATATACTCTAATACTTTCCCTCAAGTCTACACCATCAACATATAAATATATATATGTATGCTTTTTAACTTGGCAATTTTACTTTTGCATAGTCTGAGCTTATGAGTTACATTGTTTTGTATCTTCATTGTTTAGTGTCTATTCTATGTGTATATGAATGCAGTAATGACTACTAGTACTTTCTCTAAATCAATTGAATTTCATTGTTGAGATCCTCACCCCGCCCCCTCAGCCTGCCACAGGGCCTAGGGCTCTAATATTCCCAAGGTTTTATCACATTTGAATCTACCTGCCTTTCATATTTCTATGTAAATGACATATTTCTTTAACATTATATTTTTGGTCGTACTTTCTTCCTTTGATAGATATTTCTTCCTGTTTCTTTGATTTTTCCCTGTTTGAAGATTGAGAAAATTATTTCTTAGAAATGAGAAAATAGTGGAGCAGAAATGGGGAGAACTCAGCAGAAGTGATGTGTAACTTTTATTTTGGAGCTGAGATGTCTTTTCTGAGATTTTGTGATTTGCTTTATATAATGGTTTAATCTGACTAATTATAATAGGTCAAGGCCTATTATTCATTCACTCAGGAGGATACTTTCTGGATCATTCCTCAAATATGTAAATATAGATTAGAGTCTTAATATCTGCCAGATAAAAATAGTCCAGTTGTCTACTTTCTCTATTTTTTCTAGTTTATTTTCTGCTATAGTTTAAGTGAAAAATGAAAAAGATAAAACCCATTTAGTTTGCTTCTTTCCAGGTGAGCAAATGTTAACAATCATTAACATTTTATATACTCACCCATATCTCTGTTTCTTTCTCTACCAGTTTTTGACATTTATTACATTCTGTTATTTCATTTTTTGGTTATGGTTTAGTTATAGAATGTCTCCGAGAGGTCTCATGTATTCAGAGGTGCGGCTTTTGGAAGGTGTTTGGGTCATGGAGGTTCTGCACTAAGTGAATTCATCTCCTAATGAGTTCATAGCTAAATATGCTGGGAGGAGACTGGGCCTGGCTGGAGGAGGATGTGGGTCACTAGCGGTGCCTTTGGAGGACCCTCCCCACCGCCTTCCCTCTCCCTTCCTGTCTTCCTCGCTTCTGCCTTCCGTGGGGTGAGCAGCTTTCTTTGGGCAGGCCTTTCTGCGATGCCATAAGATTTCTAAATTCTAATGATACTATAGAAATAAATACCTTTTGTATTCTGTTCTGAGACAAATTATTTTTGCTTTTCACATTTTCTTTTGGTGACCAAATTCAGTGTAGAAGAGAGATTTTGTAGTAGAGAAGCTGAAAGTATTTAGAAGTAGTAATTATTGGTGAATTTCATGAAGTAGAGATCACCCCCAATTCTGGTTTTATGTTCTTAAAATCTGCTAAATTCTTGCCTTTAAAAGATCTTATACAGTTTTTTGCTTTAAATGAGAAATTTAAATGAATGAAATACACTTTGATCATTAATTAACTTTAAAATAATATTACCTTACAATTAAAGATTTTAAAAAAGCTTCTTTTTGGGGTGGTGTTGATACTGGGGACCGAATCCAGTACTTTTGTGCTGAGTTACATCCTCAGCCTCTTTTTTTATTTCTCATTTTGAGACATCACCTCATTAAGTAGCTAAATTACCTAAACTGGGTTCAGACTTGATCTTCCTGCTTTTGCCTCCCAGAGTTCTGGGATTACAGGCATGCTCTAATACTTCAGGCTAACTTATTTTAAAAACTACTAGACAAAAAGGAAATAAAATCCTATTGTTACAGAATTTAAAGTTTTTAAAAATAAATCAGACTATGCTTTAATATTTTTGAATATATTTGAAATGGTAGAAGAAAACAATTTTATCAATGTGATTTATCGTATCAGTAAAAATTAAAGAATGAATATTGATGAATTAATTATTTAAAAATAACTAGAAAATCACCCACCAATAAACCAAAAGAAAACAACAAAATTAGTAAAGATGAAAGCAGAAATTAATGCCAGAAAATTAAATAATTGACCCAATAAATACAGTTTTAAAATGATACAAAATGAAAAGTTAGCTAAATTGATTAAGGAATCAAGATAAAAGCATAAATACAGACAAAATCAAGTGATTAGTGGAACATGCCAGTTATATTATAGGAAACTGTAGAAACCAAGAGCCATTTTTCAGACTTGTATGCAAATAAATGCGAAAATAATCATAATAATCATAATAATACGGTTAATTTTTGAGAATTTAAGTTACCAAAATTGACCTCATTAAAAATAGAAAGAATAAAGAGGGTAATTTACAAAGAAAAATTATTTTTATCTAGAGAATTGTCACTGAAATACCCTAAAAAAAGTACTTGGTCTGGAAGGTCTCACAGGGTAGTGATGGCATTCTTCCACTACTAGGTGGTCCCAATGTTCCATAAATCATTCCAGAGAAGAGAATGTGGAGAAAACTTCCTATTTTTATGAAGTATAACTTTATACATATACTAATAAAACAATAATACAAAACTAAAATTACAAACCAATTTCACTTATAAACATTGGTGAAGCTGCGAAATAAAATGTTAGCAAACAATTACACAGCATATTAAAAACATATTCTGCTATGACCATAGGGGTTATTTCAGTAATATAAACTTGGATCAACACTAATACTCAAGAAAATATCAGTTGATGAACTCTTTTATTTATGTTATATATTTTTTGCCTCACTATTTGTAATTGGAAACAGCCTAAATATGCATACACAGCAGAATGATTGAATAAACTAGTTACATAATAATTATGTAATGGAGAATCTGTAAAAATCAATTGAAGAGGCTCAGGGATTTAGGTCAGTAGTGCCACAGCCTGCCTTGCAAGCACAAGGTCCTGACTTTGATCCATGGTACCAAAAAAAAAAAAATCAATTGAGGAAACTATGTATTACTCTGTATTATGTATTACTCTATGTATGGAATTATTCTCAAAATAATTAAATATATATGTAGAAGAACATTTATGAAATGTCTTATTTTGTGCAGAAGGAGGGGCCAATAAGAAAAACATACATTTATGTGTTCAATCATGCAGAAAGAAACAGAAGGATAAACCAGAAATTATTGAGACTCAGTGCCTAGAGATGATGGATACAAAAAAAGTAGAAAAGATGGGGTTGATGTGAGTAGGTTGGAGTGAATCGGATGGGGGAGGTGGCACTTATTTGACTACTTTTTTGTGTAATTGTGACTTTTGGACCATATTAATCTTTCTTATACTAAATACACAAACAAAAATGGATGAAGAACCAAATGGATACAAACAGAAACAAAGGAATTTAACTATACTTCCAGAGACATAGCCGAACTGAAAGTTTAGGGTGGTGTTTGGCTGGGTTGGTGGGACTAATTTAAATAACTTTTGACTAGTATTTTGACCATATATTCTAAGTCTAAAGAATAAAAATACTATAAATAATTGCTTTCTGTCTCTCTACAAAACACACATGCATGCATGTAAACAGTATTTTCAGAATCTGGATGAAGTTTATATAAGAATTCTCTCCACTGTTTTTTAATTTATGTGTATGTCTGAAGTTTAAAAAGAGACATTTTGACTATCAGTTTTTATATACAAAATGCCTTTCTGTGACGAATTTCCAAAAAGATTCTAAGGCTTACTTTTCCCCATTACTTCCACCTGTTCTGATATGCTGCAATTACTGTAAATTCCAAGTGCCCACTTGCTGTTACCTGAAGATTTATAAATTTTCAGGCACTCCTGGGGTATTCGTCCCTCGTAACTGAAGCACATTTCACTTTAAGGTATACCAAGGACCCTGTTCAGCGGTCACAATAGGTCCTCACAAGAGTTTGAAATGAGAAGCATAGAATACTTTCTCTTTCTGTAGTACAATTGCAACTATAATAAGCTGACTGTAATTACTCTTGGAAATTTTGTTTTGGTCAGGAAGGCATCGGGAGTGATTAGTATGCAGTATTGTGTTATAGAAAAAGTTACATCTAGGAGAACTCCAGGGCTCCTTGAAAGACTATAAATTAGGATGAAATCAAGGCTATTGTTCTTTGTCATTTTAACTCTTGTCAGAGGCTCTTTTTTAAGTTTAGAGCTCATCACTATCATTGTTAATATTAATATTTTTATTATTGTTTTTATCCTTGATGGAAGACACTTGAAATAACTCACCGTGATCATCATAATGCTTAGTTTACCTGTAAATGTTTACATTTTGAGTTTTGAGAACATGGTTACAAAGACTAAGCCAGGTGAGCATAAGGGAGTAAAATCACTTCTCAGTGGATAACTTCATAGGTTTTGTGTGAGATTCAATACTAGAGTAGATCTTAAATACAGACTTACCAAATGATTATAGTGGTAGGTTTTCTAGGTATGGAACAGGACATGAAATCTTTTTCAGAAGCTAATTATTTGGGCACTCACAATTCTTACATCAAACTGAAGAAGAATTTAAGAATTCTTCTCTGTACTTTGAATTTAATGCATCATTGATCTGACCTGACCTAGGTTGTTAATACAGTTTTCCATCCTGTAGTGAGTCACAAAGCCAATTTATTTCAGTAAAGGCAATGCCTATATATTTTAAGCGAGTATATGGCAAATAGGATTTCATATGTAAAAAGCCCCATGTTACCTGGCTAATGTAATTACTCTGAAGGTCATACAGCTATTGGTGCATCATCTCTGTGACAAGTTTATTGTTAGCGTGTGCAGCCTTCTTCTTTTAATATTGTACTTTTGTTTGTTGCAATAACTAATGATTTACAGAAATGGTACTCCAAGACTCTGTCTCTGACTTTTACAGAGTGCACTTTTGGACTGCTTTTTTCTATTTTTTGTTCATTCAGTAATGTAACATTGTAGCTTATTCTTTAGGGATCATAATATTATTTTCTGTCCATATTCATGGTTATTATCTCCCTCCCTCAATTCAATTCCCTGCATCTAACTTATGTTTATGAATTTTACTATCTTTTCCTGTATTCACATCAGCAGATGTGCACAATTGACAACTGACTGATTTTCAGGACTACAGTGTTGTGCTCAACTTGCCATTTAGTGGTAAGAAATTGCTAAGTACTCACATTTTATGCTGGTATAGAGCCCAAATTCATGGACATATCTAAGATTATCAGCTTCTATTTAGTTCATAGCTGGATTCCCCTTGACACCACTGACTGTTGCCAAGTTTGAATAGAGGATTAGGAGGCACATGGAGTTCATCTTCAAGCTGTGCAGGGCGCTGATGAAAGAGCCTTTGTGCTCTATGTAATCAGGAGAACTGGTCAGTGTTTCAAATATCTGCAGAACAATGCTTAGTAGAGAATTTGTTGCCATTTTCCCCATTCCCTTTCAATATAATACGAACATATTTAGATTTCAGTCTTGCTTTATGTGGTTATAGTATTCTTGCTCTTTCAAAATCACAACTTAACTTTTTTTCATAAATATTGAAATGCGCCAGTTAAAATTTGTGTTCAGGTAGAATTTTTTCATAATCCTGTAGATTACTTAATTTATGCCTTATCACTGAGAAATGATTCTTTGAAGCTTGACCCTGCCTGCTTTGAATTTTCAAGCCGATTGTCATTTTTCTCCATGCCATTTTTTTCATATAAAGGAAGCATTGTATTACTAAGGAAAACTGCACAAAACTTCAGGTTTGAGAGTATCCTCCAGAAGGAGACTGTCCTGGTGGGGTGAATGGTTTACAGTGTATCCTGTATTTTCCACCTTAGATTGCACCTTCTCCTAGGGTTTTTTGTTTTTTATTTTTTACTTGGGGGAGTTTTTTTATTTCTTTCTTTACCACTGAAGAACACTGAGTATTAGGGGCCTGTGACTCTCTTTGCAATGTTTTTTTTTTTTTGGATGCTTTTAATAAAGACATGCGGAAATATTTACACTCACAAAAAACCCCACCCCAAAACAAACAAACAAACAAAAACAATCCCTGAAATCTATGGAGGAACATAAACGTAGTGTTCAAAATAAGTGTGCGTAATACTGTTTGCTTGTTCTGGGTATCCCAGTATAATTTACTATTCCTCAAGCACTCTCATCATTTTTTAATTGATTCTGGATATTTTTATTTAGTGTTTACTATTTGCTAATGGCTATGCCAAACACTTAAGAAGATTCAGTGGACCATCAAGTTATGACCAGCCTGACATAGGAACAACTTCATCTGCCTCTTGTTATCTATAGCATGTACCCAGTAAACATCCAGATCTCAGCTGTATTGACTTAAAACTAATTTGAGTTACAACCAGCCCTCAGGCACTGATTGAGTTCATAAGCCAAGGGTCCACTGTACTAGTGAACAAGATAATTTTTTTAAATCTTCACAGAACTTTAAGTATGATAGAAAGGCTTGATAGTCAAGTAATTTAAATAAAGTCATGATTTAAGTAGTTTAATATTGCAGTGGAGTAAATTGAAAGCATTCCCAAGGAAGTGAGTTTTTAAGACACTCTGGGATATTATAATTTTATTTTGTTCTTGTTTTGAGGAGTCTGACTTTTCCATAACCAAATACCAGATAACCTGTTTTTGTCATAGGTAATAGTTACATTCATCTCTGGAATACTTTGTGGAGACTTGCTAGTTTAAATATTTCACTTTGGCAAGTGGGGAAGTAATTTTACAATATGTTATTCATTCATATTTATATTTCACAAGTTAAAGTTATCAAAAACTTACTGGTGTTTGAATTCCTCTTTTGAAAATATTGATCTCCAGTTGATCTGTAGTACTATTGCAATGTATTTATAGATCAATTTGGGGATAATTTATATCTTTAAAATATTGCAAAATCTAAACTATTTATTTAGAAATGTTTTGTAAAGTTTTTGTAATGTTTCTTTCCCTGTTATATGTGTAGAAAGCCTGCATATTTGGTAGATTTATTATTTTTAAAAATGTATTTTCTATTTTTGGCAAATATGGAAATACATTTTATACTAGCCCCATACCCAATGATCTTGCCAAATGTACTTATTAATTCTAATAAAATATTTTAATTTTAAAATTTATTTCTATAATCCTGATTCACGATTTGTGAATAATGAATTTTACTTCATATTTTCTAATATACACAATTTCTAAATAAACATTTTTAATAGAAGTGTTTTATTCTAGGTTCATACAAAACTGAATGCAAGCACAGAGACTTTCTGTTGCCCTCTGCCCGCTCCCCTCCTCCATGCACAGCTCTCTCCACCGTCATTATCCCTCATCCCTCTGGTACATTGTTACACTCAGTGAGTCTATGCTGACATCATTATCACTAGAAGTTTACCTTAGGGTTCACTGTTGATGTACAACCTATGAGTTTTGACAAATGTATAAGAACATGTAGCTACCACAGTGGACTCATAGAACATTTCACTGTTGTAACAGTCCTCAGTGATCTGCTTATGCAACCTTCTTCCTACCTCCTGGCAGCCACTGATCTTTTTTCTTGTTTCTATAGCTTAGCTTTTTCTAGAAGGTCATATAGTTGGAACTATATTGCAGCCTCTTTTTTTTTTTTTGATTAGCTTCTTTCACTTACTAATATGCATTTAACTTTCCTTTATGTATTTTCATGATTTGATAACTCATTTATTTTTAGTGCTGAATAATATTACATTGTCTGGATTTTTCAAAGTTTGTTTATCCAGTTACCTACCAGAGGATATTTGCACATTTCACCTAAGTTTGTGCAATTATGAATATGACTACTATAAAATTTTATGTGCAGATTTTTTTTGTGGACAAAAATTTTCAGTTTATACCGAAAACTATCAAAGACTATGACACCGGATTATATCATTAGAAAATGTTTAATTTTGTGACAAACTGCAAAAATATCCTTCAAACTAATTGTACCGTTTTGCACTCCAGGGAGCAATGAGTAAGAGCTCCTATTGCTTCATATCCTCAGCAGCATTTGGTGTCAGTGTTTTCAACTGTAACTATTCTAATAGATATGAAGTGGTAGCTGCTTGTTATTTAAATTTTAATTTGCAATTCTCTAATGACCAATAATACTAAACATCCTTTTTAGCATCTTTTCATAGGCTTGCCGTCTGTGTATCTTTTTTGAAAAGTGGTCTCTTTTTGAATAGTTTTCCATTTTAAATTGAATTGTTTTTTTTTATTTTTGAGTTTTAAGAGTTCTTTGTATTTTTAAATGACATTCCTTTATCAAATATGTCTTTTGCAAATATTTTCTCCTGGGAAGTACTCTGTCTTCTCATTTTCTTTGTAGTGTCTTGTGAAAAGTAGAAATTAATTTTTGTAAGGTCTAGCTTATGAATTATTTCTTTCACAGACTGTATATTTGGCATTCTGTTCTAAGGTCATTATACTGAGTTTATAGGTTATCTCCTATGTTGTCTTCTAGAAATTTAATAGTTTTGTGTTTTATGAATTCTTTCTTTTATGGATTGCATATTTGGCCTTCTGTTATAAATTCATCATTATACTGAGGTCATAGGTTGTCTCCTAGGTTATCTTCCAGAAATTTAATAGTTTTTCATTTTACAAGTAGGTCTATGCTTCATTTTGAGTTAATTTTACCAAGTGTAAGGTCTATATTAGACTTCTTAGGATGTCTACTTGTTCTCACCTCATTTGTTTAAAAGAACCACTTTTCTCCATTGGATTGTCTTTATCCTTTGTCAATATGTGGATTTATTTTCCATTCTTTTGGCAATATCACAGTTTGTCAATTTGTGATTTTATAAATCTTGAGTAGCATTTGTATTTACTTTGTTCTTCTGCAGTAGTGAACCAATTGTGAGTCTTTTACCTCTCAATATAAAATTTAAACTCATTTTGTTGATATTATCAAAATAATTTACTGGGACTTTGGGGCTATATTAAAATTATAGGTCAATGTGGGAAGAATTAAAATTTGACAATATTGAATCTTTCAGTCTATAAGTATGGAATGTCTTTTCTTAATATATTTCATTGAAGTTTTATAGTTTCCCTCAGATATATTTTGTGCATATTTTGTTAGATTTATACCTAAATATTGCATTTCTTGGGACATTATTGTAAATTATGATATTTGTTCATTTCTAGTATAGGAAAATGAATGACCTTTGTATATTGACTTTGTATCCTGCAACTTTGAGTATAGTTCTAAGAGAGTTTTTTCTTTGCCAATTTCTTTTGTATTTTCTATATAGATGGCCATGTCATCTGTGAACAAAGACACGTTTATTTTGTTATGTCCACTCTCTATATCTTTTAATTTATTTTTATTGTATTATTGAATTAGCTAGAATTTCCAGTATGATATTAAATAACAAAAGTGAGAAAAACATCCTTGGCCTTGTGCCTAATCTTTTTGGGAAAGATTTGCATTCCACACCATTAAATATGATGATAATTGTACCTTTTTTTGGGTAGCTCTTATCAGTTCTAAAAGTTTCCTTTATTCCTTAGTTGCTGTAATATTTTGTTATAGATGTTGAGTTTTGTTAAATAATTGTCTGAGTCTATTGATACTATGTGATTTTCCTTGTTTAACTTGTTAATGTGATGGATTACATTAATTGGTTTTTAAATGTTGATACAGCTTTGCATACCTGGTGTAAATCCCATTTGGTTGTGATATATAATTCTTTATCTACATTGTTGGATTTGATTTGCTAATACTTTGTTGAGGATATTTGCATCTATATTCTCATAAGTGATATTGTTTGATAGTTTTATTTTCTTCTAAGATCTTTGCCTAGTTTTGGTATTAGAGTAATGCTGCCTTCAAAGAATGATTTACGTTCTTTCTGCTTATATTTTCTAGAGTAAATTATAAGAACTGGTATAATTTCTTCCTTCATGCTTGGAAAATTCACCTGGGCCTGGTTCATTCTGTTTTGAAAGATGATTAATATTGATGAAATTTCTTTAATAAATTTAGGCCTTTCGGATTGTCTATATACTCTTGTATGAATTTTGGCAGATTATCTCTTTTAAGTATTTGCTCTATTTTCTGTAGCTTGTCAAATTTGTGGGCATAATATTAAAAACATCCCTTTATTATCATTTTGTTGTTCATGGGATCTGAGTTATATCTTTTTCTTCATTTCTGATATTAGTAATTTTTGTCCTCTCTCTTTTTAGCCTATCTAGAAGCTTATTTTTTATTGACTTTTTCAAAGAATTAGCTTTCACTTTATTGATTTTCAATTTCAATTTCATTCACATCAGGTGTAATTTTTATCATTTATTTTCTTCTCTCGCTGTGCACTTAATTTGCTTTTCTTTTCTCTAGTTTTCTGAAGTGGATGTTAAGAACAATGATTTTTAGATAACGGCTTTAAATTTCCCGTGCAAGCACAGCTTTCGCTACATCCTAAAAATGTTGATGATTTGTATTCTTGTAATCATTTAATACAAATTATTTTAAATTTTTTCTTGACATTTCTTCTTTGACCCATGTGTTATTCAGAAGTATGTTGTTTAATTACCATATATTTTTAGATTTTTCAGCCGTCTTTCTGTTAACTGATTTCTAGTGTAATTCCACTGTGATCTGAAAGCAGATATTATATAGTTTCTATTCTTTTAAATTCATTAGTTGTGTTTTACAGCTCAGTGTGTTCTATTTTTGTGGCTGTTTCCTAAAAGTTTTAGAAGTGTGTGTAATCTGGTGTTGTTGAATGAGATAGTCTGCAGATATTAATTATATTCAATTGATTGATGGAGTTGGTGAGTTCAACCGACTTCTTGATTTTCAGCCTGCTGGATCTTTTTCTAACTGAGAAGTGTTAAACCTTTAACTATTGTAGTGGCTTCGTCAATTTCTCCTAGCAATGTTTGCCTAACGTATTTTGCTGTTCTGTTAGGCGTATACACATTAGGGGTTGTCATGGCTTTTGGAGTACTCATTCTTTTAAGTTTATGTAATACCCCTTTAATCCTGAAAAATTTCCTTGCTTTGAAGTCTGCTCTGTCTGAATTTACTGTAACTACTCCCACTCTTTGATAAGTGTTAGCATGGCTTTTATTTTTCCATTTTATTACTTTTAATCTATTGGTGTCTTTATACATAGCGCGGTTTCTTTCAGATAACATTAATTGGGTATTATTTTGATCAACTCTCACAATCTCTCTTTTAATGGTGTATTTAGATCCTTGATGTTTATGGTTATCTAACTGTGTGTTAAATGATATGTATCACATATGGTACTGTTTTCAATTTTTTGCCTTTGTTGTTTGTTTCTGTTTATGCCTTCCAAATCTTCTTCCTTTTGTGGTTTTAATTGAGCATTGTTTTTATTCTATTTTCTCTCCTTTCTTAGCATATCAGTTATACTTTTAAACTTTACTTTTTCTTTTTTTTTCCAGCTTTAATTGAGTTTATTGATACATTTTAGGGATACAGTACAATTACATTCATTGTTGGGATCTTGTACCTCTACATGACAAGTCTTGATTCTCATTTTTTCCCCTTACCACTGCCCTCCCTTCACCCCCTCCTCCCCTCCCCATCTACAAACACTTTATTTCCATCTTTTCATTATCTCACATTTTTTCTTTTCTCTTATTACCCTTCCCCTAACCATCCCACCTTCCCTACACCTTTAGCTCCTTTCTTCCCATTTCTAAATGTCAGTAATCTTATTAGGAGCTTATGTATTATTGCAGATTATTCACACCAGAGAAACTATTTGGTATTTACACATGTGTGACTTATTTATTTCACTTAGGAGTATATCTTTACTTTTTCTTTATTTTAAATAACTGTCCAAGAGTTTGTAGTGTACATTTATTTATTTATTTAGGATTTTTTGAGGAAGGTCTCAGTATGTAGCTCAGACTGGCCTTGAACGCACAGCAATCCTGCTGCCTCAGTCTCCCAAGTGCTGGGATTACAGTTGTGACCTACCATATCCAGCTTACAGTATATATTTACAAGTTATCTATCTGCTTTTACATAGCTATGTGACATAATACATAGGGGAAGTAGCTTTAAAATATTCCTAATTCCTCTCTTCTGATCTATGTCTTAATGCTGTCATACCTTTAACTTATACATTGTATATATAATAAATGAAACTTCTTATATTAAAAAAGTATATGTATGTGATATATATGTATATTCGTATAATGTAAGTGTATGTAGTTATAGATTGTTGGTATTATAATTATGAGCAAATTGTTATTTGTTAGGTGAATTACAAATAAGAAAGTTTTATTTTATCTTCATGTATTCATGCGCTTTTCTTTACGCATATTTGAGTTCCTGATTTACACCATTTTCCTTTCTTTAAAGAACTTTGCTAACATTTCTTGAAGATAGCTTTCTTGAAAACATATTCTCTCAAAGTTTGTTTATATGAGGGTCTTTTAGAATCCATTTCATTTCTGAAGGATGATTTTTAGGTGGTTGTCTTTTCTCTCATCACTTTAAATCACTCGACACACTGCTTGCTTGCATGGTGCTATGGCTTGATTGTGTTTCTCATAGTTCATATATTAGAAATCTAGTCCACAAAGCTGTAATGTAGAGAGATGGGATCTTTAATAGGTGATTAGGTCATGAGAAATTTTGCTCTTATGCAAATTTTAATTGACATCAGGGGAATGGGATAGCTCTATCAGTGGGTTTCTGATTTTTAAAAAAGTTGGCTTCTTACCCTACCTCTCTCATGTTATTACCTAGCAAGAAGGTCCTCACTAGAAGTGACTCTAAAATTTCGGACTTCCCAGGCGCCAGATATGTGAGCCAGATGAACCTCTATTATTAATACATTATCTTATCTGTACTGTTCTGTAATAAAAGCACCAAATAGCCCCAGACATATGTTTTCTGAGAAGTCAGTTATAATTTTTATCTTTATTCCTCTGAAGGCAAGGTAGCTTCTGCCCCCTCTCATTCACTTCTTTTAAGAGTATTCTTTATTATTAATTTCAGGAGGGTTGAATATGATATGCCTTGGTGCATTTTTTACATGTACATGCTTCGTGTTTGCTGTACTTCCTATATATCAGGTTTGGTGTCTGACATTAATTTTAGAGAATTATTAGTAATCATTGTTCCTCTCTCTCTCTCTCTCTCTCTCTCTCTCTCTCTCTGTGTGTTTTCAGCCTTTATTTCCTTCCTTTTGGTTTTGAGCACTTCTGCTTTATATATATCATCAAACTCAGATATCGTCCTTTTTAAAATCATTTTTTAAATCTACCAATGAGCCCATCAAAAGCATACTTCATTTCTATTATTTTATTTTTCATTTCTATCATTTCTTTTTTATTCTTTCTTAGAATTTTCAGTTTGGGACTTAACATCTATCTATTCCTGCATCTTGTTTACTTTTTCATTAAGATCTGAAACATATTGTGACTAATTTAAGAGAAATCCTAGTCTGATATTTCTAGACTTCCTGCCACTTGACTCAGTTCTGATGCTTGTTCAGTTTCTTCCGTGTTTTTTGCCCTTTATTATGTCTTTTAATTTTTTTGTTGAATGGCAGACATATTTTAGTGGTGAAAAGAACTGAGGTTAAAAATCCTTTTAGTAATATAGTAACAAAGTATGAAGGGAAAGGGAATCATCCTATAGTCTTATGATTAAGTCTGTTTTTTGGTAATTTTGTGCCCCTGGTCTAGGAACCTTAAGTAGTACTTCTTAGTATTTTTCCTTTAAGGTGGGCCAGGATGGCTGCTTTGGTTAAAACTTGAGATCTAGTAAAATATTTTCTTCTGAGGGGAGCTCTTGCTAAGGAGAGAATACTTCCAAGTGGTTCCTTTCCTGGGATCACAAGAAGATTTTCTGTGATATTCACTGTGAAGATCTGGTACAGCTTCTGAAGATAAAATTCACAAATGTATGGAGGGCTTCTGATGACTGAGAGTCCCTGGAGTTTTTAACTCTCAGAGTTCTGCACACTTAGCATGCGGCAATTTGTTAATTACAGTTCTGGTTTTCCTGTGCAACACTGGTTCCCACAGAGGTTTTGGTTCACGGGTTTCTGGTCTGGTAAGGTGCAATTCGTTGTATCTGCCTTTCTGCCTCTCTAATTCTAGAGCCAGCAATCTGCTCTATGACCTGAATTCTCTGATCTAGGAAGAGCTGTTGACTTTTAAGTTTATTAAGTTTTTTTACTTGTTGCTAAAATGATAACTTACAAATTCCCTATATGCTGGACCAGAACTAGATTCTGCTATGCATATACTTTTTGTTTTCTAATTTTCTGTCTAAGACACCCAGGATAATACTGAAAAGAAGAGTAAGAGTAGCTATTTTTATCTTGTTGCTGAACTCAGAGAAAAAATTCCATATTTTACCATTGATAATGTTTATTGAAAGTACTCTCCTATCCTTAGATTGCTGAGTTTTTCTTTTAAAAAAATCATAAATAGTATTAAATATTATAAAGTTATTTACATATAATCTAATCGTTATGAGTTTTTTACCTTTATTGTGATAAAAGTATCTTTATTGATTGGTACTTGAATCTTAAAGCAATTTTGTATTTCTTAAATCAAATCTCTTGGTACTTTTTCTATGTTGTTAGATTACATTTGGCAATATTTTTTGTGAGATTTTCTATCTATATTTATGAGACATGTTTTAAAAACCTCTCTCCCTCCCTCTCTCTCTCTCTAATTTGTTAAAAATGCAAACCTCTGGTTCCGTGGAGGATAAACCAAAGACAAATGTATACCAAATCATAGGAAAATAAAATTGCTGAAAAATAATGAGAGAAATCTTGAAAGTAGCTACATAAACATTATTTAGAGAATAACAAAGATACCAATGATCTCTGACACCAGAAACAATTTGAATCAGAAGATACTACAATAATATATTTGAAATCCTAAATTTAGGCTAGGATTCTTTAATTGGGGAAAACATTCTTTGAATCTAAAGATGAGAGAAAGGCATTCCAGATAAACAAGTTTATAGACTTCCAGAAGTTTCATTGTAATAAATTGTAAAGTATTTAAAGACTGAAGGATATAATATTATATGGAAATATTTACATAATGAAAATTAAAGCTAATGAAGCAATAAAGGGGATATAGTAAAAGGAAGAAGGGCTGGAAAAGAGGCAAAAGAAGACAAAGAACAGATAAAAATATACAGAAAAAAACCTAAAAACTAGCAAGACAGTACATTTTTAACTACTTACAATAAATACATTAACTATGCTGTAAATGTATTAGTCATACTAATTTTAAAAAGTCAAGATACCAGATTGCATTAAAACACCTTGAGAACTAAAAGAAACACAATAAATACAAAGATACAGATGTGCTAAAAGTGAAAACATTGGTTAAGATACACTTGAAAACAGTACTTAGAAGAGAGCTGATATGGCTTAATGAAGTAGACTTTAGGAGAAGCAATATTGTAAGACATACAGAAGGACACTTCATACTGTTTGTCTAGGGTCAATTCATCAAGAAGCCATAATACTTCTTAATCTGCATGGACCTCATGATATTACTTCAAAATACATGAAGCAAAACATTGACAGTATTAAAAGAAAAAAACCTCCCAGAAAAATAAGATGTGGCTGCAATGTGATTATCGTTAGATATTTCAACTTCTTCTCTTTCAGAATTTGATACAACCAGTAGAACAAAAATCCCTAAGAATTTAGAAGATTTGCACAGAACTGTAGGTCAACTTGACTTTTAATGGATGCTTTAATAGAACACTACACTAAGAAACTTTGGAATGGTTATTCTTTTTGAGTCAATATAGAGCATTCTCAAGTTAAAGCATAATTTGCTCCATAAAACAAGTCTCAAGAAAGATAAAAGGATCAAAATTAAAAGCACATATTCCCTGACTACATGGAAGCAAATTATAAATTAATACAAAGAAAATTTCTTTTTAAATTAAAAAAATTCCCAAATACTTGGCAATTGAAACACATGATTCTAAATAAACCAGGTACTAAAGAGAAAAAATGAGGAAAATTATAAAGCATTGTAAGCAAAATAAAAATGAAAATACAACCTCACAAATTGTGTGGGATATGGATATGGCATTACATAAAGGAAAATTCAAAGCTTTACGTGTTTATATTAAACAATGAATGTTTAAAATTGACCAATAAATTCAAGGCACATCCATTCAAAATCCCAGAAATTTTGTTTTGTTTGGTAAGCAAACTGATTCTAAAATTTATCTGAAAATGCAAAGCTGCTACTGTGGTAAAAGCAGATTGAAATAGAACAAATTCTTATTCTATGTGATTTCATGCGGAACTCTATTGCTGCAATAATCTAAAATGCTATTGGTATAAAGATAATAAATTGATCAATAGAACAGAAGGGAGAATCCACAAATAGAACTACCTACCACACACATGAGCACATGTACTTTCTCACAACATGGTTATTTGATTTTTGACAGTGTTGCCAAGATAATTCAATGAAGATGATAATTTTCAATAGAAATTGCTGGAATTTCTGGATATACACATAAAAAATGAACTTTCTTTGAAAGAATATATACAAAATAAGTAAAAGTGGATCATGCCCCTAAGTATAAAACTATTAGATGAAAATTTTTATAATTGATATAGAAAAAGATTTTATACAGCAGCTGCAGAGAACATGAGTGATAAAGAAAAAATTTGATAATTGCATAGCATCAAAATAAAAATTTGATAACTGCATAGCGTCAAAGACACTATGATAATATACAGGTATGTTACAGACTAGGTGAAAGTATTTACAATATATATATCTGGCAAAAGACATACATAAGTCATTTAAAAGGTGTGTGTATATAATATGTATTGAGTATTATAATATAGTGATACATAATATATAAAATATTGACTACTATATAAATAACTCTTAAAACTCACTAAGAGAACAAAAAATAAGCAAACTCTTTTGGTTATTACTTGGCATATGCAACAAGAGCGATCTTTTTTAGTATATCAAGAATTTTCTCTAGCACTTATGAGCTGTGGGTTAAGCAATAGAGAAGAACACAAGTGGTATCAGGACTATTTACTGACTGTTAAGGAGCTTGATGTTTAGTTAAGTAATATAGAGTGAAATTGACCATATGCTTCATCATGTGTTGGCGAAAATAGTCGTGGGGTGTTAAATGAGTTGATTGATTGAAAGAATATAAAAACATTCCTGAGAGATAATATGTGCTCAGCAAGTGTAAATTATTTTCCTTTCAAATGATGAAAATTTGTAGTTGAAGTGAGAAATCAAAGCAGACCTGAGGAACTGGTATTTAATGTCCGCACTGTGGAACAGGAGAGTTTTTGTAAGTGTCAAGAGGTAGAGAGACATTCAAGTCAGGAGATGGCATGAGCAAAAGGTAGGCATGAGGAAGCACATGGTAAAAAATGGGAGCGAAACATGTTTGATGTACTCATCTGAACAAAGAACAGAATGACGAGTTTCAGATGGGAGAATCGGCAAAAGTATGGAGGGACTTGAACATGAAATTAGAGTGGAGCTTCCTTTTACACTGAGTTTTTATGGATTGCTCATACATAAGTAAAAAAGATAAAGGGATATTTTATTAGTAAAAGCTTATTTTATTAACAAAAATAATGAAACTATCTAATCAGCATAAGACTTTAAAATTGAAGGCTGTTGATCTCAAATGTAAGTTTTTGTTTTGTTCTTGTTTTTAAATGAGCCTCAGTTTTCACTCTACTGTGTTTTTCTTTTGGTAGCATCATGTTAAGAAAATACTACAACATATAGATAACTATAAAATAACATGCTATAGCAGTTTTTTGCACATTCTTCAATAAAGCAAGAATTTTATTTAAAATTTGTATATTATATATTTAGCATGTTAATACATTTAGTGCTCTGATGGTTTCCAGATGGTTAAAATTTGGAACATAGCACATTTACATATACAAGTGGTATGACGCTTTTTTTTTGGTACCGGGGATCAGACTCGGGTCCTTGAGCTTGGGAGGCAAATGGCAGAACCACTGAGCTAAATCCCCAACAATATGACACTTTTTGTTATGGTTTTCATATTGTTTAGAGTTTCTTTTTAAGTTAGAACTTGTGGAAATCTAAGTAATAGGAATATATTGTCTTTCATCACCAAAAAAACCCAGGAGTAGCATTTAGCTTTAGCTCTATTTGAATACATGTGTACTAGCATGGTTTAATGGTTGTTTTCCTCTGTCTACTCTCATCTCTGCTTTTTTCCTGTTTTCCTTCTTCGTCTTGGCTTCATTCACTCTTGTAGCAGATCAGCAGTCTCTGTGTGCCGGGAGGATGGCCATGACAGCTCTGGCTTCACATTCTCGTAGCTTCCAACCTGAGCCTGACAGAGCCTTCCCAGGTAGTCCAGAAGAGAATTCCGACTGGGTCACAGTCCTCTTTTTTTGGCATCTGAGAGAAGGGAAAGAAGGGTCACAGAAAAATTGCAATTGACAACTCTATCAAGACAATAGTGGAACATTTTTTTCATATATTTACTTAATGCTTTCACTTCTTTGTCTGAGAAACGTCTGTTTATTTCAGATGCCCATTTTTGAATTGGGTCTTTATATTTGGGGGGGATGATTGTTTTGAGTTCTTTATGTATTCTAGATAAGAGCCCTTTGTCTGAGGAGCAGCTGGTAAAATTTTTTTCCCACATTGTAGGTTGTCTCTTAGTTCTGTTGATGGTTTCTTTTGCAGCGCAGAATCTTCTTGATAAGATGAGATCCCAGTTGTTGATTCTTTCTGCTAGCTCCTGTGCTACTGAGGGTTTGTCATAAAGTCTTTTCCTATGCCAGTGTCTTCAAGAGTTCTGCCTAACATATCTTCCAGAAAGTTTAGTGTTTCTTTTTTAATATTTAGATCTTTAATCCACTTGGATTTTAGTGCATGGTGAAAGATAAGGGCCTAGTTTATTCTTTCGAGAGATGCAGATGAAAATGACACTGAGATTCTGCCTCACCCCACAAAGAGTGGCTGCTTTCAAGAAATTAACCAATAACAAATGTTGGAGGGGTTGCGGGGAGAAAGGAACCCTTCTCCATTGTTGGTGGGAGTGCAGACTGGTGCAACCACTATGGAAATCAATATGGAGATACCTCAAAGAGCTGGGACTAGAGGTTCCATTTGACCCAGCCTTCCCTCTGCTGGATATCTTTCCAAAAGAATTAAAAGAATCATACCAGAATGATATATGCACACCTATGTTTATAGTGGCACAGTTTGTAATAGCTAAAACTTGGAAACAGCCCATTTGTCCATCAGTTGGAAGCTGGATAAAGAAGATGTGGTTTTTCTATACAATGAAATACTATTCAGCCGTAAAGAATGATAAATTAGATTCATTCATAAGAAATTGGATACATATTGAGGATATACTCCTAAGTGAAATAAATAAGTCACACATGTGTAAATACCAAATAGTTTCTCTGGTGTGAATAAACTATAATAGTACATAAGGTACTAATGAGATAATTGACATTGTGAAATAGGATGAAAAGGGCTAAAGGTGTAGGGAAAGTGGGAAGGGTAGGGGAAAGGTAATAAGGGAAAAGAAAAAAAATGAGAAAATGGAAATAAAGTATTTGTAAATGGGGAGGGGAGGAGGGGGTGAAGGGAGGGCAGGGACAAGGGGAAAAAATGAGAACCAAGATCTGTCATGTAAAGGTACAAGATCCCAATAATGAACATAACTGTACTGTATCCCTAACATGTACCAATAAACTCAATGAGGAAAAAAAAATAAAGGACTCTAAAAGTATTGGGATGGGGAGGGGAGGAGGGGGTGAAGGGAGGGCAGGGACAAGGGGAAAAAATGAGAACCAAGATCTGTCATGTAAAGGTACAAGATCCCAATAATGAACATAACTGTACTGTATCCCTAACATGTACCAATAAACTCAATGAGGAAAAAAAAATAAAGGACTCTAAGGAACACTGAGCACAGGGTTGGGGGGCACGAAAATAATGTCATTCGGAAATATTTTTCAAAGAAACCAAAAGGAGGAATGTAGGACCCACACTAGATATGCAGAAATATTACTGCTTCCATAGTCCGTTACTCTTTAAATGTATATTTGATAAAATGAAAATAAACAGTTGTAGAAACCAAGGAGGAAGAGCAGAAAATAGGATGTGGAGAAAATGCATGAAGGGCAGTAATTTTTTAGCAACGTACAACAGGCATGGTTTCTAATAGGACATTTTTATTTCATTAAAATTGGGGCACATTTGAAGTCTTTCTGGACCATGAGCTAGTGAAACATCAAGGCCTACAGAGGCATATACACTCCATGAACATGAAAATAAAAACTGTCTTAGAAGGAGTTACCTTTGGAATTCACCAGTAATGTTAGGTAATGTCTTACCTATTCCATAGTGGATATTTAGGAAAGGAAAGCTTTGAATTCAAACAAAAGCATTATGGAAAGAGAAAGGTGAAGGTGCAGGAAGACTAGCGTAATTGAACTTGCTATTGCGGGGTATTAACTTGCACTGAACTGCCTTATATTTTTAGTACCCTTCTCTAAAGAATGAGATCACTTTATACCATGTCTGAAGCAATTAATGAGGACAAGATTACTCATTTCCCACTATATGTACACCATAGTTTGGAAACTATAAAACTGATGTTTAAATAATGATTTAAGTAGTCATTTCAGTAAGTGAGCATAAACTGCAGTCAGAGCTCTTACCAACTCTTTTGTTGTGGCACTGGAGATTGAACTCGGGGCCTTTCCACTGAACTACATCCTCAATCCATTTTATTACTTTTATCTGGGGCATAGTCTCCGTAAGTCACTAAAGTTGCCCAGGCTGTACTCAAACTTGTGATACTCCTGTCTCGGCCTCCCAGAGTTCTGGAATTAAAGGTATGCACCAGCACTGCTGCCTCTCCCCACATTTTTGTTCTTGGCAGGGCTGGTGGCATCCTTGTTTTCTTGTTCCTGAAATGAGCGTGTTGGTCTTATTAATCACTGAAGTCTCTTCTTGCTCCAGTCAGAGGCCATGACCTTCTGAACCACCTGCCGTGTGTATTCTTTAAAAATATTGGTACCAGTAGAATTTGTGCTTTGATAGCTGTGTGGAGATACCTGGTTTGGAGTGATCCCTCTGTTACTGTTTTAGAGATTAGGCATGGGTGGCCTTTACCTGCTCATAGAGAACAATGTAACTTGAACGAGTGTGTGTTAAGGGCCAGTTTTTAGGAATGCATATGAAAAAATTTGGTAGATAAAAATAATTCAGAGAGAATATTGCACCTAATGTCGCAGTGTCTGTGTGTTTCTGGAAGGTTTTGAATGCGGGGCTTTTTCTTTCTTATGAATTTGCCAGAACCTTGCATCTCACAGTTCTGATAACATTTCCAATAGTTCCCAGTCCCTCCACAGCATCCGCACATCCATACTTACAGCATATTGTTTGTGGAACTAACGTTTTTCCTTGAAGGAATATATCTGATTTAATGACCAAATCATTTTAAGACAGCAAAACAGAATTTTACAGGAACTAAATCTATTTCTTCACACTGATCATGCATGTTTTACTTGAGCATTGAGTCATTAGCATGTTTATAATGGTTCTAATTTAGCACAACATTTTCTGAATTTTATCCTTGAGTCATTTACAAATTGTTCATATTGAGTAAACAAAGGAAACAGATTGCATTTTATACTTAGTAATTTATCTGAAAGAAGAGGGGAGGGTTAATTGTTTTAAAGTTTTGGTCTGTTTGGGGAAGTGAGCCTGCTTTTTCATTGCTAGGCATAAATGCCATTTCTCATCTTTTTGGAGATGGAGGGGGCCCTGGAGGAGTAAAATGAAAAATTAGGACTAGGACAAGATTGGCCACTCCCAGAGGGGAGTGTGGTGCAAAAAGGGAGCTGGCACAAGATTATCCAAAACAGTTGGTGCATTCCTTAATGATCAAATGTTTGAGAAGTCCAGTTCTTCCTGGCAGAGCATCTGTGTTGATGTTTATATCACTGCCCTGCTTTATGGGAAAGGCATGCTTTCTCTTGCTGCTTAGCTAAAAATAGAATGGAATATAGCATTGTATGAGATATTTTAAGATAGCAAAAACAGTTGAGAGGTTAAAGGTTTGGTTTCTGGTTCAAAAAGATCAATGATATAACTTGTAGTGTTCTTTGCAGATTGAATTTTATCTAGAGTTTGTTAGTAATTTGGATGCTTGGTTACTGAAGTTATTCTAGATTTATTTAGTGCAGTCTGAAAAAAAAAACAAAACACCCTGCTGTCTTTTTCCTTTTTGTCAGCTTTCAGCATGAGTAGCAGGCCTGAAAACAGCCTCTATTTATACTCCCTTCTTCTTATTTGGGCGAGGGAGGGAGGGAGAGAGAGAGAAGAAGAGAGGAGAGAGGAGAGAGGAGAGAGGAGAAAAGAGAAATGAGAACGGAAGAAAGAGGAGAGAGGAGAGAGATAACAAGTAGTCGTCAGGGAGCGTGTTTTGGACGTTATAGTGACTTCAAAATAAAACTGGCACATTTCAGTGTCTAATTATTTTTAGTGAGCTTGGAGGGTTTTAATTAAAATTTAAGAGTGCTCTTCAAGCTCTCCAAGCTCCAATTTTATCCCACTGTATTGTGGAGCACTTGCCACTGTGGAAAAATGTACAGTAACTGGCATGTGCATCTCTGTTTCCTAATAAAAAATGTGGGATGGATGGTCAGTGGGGGTTAATATGTACTGTTGTATTTAGCTGTAAACCAAAGTCTTGGGCACTCCTAACCAGCTGTCATTGTTCTCGAGTACAAAGAAAATTTAATGCATTTGAAATTTGTGTTTTCTCTAGTAAAAATAAATGAAATCACCTTTCTTAAAAGAGTTAATAAAACAAAAGGAATTATGACATTGTTTTTTCTTGATAAAATATTCAAAAGCTATTGTTCATATTTCTAATGTTTTAGCATTGTTGACTCTAGATATCACTTTGAAGTGAAAGGAAGAATAAATGTTTACTTCCAAGTAATTGTTTTCAGGAACAATGAACATGTGTCTCATTACGCTTTCCTCTTCCCCATGCTTTAATATTAATTATGATTTATGTACTGTCTTTTATTTATAAGAGATTTTTTTACAGAATAGGAATTAATGTTGCCGAATTGTTGATTAATCATGAGGAATTTAAAATTGTCTCTAAATTATCACCATAGCGATGAGAAAGTAAACATCTCATATTCTCTCACTTTACATTTTTCTTTTACCATAAAAGTAATTATTTGCAAGCAAAAATATTACTAAGCCATGAAAAAGCATTTTTGACTACCTGACCTGAAATCTAGAAATACTTTAGGAAGCAGAAATTGTTCTTCATAATTTGGTATGCAGTGTATATTTAAAAAATCACCCTTGATTTTATCTTTCCTTAGTTTCTCAATTGCTTTTGAAAGGAAACAAAAGAAACTCAAACTATATGCAAATGAGAATTAATTGCAACACATTAAAGCTTTACAACCTTGCTTAAAATATAGAAGAGAACTGAAACCGAATTTTAGATTTATGGCAGTCTTGTTTTACTCTACTATTTATAAAAATTAGGCAAGGTAAATATAAATTCCTGCATTTCATTGCGAAGATACATATTGGTCAATGTAACACATTTTTCAAAATAAGAGGAATCAATTTTGACATTTTATGACACTCTGTTTAATATGAAAACATCATTACTTAAACTTATTTTAATATATGTATATTTTGTAACATTTTGTTGTATGATTTTTTAGTTCTTTATCTCAATTTTCAAAGCTCATATAGTTCCTTTCTTGTGTCTCAGGTGAAAACAACTCATATTCACAAAACAGGTCAATTTAGGTAATTAAATGTACTGTGTATTTTTCTTCATTTTGAAGCCTTTGGCATCAGTAAAACTATAATGGTTGTTTTCAGATTAATCAAATAAGACATATTTGTGTGTACAACATAATTTAGGAGTATCTGTGGGATATTCATTCCTTTTCTTTTTTTGTGGGGGAAGAGGGACAGGGTCTCACTATGTAGTTCAGACTGGCCTTGGAATCACTATTAGCCTGAGCTGACCTGGAACTTGCTGCAGTCCTCCTGCCTCAGCCTCTTGATACTGGAATTACGTACAGGTGTGTGTCACTATACCTGAATAACTATTTTTTTTCTGTTTGGAATCATCTGCGACCACTGTGTTAAAGCCTTGCTTGGACTTTTTCCATGTGCATAATGCAAACTGGACTTTAGTTATTTTTTCCTCTTTGTTTTGCAATTGTGCTAGATCAGAATAGAGCAAAGTCTGATCAGATCAATTGCATCTTTAAAGCTAGTATCCTATAGTGTGGCTGAAGGATGTGGCTTACGGGGAGGAATCCTTTTAATTTGTGCCTTGATATTATCAATACCTTGATATTAAGTGTAAACTTGTACATTCCTTAAAGGAACAAGAAAATTTAAAATATAAAATGCCTTTTGTAATTTTTTGTCTGTTCTGTGCTTCATCATTTCAAATAAGGAAGACTTTACTGGGGACAGAGATGTCCTTTGCCCACACATTGCTTGGTAACAATCTGCTTCTTCTGGTCTTTCCCCCCTCATCTTGTCGACTTTACGGTATAGTGCAGAGAGTGCTCACCACTAACTGTAGTATGCTCTTAGAAGTTTGCCAGTCGGATAATTAGGGGAGAAAGCTGAGCTTTTCAATAAGCTTTCTTACAGTTTTGAGTCTTCCTGGAATCTCCTACAATTAAGATTAAATGTTGACAAGATTGTATGTGGTGGTTTTTATTGTCGTTAAGATAAATACAGTCAGTGGTTGTAATGAAATACTTTCATGGTGGTAAATGTAGACAGGCAAAGACTAGTTTATTTTTCCCTCAGTGTGTTCTATGAGTTGGGAACTCATGCAGCTAGATTAACTTAACATTATAGGAAAAGTTTACTTTTTAATAGAATATAAAATGCTTCAAAGTTATGAACAATTTTATTAGCGAGATGCTTTTGAGTAAAGCAGTGTCCACATAGTTTATTTATATATGCAGTGTGTGTTTTTGTTGTCCGTATAGTTCTGTTTTTCTCCCACGAAGTTTCAGCATTCTTTCCTTGGAACTCTGAAACATTTTGTCTATTTATAGAAATGAGAGACATATTTTGATCTGTTTTACATCTAGTATTATGTAAAGTATTATGTTTTACATCTAGTATTAATCCTAGTATATGGACTTGTACTGAATTTGTGCATTGCTAGTAAATTGAGCTTTTGGGTTTGATTATTTCAAAATATGTTCTCAGATCAAAATTTAACCAATTTATGTTTTACTTTTGGGTCAGAAAACATGCTATAACATTTACAAAAGGTTAAAAATTTATAATCCAAGTAGATAGGATATGAAAATCAAGTTTTTCAGTAAATTTTCTTATCCGTAATCTAATATTATATCGGTGTTTCTCAGAAATTCAAAACTAATTTGAGAAAAATTAATCTGTGACAAGCATGGCTTTGAAGATTTGCTTCTTAACCCTTAAACTTGGTTTTACTATTTTATGATTTTAGTATAACGCAGTTAGGGATAGCACAAAATATGTGTTTCATTTCTGAATGTGAGATGAATAATACCAGACCATTATGGCAAATAAATACAACCTGAACATGTATATGTATGCCTATTGGAAGCATATTCAGAATCCATTTTGGTCACTTGTTAAAGCCTAGGAAAATATTAGGCAGGAAGGAAGGAAAGAAGAAAGAAAGGACCGGAAAGAAGGCCAGAGAACTTTTCACTTGATAAAATGAAGTAACTACAGCTTAGATAGACAGCTAATATAGTTGGTCTTCATCAGCCTTTTTGGGTCTTACTGATCTGGATTCCATCCATTCCTCGATAGATTGTGTCATGGATAAATGTTAATTGTTTTTCACCAATACTTTCTAACCATGCAATGGTCTTCTCATCTTTTAAGTAGGGATCACTGCCTTTTTCTAAAGTTTATCTAGCTTCTAAAGCCCTTCAGAACCATCTTGAACTGTCATCCTGAAAAGTTCAAGGAGAATTTAGAAGCTAGAGAAACAAAATGAAGGGGAAAATGCGAGAGATAGCTGCTGATATGGGAGAGAAAGGGCACTTGGAAATGGAATAACCATTTTAAATAAAAATTTAAAAGAAAGTTATCAGTCTTTTGACACTTGGAATGTTAAAGTTTAACAAGAGTATGCTTTGAGATAAGGATTTAGTATTTAAATCTCCATTCCCTTTTAGAAATATGGCCTATTTGTTAAGATTTGTGGCTTAGAAGGTACAAGCAAATAGTTATAAGCAGTAGCTCCACTTGAAAAATTATCTAAATAGAGAGAAAAACTAACTCAAGGAGAAAATGCTGGTGGTTCTAAGGACATTCTAAAGTTTGGATTTTTGTAACATTTATAAATCTTTATAAAAACACATGTAATTTCTTCCTATAATCTTATAAATGCACTGAGGTATTTATTACTTATAAGTGCAGCAGGGAAAATAATATTTAAATAGATATTTTATTTAAAAAGGTATGTCTAACTTTTTGTGAAAAGTTTTAGTAGTTTTCATTACTAAGGCACAGAAAGCATCTTGACTTAATTTTTTTTCCTTCTTTGCTCTAAAGAAGTATTTTATAAAAGCTATTTTTCTTTTTAAACACTAAGTGATTACAGGTTGATTGTCCTCTTCTTCCTTGGAGATCTGTTATTGTTCCTTGCACAGAACATGGATTTTTCTTGGATTTAAAATATCATCTGGATTAAAATTAGTATCATTTAAACGTAAGCCCATAGGAAAGATCCCTCTTTTCAGTCCTATCAGTTTCCAAAAATGATAAATGACAATTAAAAAGTGATAGAATTGGTATACTAAGAAAAGATTATTGAGCATTATTGTATGCTCTCCAGGGCAACAGTTTAAGTCATCTTCTGGAAAAAAACAAACTCAATTGGGGTATTTTCTAATTGAGAGAGTAATGTAATTGTGTAATGTACAAAAATAGCTTTGTACGTTTTAATTTTTTTCTTTTTTTCATCATTTATTGGTACTTTTTAGGTATACACTAGCTACATTCATCTTTGGGATCTTGTACCTTTACGTGATATATCTTGGTTCTTATTTTTTTCCCATACCCCTGCCCTCCCTTCACCCACTCCACCCTTCCTTATTTACAAAGTGTACATTTTTAAGTGAAGGATTTTCTCCACAGATTGGCCTTCTGAATTTGTAATATACAAATATTCATAATACTTATTTTTGTATTTTAATAGATTCCTCCTGCATGGAAAAACTACTTTCAAAAGATTGGAAGGAAAAAATGGAAAGACTAAATACAAGTGAACTTCTTGGAGAAATTAAAGGTACAATATAATAACTAATGAATATGCGCAGATATTATTTTGTATAATGACCTATTTGCTGATCTTCTGTAACACTAAATTCTTACCTCAAACACTCAATTATAGATTAGAGAATAAATCCATTATATGTCTCTGAAATTTTATTCTTTATAATATTTACAGAATGAATATCTGCCCACCATTGATATGAATCCATACATATATAGCTTATAGGCTATATTGCCTCTGGGTTTACTTAAAGCATGAGAAAAAAAAATGAAGAACAATTTAAGTTAAAGATATTCTTAGTTCATCCTATTAAAATCATAATAGCTTAATTTATAGGTCCAAATTATTAATTGCATTTCTTCAGATTAAAAGAGCTTCCTGTACTACCTTTTAATAAAAAGCATATAAAATGTGCTGTACACTGTGATTTATGGGCAAATTCTGAGTCCTGGGTACCTCAGACTTTGTCACTTATTAGATGAATAGCTTTAGAAAAACTACTGGGTTTTTGTACATTTCTTATTTATTATCTCTAAAATGAAAGTGATAACATACTTATTTTATAGGCTCACCAAATGAGTTAATACATTCAAACCTCTTGGATCCACAGTACCTGATGACACTTATGAAAGTACCCATTAGTATAAGTTTTGGTGGTTGTTAATATGCCCAGAGGAACATTGATTAATCTCAAAGAGATTTCATAAGATTTAGCATTTCATGATCTGTGACTCAGATGAGAATTAATATCCTAATTTTTTAATATCTGTGCTTGATGTTATTATTTTATTTTATTTTATTTTATTTTTGGTACCGGGGATTGAACTCGGGTCCTTGCGCTTGCAAGGCAGGCCACCAAACCACTGAGCTAAATCCCCGGCCCAATGTTATTATTTTAAATATCTTAAAATATAATTAATCCCAATCTATTCCAGTATTAAATTGCACTATTAGCTGAAGTGTCTTACTTGCCTAACAAAATGGTTATTGATTTATTTGTGGAGATGAAGTACTGTGTACCTAGTTTTTTGTTTCATGATTAAAATTCGTGGTCATTCATTCACTCAGTCATCCTTCATAGACAAATAGTCATAATTTTGATTTGCACTAACAATTTGCAAACTTAATTTTATTAGGTTTTGAATTCATTTAGCAACTTTAGTGGAATCTTCATGTTGATTGTGGGTAATATCTCAGCTAAGATGACAATTTGGCAATAAGTATCTGATGAAATTGTTATTTTGGATTTACTACAGAAAATTGCCTAATGTTCAAGCATCTTATGTTCAACTCAAATGAAAACAAAAGGAAGTCATTTCTTCCAATGAATAATTAGTAACTCCTTCCATTAACTAATACAGTATCAAAATCAAGTGGAAATTGAATATTGTTTTGCATTTCACTGCTTCTGTTTTTTGCTTTTGAAGGCCATGTGCTATTTTGGAAAAAAGAGAAATTCAACTTATAACTGACAGGCTGAAAGAAAGTCATTAGTGACATATTCTCTATCCAGCTGCAATAACATGGGGTGTGCTACTTTGCACGTCATTCTGTGTTTTCTTCCCTTTCCAAAGTCACTGGTTTTATAACAGTGAGAACAGAAATGGTTTATGCAAAGGCAAGCTTTTGCCAGCATGAGTGATGGGGGTCTTGTTTTCTCTTAGTAATGTGGAAGCTAACATTTTATGTTACGACTCAACATCGAGTTTTATACAATGGGGTATCTTTTCTTCGTACACTTTATTTTTCTTTACTTCTAGTTCTAAATTTAAAATGAAAAAGTACAAGTCTTAGACACTCAAAATGTATAAACTTCAAAAGTGAAACACATACAAAATTAGGCTTTTCAAATTCTTTGACTTTTTTCCCTGGATTCTTTCTGGGGATGTATGAACTTTCATTTATGTGCTATTCTGAGTTTTATAAGCATAAAAAATAATATTCTCACTGAATATTCTCATTTTTATTTGTTGTACAAATGTTGCCTCTTCTTACATTTTAATATTTTGTCACTAAATACATTGCATATAAATCATACCAATAATATATTAACCTAAAATGAAAAAGAATTTAAAGTAGTATTCAAATAGTTTGATTTAATTATTGCTGAAACTCAATATAAATTTTTATTCTAGGTCAGATCAGGTCAGTTATTATCCAGATGAACTCATTATCATTTTTCTGAAATTTTAAATTGATCTAAATTATATCTTTGAGGAATATATAGTGTGTGGGTAATCAGTATTTAATATTATATCCCAACACTGTGTATTATAATAGGTTTTATTTTTCCCTGATTAAAAATTCACACATATACATTTGTGAGAAACAGCTGAAAACCCAGAAAAGAATTGCACTTTAATTCTAGCTGTGTCATGTCATATGTCCTTTTTAACTTAGTATATGTATGTTCATTTTTTTCCCATATCTTAGTATCATGCATTTTCTATTCTTTTGTAGTCTGTTTGCTCCCTTCATGCTATATTATAAATTTCCTTGTGATTATGTAATCTTCTGGAATATTTTTATTCACAGAAAACATGGTATAAAGTGAGACTTTCATCATGTAATTGAGCCTTTTATTCAACATTTAGATCAGAATTAAAAGCACCTTGAACACAGAGAACATCTTATGAGAACTTTTCAGTTTATTAGTTTTTATCTTCTTAAAATAAATTCTTAAAAGTGAAGTTCCTGGGCCAAAGAGTATTTTTTTTTTTTTTAAAGACTTGATTTCTACTGTCCCTTATCCTACAGGAAGAGTACAGTGTTTTATGTTCTCTCCGGCAGTATCTGCAAATGCTTAGCCTTTTGCTCTCTGTAGTGACTGTTCCTTTAAAAATTTCTTTCCATTTTGACAGAGGAGAAACAACTTATCATTGCGGACTAAATCTGAATATTTTTGGATTATTTGTGAGAATGAAGATTTTACAGAAATTTATTTGCTGTTAAATGTCTCTTCCTTTGGGAACTATTTTGGTTATCCATTTTGCTTTTTCTTTTAAATGACTAGTTTTTACTGGCTTACAAAAACTTGTTATATATATATTAATGGTATTAAAGTTTGTCATTCATTTTATTTTATGGTCTTATTGTCAGTCTTTCCATCATTTTCTAAAAGCTTTCTGTGGGAGTTTGTTTAGAAAGACCTTTCCTATTCTGAAGTTAGAGAATATTCTATTGTATTTTCTTTCAATTTCATAGAATATTTTAAAATATTTAACCTTCTATAATTTCTCTTGAATATATTTTGATATATAATGTCAATGTGACATGTTAATTTTTTTCTCAGTAGTTTACCAAATATCTCTGTATTGATTATTAAATGCGTCTTATTCCCTCTCACATATAGTAGTGGCTTTTATTATACTCTGATTATGAATTTAGAACCATTTCTCAGTTTGAGTCTATTCTATTTATTTTTATCTCTTTAAACTTTTATTTATACTATGCAATATTAGTCATCACTTTATAATACCTTTCATAATTTTAAATTTAAGGTATTTTTATACTTTTCTAAAGGTTATCTTAATTTATTTTATCAATTGTAAGTTAAAATTCCAAAGTGATATTTTAGAGATTATTTTTACATAAAACTATCTGGTAAACTGACATCTTTATAACATTGAGCATTTCCATTCAAAATTATTTATTCAATTCTTATATGTTACTCAACAATATTTACTTTTTAAAAAAAGGACCAGATTCTACACATTTCCTTGGGTGTTTTCTTTATAATATTTTTGCTTGCCCTTGTGAGCATACTATTTATGTTTACCTTTTGTTAATGTTTTAGAGATGTTAGTGCATTTTGCTTATTTATTTTTCCATTTTATTTATAATTTTTCAAATTATTCAGAGTAGTAGGTCTAGTCATGTTGCAGTTGATGTGTGTGTTTCTTTGTCCTCCTCTACTCTTAATACAAGACCTAAAATATCACAAATAGTACTAGAAGTAAGAGCAAATATTTTAGCTCAGTTTTAAATTTATGGTATGGTATTGTCTTTAATATTTCACAGTATTTTGTTGACTATTGATTTAAGCTATTTATTATTTTAAAATATTTTAGTCTATTATAAGTTTCTGTGAGAAATTTCCTTTTTATGGTATACCTTATTGGTATTGTTTTTTGAATTTATTATTCAAATACATGTGATTCATCATGGAATAGTCTTCTTTTAATGCACTGCTTAATTTTATTTCCTTATATTACATTGTTATTCTTGCATTTATAATTATAAATAAAATTAATTTGGTTTTTCTTTATTTTTTAATATCTTTCTTTATTTTTAGTTCCAGAGTTTACAGTGAAATTAGACAATTCTTCATTTTTTGGAGACCATTAAATGTTAAATAGAGAATATGTGAATTATTTATTTCTTGAAATTATGAAGAATATACTTATAAGACCTTTAGGCCTAGAGTTTTTTTTTTTGCAAAGCATTTATTGGTACATTTTTGATATACATAACACTCATAATTTCGATAACATTTATCTTAGGGAATTTGTAGCTGCACACAATTTATCTTGCTTCTTTTTTTCCCATGCCTTTCCTTCAACCCTCCTTTCCCTCTTTATTTATAAAAGCTTTGTTTCCATTTTTTCCTTCTAGTCTCTTTTTTTCTTGTTCTTTCTTTCCCATGGAATTTTTTTTTTTAAATTTTCTTCTCTCTTTAGATCTCTTTTGCTATAAAATATTTTTCCTTGAGAATTAAATGTATTGGGACTTTAAAATGTTAGCATTGATATACAGTATCCCTTATTTTAAATCTTCTATAGAATTCCTGAAATATAAATAATTTTTAATTTTGAATATTTGTGTGCTTTTCCCTTTGGTCTTTTACCTGCCAGTTTTTTTTCTGTTTATTATGACCCATTTTTTGATTTATTTGTCAGTTCTGCTACTTTTCAGTATGCCAATTAATTAATATTGAATTTACCTTTATTAACTTTTCTTGTTTTCCTTATAATTTTTCTTTTGTTTTTTTATTACCCTCTAACTTCCTGGATTGAATACTTCCTCTAAAATATTTCAATTTAATAATAAACTTGCAAAATTTTAATCATAATTGTTTCTAGAAATATCCTTATTTCCCCATAATTTTTTGCCTTTAGAACTCTCCCTGCCATTATTTTCTAAATACTCAACATTTATGTTATTTTCTAAGTGATCTATCCTTGCATATCATTCTTAAGTTTATATCTTCTTTTAATAGGGGATAATGAAATTGGGAGAGGGAGAGAATACTATTTGTCACCTCCATTGGAAAACTCTGTGGTGGGTAGTCTCTGTGGAGACTAGTGTGGGCCATAGAATGAATAAGAACAAGTTTTAAAGACAGATCACAAACCATTAAAAATACCTTAATATTTTTACATAATCAAGAAATGATAGAGTAATGATTTCCTTTTTAGATTTTACTTAAATTATGTTTTCACATAAAATTCTTATTATCTAGATGAAGTAAATGTTTCTAAAACCCCTAGGAGTTGGATTATTAGATGTAATTACCCCTAGGAATTTGAGGCACTGAATCAAAATTTTCAAGTCAATGACTTGTCTAATATTTTATTGTCTATAATTAAAGTGTCCAGCAAGATGCACATATGTGTGTGTGTAATGGAATGATTACTCTAGTCAAGCAAGTTAACATATCCATATACACAGTTATCTTTTTCTGTATGTGTTAATAACACCTGAAATCTCTCTTAATAAATTTCCAGTTAATATAATTTTATTAACTGTGGTCTTCATGCTTTACTTCTGACACATTTATCCTAGATAACTGTAACTTATACATTCTGACTTACCATTCTGTCCTTTTCCTTGTCCCCAGTAATTACCATTTTTAATATTTTTAAGAAAAAGCCCATCTCTATCCCTCCTGCATTTTTTCCATATGTGGCCTTGTTTCTATTAATGATATTAGTTGATTTATAAAATACTATAGGCATAAATCCAATAGCAGTACTCTCAAATCAGGATTTAAATCAGGCTAATATGGATAAAAGTATGAAATAACTGTTATTAAGAATGAAATTAATATAGCACAAAATATTTAAATATTTTCTTTGGTCTAGAGTATTGTGTCCCAATCAGGGTACCCATTTCTTTCTTTCTTTCTTCCTTTCTTCCTATCTTTCTTTCTTTCTTTCTTTCTTCCTTCCTTCCTTCCTTCCTTCCTTCCTTCCTTCCTTCCTTTTTCTTTCTTTCTTTCTTTCTTTCTTTCTTTCTTTCTTTCTTTCTTTCTTTTTCTTTTTTTACCAGGGATTAAACTTAGGACCTTGGGCTTGTGAGGCATGTGCGGTGCCACTGAGTTAAATTCTTGGCCCAAGGTACCATATTTTGAGGGAATTGCTTGCTTTATTAGTTACTTTTCTTATTACTGAGACAAAATACCTGACACTCATAGTTAAAGGAGGAATGGTTTATTGTAGCTTGCAGATTGTAGAGGTTTCAGTTCACAACTGGCTGGCTTCAAGGCAGGGTGACATAGGAGAAGGGCATCACAGATGAAAAATAGTTCATGGTGGGCAGAAGGCACCAAAACAGGGAAGTAGCAAAGCAGCAGCAAGTGAGTGACAACAGCCCTCTTTCTGTCCCTTATATTCTATTCACGTTACATGCCCTATGTGTGAGTAGCACTCACCCATGGTGGGCCTTCCCATTATCCATTCTCAGAACTATGCCAAACCAACCAGTGGACTAGTTTAGTTATCACACACCCTTGAGTCTAGCATCACACACTTAATTCCAGCATCACACACATTAGATCCAGCCACCTCTGAAAGGGCCCATCTATGCTATGTCAATATAAGGTTTTGAGATACAAGCAATAATACTTGCCAATTTAAAATTTATCAAACTGACTGAAATGGTGAAGAGTCTTGACCATTTAAAATGAATAGTAATTAAAGATATAGGGAAGTTTGTCTGGTGCATGTTAGCTCCTTTGAAGTTTTGTTAGAAGAAGATATATTTATTTTGTGTTGTTTTATTGAGTTATGGTAATGAGGAACTTGGAACTTGGTCTTTTTTGTTTTATTTTAAGTAGTGGTGGAGGCTGGCCTTGAATTCATTATATAGCCCAGCCTGGCCTCAAACTTGAACTGGTCATCATGCCTCAGCCTCCTTGGTGCTGTAATTATAGGTGTGCAGCACCACAGTTGGTTGAACTTGTTCTTCATAAACAAGAGTATTTCAGAGTAACTTATTCCTATTTGACATTGATAAGATTGAATTATATTAATAATGCCTCAAATGTAGCAGTGTTGAGCAAATATTTGTCAAGGAAATGAGTAGATGAATGAAAAGACATGGTGGTATACACTGTATTCCCAGCACCCTGGGAGGCTGAGGCAGGAGGATCTCAAGTTTGTGCTCAGCATGGGCAATTTAGCAACTAGGCAAATCCTGTCTAAAATGAAAAACAAGAAACAAAAACAAAAGCATCCATGCTGGGGTTGCAATTCAGTGCAAAAGACTCTGGATTCAATCCCCAGTAACATATACAAGAAAGAATTAATCAAATCAAATCAATCAATCTGGCTTTGGAAATTTTAAAGTGAGATGTTAAAGAGACTATTTTACCCTGGTGCCTTATTATCTTCATGACCTCCTAAGGTTCATTCCAAATTATTAATTAAGTTTATTATATTTTATTAATTATAAAACTCATTTAAAAATATTGACTCTTTCCTGTCAATAAATAATCTGGAAATAAATTTTGCTAGATTCTTTATTGTTGACAAAGTAAACACAGTTTTAAAATATCTACAACATTTCACTTGGTTCTTATAGTAACCCAGTGAAGAAATATTATTATATTGATTTTAAAACTGAGCAAAATGAGCTGAGAGAACTAAGTAGCTTCTTTAGGTTTACTCAGAAAGTTGTGGAAGTATGGTTTAATCTTAGCCTCTAAAGCTTCTGCTTGATACAATACAGAATCTGTAATTCTAAAATTCTTCAATGGAAGCAAGGAAAAAACAGACTCTTCTTTTCTCATGAAACACATAAACTAAAATGACTTCACATTTGCCATTTTCTACATATATGAGGCAGTAAAGCAAAGCAGGAGGGAATACAGGCAACACAGTTTCTCTCTGTATAGTATTTATCTTGACCTCTCCTGGAATGAGAGAGTGGTGGAGAAATATGTCAGGAACATAGAAGATCAGACAGAAGTCCTGGTAGGATCTGTAACTCATCTGTATCTGTGTTTGTTTGAGTTATACTAAAGGAGTGAAGATGCAGGGAGAGTTACGGTTATAAGACATTTCAAATGCAATGGCGACATAGTTAATGATGTCAGAGTTGAAGGATTCATTCCCTGCCACAGTGGATGGCTCTAACCTTCTGTGGTTTAGATGTGGGATTTTTAGCTTCTCTGCTTGGCACACATGCCCCTCTTTGCTGTGGCTGGCATCTCCTCTGGGTGTGAAGGCGCCTCCCTGGGCAGTATGCCAGGGAAACAGTAATGTTGGTTGTTTGAGTTAAAACAAACTGTTTGTGCTCATGTTTGTCAAACACACAGATGAGAAGAAACACAGAAAAATAATTATGCATATGAGCCAAATAAGGAAAATAGTATTTTCTTTTTTTGGTCATTTAGGATTAAATATTTCAATATCTACATCTAGGGACTGAGGTAGATATTATGATCAGCAAAAGTGACTACATAAATATTTTAAATGGAATGTTTTACAAATGATTCCCAGCATTTTCAAATGCATTACTCAAACACAATTACTTACTATCGTTATTCAACTAATATGTCTGAGGGGTTTACTTCTAAAACCTAAACACTTGTTATATATAGTTCACGTTAAATACTGACAACATTACTGTTACTTTGTTAGGATTGTTACTAGAAGTAAAATTAGGAACTGCAGTACTCAAACACAATTACTTACTATTGTTATTCAACTAATATGTCTGAGGGGTTTACTTCTAAAACCTAAACACTTGTTATATATAGTTCACGTTAAATACTGACAACATTACTGTTACTTTGTTAGGATTGTTACTAGAAGTAAAATTAGGAACTGCAGTACATCAATAATACAAACATATTATGATTGCATTTGCTATAAATACCCAATTTAAAATGTGAATTTACTTTAACATTGCTATTAAGCAACACTGAGGGCCTGGCTTCATTTTTAGTTTTGATTGCCAACATAAATTTTCCAAAGAGAGCATAGGAACACAAAAGTTACACTCCCCCCCCCAAGTATGTAACAGATCTTTGAAGATCAAGTATTTTAGATTATTCTTGAAGTAATTTAAGCAGTGCTGTTATCATGAAAGGGTCAGAATGAATCTAATGGCATTCCTATAGGATTAGTGTTCTATATCACAAGTTATTATCTTAAATGCTGATTCTCCCTCTCAACTTGTTTATTCTTATAGTAAAATCCTATAGGATATCTAAGTACTTTTGATCACTTCTTCCATACATTGCCTTTTCTACAGAATACTGTTTTGGGGGTTTTATTTATTTAATTTTTTAGGGGTAGTATTCACAGTGACTACTGTTTTTTGTTTTAAGCAATCATAAAATGATTAGAGTGATTTTATATGAGCTATGACTGTATACTTTTCATATTCAAGTATAAATGGGTTTTTCTGGAATTCCTACTTGTACATTTACAGCAATTTATTCATCTGGGGAAACAAAATTGGAAATACAGACAAATCATCTGTCACTTTTGACTTCAATAATATCAGCAAAGTTTGCATACCTGATGAATTTTGCTGTCTAAAAAAAAAGGGTTCAAACAATAACCTATCCATGAGTAGTTTCAGGTATTTTGAAAATTTTATATTGCCATTAGAGACAAATACTGTTTTGTTCTAGAACCAGCTAGTGAAAGAGAGTGGGATTGCAAACATTATTATTCTCATTTTCCATTTTGTGTGAAATAATCTAGTAGAGTATTTGCTACTATTTTCTGCACATATCTGTGTACTTAACTTTAGAGAATCACTAGAGTCACAGACTCTCAAAAAACTAGAGCTGAAGGCACTTTCTATACTACATAATGCAACTTATTTTTCTGGACTCACATGTCCAGAAAATCTACGGCTCTAAAAGACATAATAAATTACTAAGATAGAAACTTAATATCTCCCAAAATAACATGTTTGGCTGATTTCACGTTACTCTTTTGATCATCTTATAATTGATAGTGAATAATTATTGTAGGATCCACAGACTCCCTTTGCTAACCACAAATACACAGTATAATTCATAGTTTTTAATTATGCCACATTGCATGAATGTAGATGTTTCAGAGCTCTCCTTTGTACTCTGTTATAAACATCTTTTACTTCTTTTGAAGTCTGTGTAATATACATATAAGCAATTAAAAGCTACCCCCACTTGGGGTTAGAGATCCAAGGTCTTCCTAATTAAAATTCAAACAAAAGCTACCGGCAAAAATTCCTAGTATATGATTAAGGTCTAAAGTATTATGATACATTAGAATCATTGTTAACTGTTGGGATTAAAAGAAATCGATATGTTGGGGAAAAGATCAGTTGAATCTAATTAGTGGAATCAGTGTTTACATAAAAGAAAATACTGAAGTTTAATAACAGGTTCTGGTTATAAATATAACACTGGCTAAAATTGTTCTTTGTTGTTATTACATTGACCACATAATTATATTTTAAATTCGTTGAATAAGAATCTGAAACTTCTTTTATGTTTTTAATTATTATAATTAAAAACATAAAACTTTAAAATCATATTGGCTTCCAAACATTTCAATTATAAAATGTTATTATATATAAAATAGTCACAAATTATAAAATAGTCCTATTGATTCCATTTTTAAAATGCTAATTTTAGCAATAGGTATACTCTAGAGTGGGAAAGGAGGAAAAATTGGTTAGAAATAAAAAGATCCAAAATATTCTTATACAATTATGATTGCATTAAATATGTATTAGTCCATTTGGCGATATATCAAAATAAAACAATGTATTTTGATATAATATGAAAACAAGACATTTTACTTTTTTCTTCTTGATTGCTATGATGAAAATAAACATTATAATTAACATGGAGAAGAAAAACTATTACTAATCGCAGCCTAGATTTTAAGTAAAATGAAGGTCATTAGCAATTTCCTGGAAGCCATTCAGATTGCTTACCAGGAAATGGTAGCTAGCAGGACATCTGTAATCCTCCTGTGTGGAATTAGTGAAAATATACTGGAGCTCTAATGACGTGCATTAGGTTTAGGCTGCTGAGAAAACCTTTCTCTATTAAAGCAAGTTGTATTATTTAAACACAAATGAGTTTTACTGCAATATTCGTGTACAAACTCAGAATTGAAAATAGCCATTAACATTCATGCATTCATTCATAATTTAATACATACCTATAGATTGTAGTGTGACTCATAGTGGAATGAGAGAAGACAGAGTTATGGAACATTGGATCTGGGAGTGAAATGTATTTGAGTAAAATTGAAAGAAATTTCTTTTATGACTAAGAATGATAATTTCACATTTTTGGGTGGTAAATTGAGTGCTATTTTAGTAACATTTTCCTATAACCATAAAAAAAAAAAACCAAGAAGAGCTGAGTGTTAAGTGAAAACATCACCGAAGACATAAACTTAAGTCTGACTTACTGTGCATTATGGTAGGAGAAATAGAATTACTGACTTAGAGACTTTTATACTAGCTTCTCTGTATTATCTGAATGATTGATTGGCTTACTGAGGATTAGAATCTCTGGAACTATTAAGAGTGACAGAGTAAAATTGTGGAGAGTATATGTGTTCACTAATTTGTGTTGTAAATTATATACACACAGAAAATTGCTAGTAGTTTGGGAATGGGAATAGAAACAAAAGTATTTGGTTATGTGCCGCCACTGACAGAGACCTGGAACCATTCAACACCTCTTGTATTGCAAATTATTTCATAGGAAATGATTAGTCATGTGTAAGATCTAGAAGATCATCTAATAGTCCAAAAAATAGTAATACAACACATCAAGCCCTCAGTAAAGTTCATATTGCCAATATAAGTTGACTGGAAATGATATTCAACTTATTTATGATTAAAATATTTTTCAAACGTTAGCCCTTGTGAATAATGGCCTGGTCAGATTATTATCATCTTATTATAAGAGGTAGGTTAGCTGTTATATCCCTCCCAAGCCATTGTAGTATTATTAAATCACCTTAAGGACAGGTCAGATTGTCTTACCCAAAACTTTAAGAGTTTCATTCTCTACATAATTTTGCTTGTGATATTTTATTATGTTGGTAGCAAAAATTTAAAAGTCTTCTTGTTACCATGGGATACTTGTATATAACAGTCCTGAATACATAGTTGGCATTAATTTTTTTAATATACTGGTGATAGTTGAAATTTACTATAGATACGTTTATTTTGAAAGTTATACAGAAGATGTTAATAAATAGTAAAACAGCGTTTTAAAATGAACCAGTATTAATTGGGTCTACTTTACTTTTAACCTCTCTTGTTTAAATAAATGTATATAGCTTTAAATTACACATTTGTGACAATATTTATATACAGCTGGTTCTTGGAAGAAAACTCTGCTTAGACTTATTTATATCCTAAGGAACACTCTGTTTAGAACCCTACATGTGAAGGTGTGTCCTGGGTATTTCCTTAGTCCAGAAGCAACTCTTGACAAAATTCTCAGGAGATAGCTGTGCCACATAAAAAACTGATCCATAGTAGTAGACCTCCCACACTCGGCATTTAGGTCATTTGTCTGAATTTTTAAAAAATACCAGCCTAACCACTTAATAAAGTGTGTGTATTTTCATCCAAATGATGTTTTTATGAATAAGGACCTTGAAATAAGCATAAATTGTACATTATTCTCTACATTTTTAAATGTGTTGCTACCGTTGGTAATTACCACTGAGTGCATATTTAATGTACTGAGGAAATTTGATGCAATTATTCCGTTTATTTGTGATTCCCCTTCAATTCAAATGCCTGCATTAAACTATTTAAAAGGAAAACTAGAGAGAATTTAGGTCATTTTAAAAATGCACTCATTTTCTGAACTCTGGTAGTAAACTTCTATTGCACTAACCAAGATAAAATTAATATGGGCCAGACATTGTAAAGGAGAGGGTTCTGAAGTTTAGGTGATTTAAAATAAAATTATCTTTTAAATATAACCTTAAAGAGGATGCACCAATTGCAAGGCTGCCTTCTTATGGAAGTCAATGAGAGATGAGTATCACTGAAATCAAAATTTAGCTAGTTTAACTTCAGAGAAATTATTTTTCCTCGAGCCTCTTTTCAGCACTTAGGAGTTGATTACACCTGGAAATGGATTGAATAGACACGGGTTGGTAGCTCTTAGAAAGTCTGCACAAAATGACAGAAACTGCAGAGAAAAGACCTAAGTAAGTCTGTCTTTCTTCTATAAGTGCTTAGCTCAGAGAATTTGGATACTGAAAATGATCTCTGATGCTGAAAGGGTCTGAAATAAGAAAAGTGCAAGGAGGGGTACAACTTTTGTAGGTCTACTTTTTATTTTCTCCTTTGATCGTAAACTAGTAAGAAAAGTACACATGCTTCACAAAAATGATTCAATGTCATTAAAATGGTTTGGTCAGAAAGTAGAATAAGGCAGAAAAATACAGGCATTAAATGGGAAGGAGGGACTCCATTTTGTTCAGCAGACATTATCTAGTGTTTGTTCCTTTTCAACTATTCATTATATAAGTTTTAATAATATTCTTAAATATCTGTTTATGGAAGAAAAGTACACATGCTTCACAAAAATGATTCAATGTCATTAAAATGGTTTGGTCAGAAAGTAGAATAAGGCAGAAAAATACAGGCATTAAATGGGAAGGAGGGACTCCATTTTGTTCAGCAGACATTATCTAGTGTTTGTTCCTTTTCAACTATTCATTATATAAGTTTTAATAATATTCTTAAATATCTGTTTATGGAAGATGGAAGAAAACATTTGTTTAAGTAGGCTTCCATCACAACAGGTGCACAATTATTTTTATGAGTAAAATATTATCAGCCTTCAAAATTAGCCAGGGCAATATGCAAGTTGTCTGATTAAATAATCAGAGCTGATACTTAAAATACATTTGATTTCTGCAGGAATTTTAAAATGGTAAGTCCCATCTCTTATTCTGATGTGCAGAGGCAGTTGCAATTGTTTGTAATGTAGAAGTAGTGGCTTGTATTATAATTGCTTTCATATATTTCATATAATTAAATTTACATAAGACAAACTTTAAAAGATAATATTAGGTTATTACTTTGACCAAATATTTTAATCTGTCAACGGAATAGTATTATGTTCCACATCAAATCAATAAAAGAAGTGACCCTTTCCCTTTGGACACTATTCTGCAATAAAAAGGGCACATCAATTTAGAAGATTAAAATCCAGGACCGGGGATTTAGCTCACTGGTTCTGCCGCTTGCTTCGCAAGCTCAAGGTCCTGAGTTTGGTCCCTGGTACCAACAAAAAAAAGGTGATAGAGAATATTAAAATCCAGTGGATGCTTGTTTAAATTTAATTTCTGTGGGTAAAGATAATAAAATGTGTAGCTCATAGATATACAAAGTCACTTAAAAGCAGTAAAGACTCCCAATGGTAAAAAAAACAAAAGAAAACAAAGCTCAAACCCCTGCCTCCACTTCCACAACTGAATTGAATAGGAGGCAACTTTACCAGGCTTTAGAAGTACTACAACAGTGCAGCTGTTAGAAATCAATTACAAGCAGGTAACTGTTTGTTTTCGTATCCAAATCTGTTTGTCAATCAGGGGAATGCAATGAATCAGAAGCAAGGATCTCAAATACAAACCACAGAGTAAAGCAGTGCATCTGGAATGGGTCCAAACCACAAGAATTAGGGCAGGCATATAGATGGAATCAAATCAAATCCATACATGTGCACGTGGCTCCTGTCTTTGACCATACTTCTTAAATACACTCAGAAGTAGACATTATTGGAGAAAAACATTAGTTTTCTATCAAGAGCAGTCTGATTTTAAGGTTTGTTCAAAACTGTGTGGTCACTTAGAGAAGAGTGAGTGTGAAAGAAATTTATAGATCTTGAGAAGACATGACTAGCACCTTATTGGTTCATGAACAGTCTCCTTAAGTGAAGATTTTATTTTTTAGGGTGAAAGTATATTGACATATACCTTTGACCATATTCAAAACAGGTGGGTTTTTATCACTTTGAAATTCATTTACAGCAGTTTCCAGCTTATATGGCCATTTATGAAAAAAACCTCGTTTTATTTGGACTTGGCACTACATTTTTACTAGTTAGTAAAACCACCTCTACTGTTCAAATATGCAGCTGTTGTGCTCAGGTTGCAGGATGTCAAGAGACAGTAGAGTATACAAAGATTGCTTTACATAAGTCTATATAGCTAGTTTTTCCATGCTGAAATGTGGGAAAATCTACGGAGACCCTGAAGTTTAAGTTGGTAACATCAAGGGAGCATAAATAGAAATTTATTTAAAAAAGCTAAAGAAAATGAAATGGGCACGACTGTGCTGTGGTTTTGCTTAAACACAGGCTTTCACATCTATTGGGGGACCCGAGTTTCTTTTTAACTGGTTACTGAAAGAAGCTCTTTTATTTTTCCAGCTTTAGTGTAGTGCCAATAGGCATTTGCCTCAATGCATGGTGGCTGCTCTCTAACCCTCACTGTTGACTGTGTATTTCTCAGCCATGGCTATCATGGTTTAGGATTGCCCTCTCAGATGAATGTTGGAAAGCATTTTACTGGAATACTCGCTCTTTGTCCCAGGTCCCTCTGTGTACTGTTCACTTTGTGTGTTACGGAGCAGAGGAGGGGATCACCATTGCTTCATACGGCGTTTTGTATCTAGTCCGTGTTTTAAATGTTTACAGAAGCTCCTCTGAGATACTAGCAGAAGTAATGATGAAGAAACAGATGAATAACAAGTGAGGAATGAGGGGCAGTGAAATGCTAGAGGGAAGAATCTTTCTCTAAAAAGGAGAATTTGCTTAAGGAGAACTATGAGGAGATTTTCTGTGTTGAATATCATAAAGGAAACAGGTGGTAAGACCAGGAAAAATATACCCTTTTCCCCTGTCATGATGAACTGATTCTTATTGTGGTTGACACTGAGAGAAAGACTTGTTATTGGAACCTTAATCTCAGGTTAGGAAGTGATCTTTAGAATTCATCTCATCCATCCCTCTGTTTTCAGGAAGGAATGCATTTGTAGAATTTCAGTCAATCTGCACATCTTTTATGGAGTGCTTATTTTTTGCCCACCATTATGTTAACCTACGTGGGGTTTATGTTCGTTCACATTTCCTACTATCCAGACATGGAAAACTAGTTTTTAAAGACCTACAAGAAAAACAGAGAAGGATTCTGACAAAAGCAACATGGTTTGTATATCTTATCTCATTTCTCAAATCAATGTTATGAGGTGGGCATCATTATCCTTCTATTACAAAAAAGAGAACAGTGTCCCAGGGAAAATTAAATAATTTTCTCCAGACACTGAGATAATTATGGTCAAACCAGTACTCAAATCAAGGGTTCTATGAAACTACAGCTCTTGTACTTTCCATCAAAACTTGCTGACGTCTAACCATGAAATTGGTATATTTTACCTCATGCACTTTTCAAGTCTCATACTATTCTTCGAGCTACACAATCAGAAAAAAAAGAAACAAAACCAAACAATATGGTGATTATCATCTGCAAAAGAAGAATGTTATGCTATTGTGAAATTTACTTTATTTTGGGAATTATAAGACCTTTTTCAGTTTTAATATCTAATTTTTCTTTCCAAATTCTTTTACTCTAATATCCCCTTTTCCTATTAAGTTTCCAAGATTTGAGGATCTTACTTATCCTTCAGTAAATCCTGGGTTTTCTAATTTGCTATTAAGGATTATTTCATATTATTCTGGCTTTCTAGGATTAGCTGGTCTGTAATTCAGCAGTGAATCATCTCTGGCTATTAGATAGTTGACCGGTTGCCTGGGTATGTCAGGAAAGTAATTATAGAACATAGCATTAGAAACTCTGGATGCTGACTAGAATTTTGGTATCCTTACACTTCTAGCATAGTGGTACATATATCTCCATGTTTTCTACAAAAACTTATGAACCATGAAAAGAATTTTAATAATAAATTGTACTGTGGTTAATTATTGAATTAAAACTATGAAAAATAATTAAAGGGAAATTTTCACCACTCTGTAACAGTGACCCCTTTTTAAAATTGTGCCCACACTAGAATCTGTTAATAACTTAATTCTGGCTGTCTTTCTATTCATACTGTAATTTTCTGGTATCCCTCAAGTTGCCTTAAAAATTAGCTTTGTTCACTTTTGCTTATTATAACAATGAAATAGCTGGTACTCATGACAAGTGTTTTTAATTTGGAGGTGTATATTGAGAATTATATCACAAATTATCTCAAAGAAGTGCTACTTTAAAAGCTCCCAGTAGTGGATTTAGAACCATAGGTTAGACAGACACATTAGATCTGGCTAGAGTAATGAATAGGGATGTGAATTCTGAATCTTCTTGTGGAAAAAGACGTTAGGCTTTCAACACCGGCAGCACAAGAGCCAGGAAGTAATGGTTATTTAAGCAGCTGAGTCACCCTAAGGGATCAAGCAGCAAAGTCTAAGAATATAACGTAGGAGAATTAATAATGGAAGGCACCAAAAGACTTGTAGGTTAGATAACAATGTAAGATGGAGTTTCAAGTAAAATTGAGAGTCAAAGTTAGATGACACAAGTAAAATGGAAAGTCAAGGCATTTGACACAGAAGAAATGGAGAGTAGCTAGCCAGTAATTCAGCAGAGGGAAAAGCAGAGAAGAATTTGAATACATTGAGACCTCTGATTCTAGGCTGAGAATGTCCAGTCCTTGCTATTTGCTCCTTATAGTTAGAAACTGATATTTATGGATAAATAAAATGAAAGATTTTCTACTCTGCTCCAAATCTGTGCTGGAGAATTTTGTAACTACTAGCCACATGTGGCTCTTCAATAAATTCATGTCTGCTCAAAGTTTCAAAATTAAAATGTATAGTTTATAGTATGAGTGTATAGTAGGTGCTTAGTGACCACATCTGGATATTGGCTGCTATATTATACAGCAAATAAATAAAACAGTTCTATTAGCACAGAAAGACTTTTGGACAGAGTTGTTCTGTATTTTTAAATTCATAAGAGGCTGATCCTTTTGGGAAATTCTAACGCTATGAAAATGAGGAATCTGTATGTATCTACAGCAAGACATCTCTATGATAGTATATGTACACTAAGAAGTAACATTATGTCAAATCTAGTGAGATTTTTGAAAATAATATTTGAATAAGAATTCTATTAGATGAAGTTGTTTTAAAATTGATGTTTATAATTTTTTACCAATTTGAAGTATTATTACAATAAATACAGACTTTTTCCCCACTGATGATGAAATATTAAAATTCTATTGGAATGGATCATAACTTACATATAAAACTCCTAAAATTATATTAAAATCTATTTTTTCACATGTATAGGGAGTGCTTCATGATTCATATTGGCTTTTGTGAGTTACTGGAAATTTCCTCATCTTCACTGATGGCTGATGGGAAAATTGATCTATCTTTTCCTCATCAAACTGTCAACAAGGAAGCTTCCTGTTTTGAGTGCTAATTTTTAATTGTATTTAATATACATTTTTCTGTGTGCATTTTTCATTGCGTTTAGTATAAATTTTGTGTGTGTGTGTCAGAGAGAGGCAAAAATGCACACAGGGAAAGATAAACAGCACACATGCTAAGGAAAATACTAAAGAGGAAGTGAGTAAAGTATTAATTTTTTCTCCTTCAAAGTAAATGGAACTCAGAGAAAGCAAAGAGAACTATTTACATTTATAAATAAGTATCTAACCTTTCCTCTGATATCTTAAATTCATGCCTGATAGTCTTTCTTGACATAAATTTGAGACACTTTATCACTCTGATAACTTGGTAGTATCTTACTTTCATGTGTTGCCTTAAAATCCCTTAGATTTGAGATCCAAGAATCTAACTGAAGTTACAAAAATTCAGGAGCAGATAGTGGGAAAGTTTAGCAAAGATCTAGGGACTCTCTGGAGTCCTCATTATCTGTGTGTGTGTGTGTGTGTGTGTGTGTGTGTGTGTGTGTGTGTGTGCCGTCTAGAAGAAGCCATCCCCACCCCAACTTCCCTTTACAGAGTACTATTTTATAGCTTTGCTGTGAAGGTCCTTGAATGGTCCTGGACACTGGTGTCATGAAATTAAAATAAATGTGATAGACATAGCTTTCTAAATCCAAACTGGCTCAAAACTGAATGGACAGTTCACAAAAGAGGATGTCTGCATAATGGAAATGCAAAGTAAGGCAACAGTGAGATAGCGTTTCATATGCAACACGCGTACAAAAAATAAAATGCAAGGAGCTAGAATTTTAATAAACTATGCATAGGTTTATATAGATAGTCTGAGAAGAGGTTAGCTATATCTAGCAAAGTTGAAAATGTGCATATTCCATGAATTAGCAACCCAATTTTTATGTTTATATATTTACATACTAAAGAAACACTTGCACATACACAAGAATGTTATTGTAGTATTGTTTGTACTAGTGGTCAAAATACAGAAGCAGTCACAAAGACCTATGCATAGCAACATGTATGAATTTTAAAATACGATATTAATTCAAAGATATAAAATTATACATCTAGTGCATGGCACAATTTATATAAACTGAAATCATATAAAACAATACCATACATACTTTCATATACATTCATATGTAATAATCGCAAAAATATAGTGAATCGATAAACATTAATAAACACTGAATTTAGTTTTTTTTTTTTTTAGAGCAGGAGGTTCTGTTTTAGGAGCACAGGAAGCAACTACATAGATGTTATTTGTTATTATACGGTATCAGAACCACTGGCAGCTTTTGCAGTCATCTAAGCCTCCTTAAATGTCTGTTTAAAGTATGTCTTCTGGCCGCTCCCTGACTTCGTATTGCAGGATGAGTGAGGATATCTGAGTCTTTAGATGGTCAACTGGAAGAGGATCTTTTAAAAAATTGTTTCATTTCATGGCATTTTAGAGAGCAACTCAAGGAGCCCTCCAAATGTCAACCCTACATTCATTCATTTATATTTTCATTAACTTCACTTATGTGGGAAACATTTTTAAGAGGCTTTCGTATGCTAGGTATTTAGAAATATAAGAGTAACAAACCTACCTGTACGGATCCCGCTGTCTACAACATCACACACTGATACTTAATAATGATTGTTTTTAGGTCATGCTTTTGAGATTGCTAAAGAGGAATTGATTAAAACATTGCTTTGCTTCAAAATAAATACAAGGATTATATTTAAAGAAAGTGGGTTTATTTTTGCATTTATAGATCAGTCTCACATTTTCTCTGGTATCTCAAACTCATGACAACTAGTGTAAATATTTATATTTCTAGTCCAGACCTCTTTCTTGAGCTTCAGATTTATATGACCCATTTTCTGCTCTATATTTATACCTAAAAACTTTAAATTGAGAAAGTCTAATAAGAAATTCATAATTTTCCCCCAGGTGTACTACCCCTAGTTTTTTCCCCCAACCCAGTAATGGCAGCACTGTCTTAGATGATCGGGTAAAAAACCTCACAATCAAACATGATTCCTCGCTATAGTACATAGTGTCCATTTATTTCTTCCTCCTCTTTCTAAACTTGATCTGTGCTCTTAGGATTTCATTTGGGTTGGACCAGTGGGAGGCAATGAGGAGACTTGGAGGACAGTGAGGTTTGTATTTCTTTGCTCCCCTCAGCTCTTTTATTACCTGATGGCTGTAGGCTACTTGTGAGGTGTTCATAACTCACTCCATGCAATTCTCCAGGTTCCAGGAACCCTTTTGTTTTCTTACCTTCAGGCCTCACTGCAGTAACAACCTCATCCTATAACTAGCTTCTGGGTATATCCTAGTTGTTTTCCTTAAGTGCTGCCCAATATCTTTGCAAATAAATTGTTTATTGAACTGTCCTCAAATTATCAAATTTAAATGTTCCATCACCTTGGTTGAAACCACCAGTCTCTTTTGCTTGGACCATTACAGTAGCCCCTGTATTTTGATAGCTGTTTTTTACCTTGACTTCAGTCTGTTTTCCACTCAGAAATCAGATTGATCATTTGAAACCGAAAGTGAAATCACGCCACTTCTTTACTCAAAAAACCCTCTAATGATCCCTGTAGTAATCTGAGGGCCAGATTCCAAGTCCCTGTCAGAATTCCAAAGATCACCAAGATAGGCTATGGTCCTCCTTTTTCATTCAGACTCATTTATTACTCTCCTCTTTGCTCTTGTGTTCTTGGTGTTTGCCTTCATTTTCCTTAAAAATTCACTGCCACTGGACCTTTGCACTTACTATTTATTCTTCTTAGAATGCTCTACTGCTATATATTATCACTGATCACTCTCAACTTCAAATTCTTGCTCAAAATATCATTTTCTTAGGGAGACCTATCTTGGCCACTCTTTTAAATCAGAACATCCTCTACCTAATCAGGTTTATTTTTCCATTTTTAATTGCTCTTAATATTCCTTTAATGGGTTACTTCTTTTCTTTTCATCTGAATTCCCCCACTGGAAGGTAACTTACATGAAAACAAGGTGTGTATGGGTCCTGACTAACCAAAGAGAAATAATGACCATTTATTGAATGAATGATTGAATGACTCTCATTGATTTGGAGAGATGTCCAGGAAGCACATGAGTTTGGAGGTAGCTATTTGGAGAAGTTGTTTTTCACTGATTTTTTTCATTCTATCAGTATGTGGTGGCTCCTGAATGGGATTTTTAGTTTATGCCAGAACACAAGATCTATTTACTTAGTTATGCCAGTAGACAGAGCTAAAGTTTGAAAGTTCCTCTTTTAACTAAACATCACAGATGCAGAAGTCAAGAAGATAAGAACTTGTTTAAATTAAAAGAACAATAGTTTTTTAATGTGTTTCCTTCTTCTATGATTATTCTCCAAATATGTAGTACTCACATAACCTAAATAGGACATTTTCCTAAGCTTTTTTATTGTTTTTGTGGTGTTGGGGATCTCACTCCAGGCCTGCAACATTGGACATACTTTATAATAAATCCATTTGTAAGGCCAAATCTAAGTTGTTTTATTATTTTTTCATAAATTAGATTTTTTCCTGCTTTTTTCTCAAACATGGTTCACAGTAGGAAATCTCATTTAAAATACTAATAATTAAATTAGATTTAAAACTTTGGTTAATATTAAGTAACTACAATGAATCTCTGAAGGTTCGTCCTGGGTTTTGTTTTGTCTTTTTTTCAGAATTTCACAGAAGTTTTTAAAGAAAGATAGTTTCTATATCAAAGATAATATCTAGACAAGAAAAGAGGAACTTTTTTGAGAATATATTTTACTTTTTTTTAATATAATCTGAAAGTCTTACAGTGTAACTGAATACTTAAACCTTTGTGTACTGGATTTTGAAAAACACAATTATTTTCAACATAAAGCATTTATTGACTTTCTAGTAATGTATCAAAATATTTTGGTAGACATTTTTAGCTATGTTCTTTCATTTAAAAATTTCACAGTGGCTTTTCTGACCATACAATTCATTATTTTAGTTAATTTTAGTGTATTAGTGGAGTAACCAGCATCACAATGAATTTTAAAATATAATTCTCAAAACATACCTTTTAGTAGATACTTCCATTTCATCCCAAGCCCCAAACAACCACTAATCTACTTTATGTCTCTATAAATTTGCCTATTCTGGACATTTATGGAATTATACAGTGATAAATAATATATGGTCTTCTGTGACTGGATTCCTTCACTTTACACAGTGCTTTCAAGATTCATTCATTTTGTAGCATGTATCAATACAGACCGAATATCCTTTTCACAAAATGTTTGGAATCAGAAGTGTTTCAGATTTTGGATTTTTTTTTTTTTGCTTTTGGATTTAGGAATACACACACATTGTATAGGGTTGGAATATGCTACACATTACTTGAAAGTGATTTTATACAGTATTTTTTTCCTTTCCCTTTTTATCTCAAGAACAAACTCTGGAATTCCAATAAGTTGAGAAAAATAATAATAGCTATCTTTATTTAATACCTATTGTATTCTGAGCGGGCTAATATTTCACCAGCATGGATATTGACAGGCTAGATAATTTATCTCAAGGCATGCAGTAAGTGGCAGAACCAGAATTACAAGCGAAGTATGTATTTTGAAGTTCTTTCCACTTCATAATCATGGTCTCCCTTCATGGTGTTCTTAAAACTCTCCCTGAAAATCTACCATAGTTCTTGTCCTAAGTATGTTCATTTATTGAAGTTAGAAGGTTAAAGCACTTTCCTGCCTGGAAGACAGGACAATTTCTGTTTCTCCTCCAAGACTTACCCCTATCACGTTGGGGTACTCATTGCTCAATTTATTTGCTGACATTAATTGATAGAGCATTCCAGCATTTATGCGTCTGGACAAAATCTTTGGATTGTTTTGCAAGAGTACCTGGTATGCCTACAGCTAAGGGTAGAATCTGAAGTATGTGTATGCATGTATGTGTTGATGTATGTATGTATTTATTTGGTTTAGTTTGTTTTTGTTTTTGTTTTTTGAAACAGGATCTCTGTGTAGCCCAGGCTGGCCTTGTATTTGTGATTGTTCTCCCTCAGCTTCCTGAATTCTGGGATTACAGGTGTTTGACACCACCCTAGCTAAAATGAAGGTTTTAGAGGAGAAAGTTTGGGAGATGGATGGCAAAGGGAAAGTTGGGGACTCATACAATTTTGAGGGGGTTACTGGGGATCAAACTCAGAACCTTGTGCTTGTGAAGCAGGCCACAGAACCACTGAGCTAAATCCCTGGCCGTCTTATACAATATTTTTGATGTACTATGTTTGTGACTCTGGATTTTCCACTTGTGCATCAAGTTTGTATTAGTGCCCCCAAATGTTTCAGGTTTTCAAACATTTCAGATTTTCAATTTTTGGATTATGAATGTTCAATGTATTCCTCATTCCTTTTTATTGTCAAATTATATAATACCATATAGATACATACCACATCTTATTGATTCCTTCGTCAGTTGATGGACATGGGTTGTTTCCCTTTTTTGGTCACTGTGCACACCGCTGCTATGAACATTTGGGTACAAGATTTTGTGTATATGTACACAAGTATATGTTTTCATTCCTCTTAGGTAGAAATGCCCATGGGTAGAATTGTTAGGTCATATTGTAACTCTGTGTTTAAATTTTTGAAGAACTAAGAGACCATGTTCTGAAGCAGTCGCACCGCATGGCATTCCTACCAGCAGTGTACATAGGTTTCAATTTCTCTACATTCTCACTCTTTCACTTAAGAGCATTGGAAAGATATATTTAATGGTTCTTAACAACAGTTCTTCTGGATAGATATTATAGATCTTATTTTATATATGGAAAAACTGGGGCTCAGAAAAAGCATACATAATTTGTACAAAAGCTCAAAGCCTAGTAAATGCTAGAGCTAGTTTTCAATCTCAGTTCTAATTTAAGATCCACACTTTCATTCATTCTAAAATTGTATTTAGTTTTTCCAGAAATATTTTTGAGGATCATTTACATTTAGCACATATTTGAGTGTCTACCATGACTTAGTAATTGGAGAAGCAGTTAACTCGGTTTGTTCACAAACTATTGAAATTAGTGCTTCAGAAACACAGATAGGGCAGCAATTCACAAACTTCTGATTCTATTTTAATGCTCTCAGAATTAATGGGGGCCTCAAAGAACTTTTTGCTTTTGTGGCGTAGTCTATTGATATGTTTGGTATTGAAATTAAAACTGAGGAAAAAATTGAAATATATTTTAAATTCATTAAAAATAACAATAAAATTATTAGTTCTAAAATAAATGGCATATTTTTACAAAAATAAGAGTGGCACTGTTGCATATATTTGAAATGTTTTCAGTGTCAGTCTCAGAAGAGATGTTTAAACTCTCACATATGCTTCTTTAGTCAATCTGTTGTAGTGTATTATTTTGATTGAAGTATATGAACCAATACATGTATATTTACAAAATGGAGTATTAGCTTTTTCAGGAAATTGTAGATATTTTTCTTTTATTATATCAAAATGTGCATGTAGTGTAAAGGTGAATTGCAATTGGAATTTGAGACAATTAATTCTTGATATTTTATTGCATTATATAAAAATCCATTAGTCTAACTTACACTTTGAAGGGATTTTATTTTTATTTTTTTGGTACCAGGGACGAAACTCAGGACCTTGCGCTTTCCAGGCAGGCATGGCACCACATCCCCATCCCTGAATGAATCCTTTAACACTCTGAATTCGTCATATTTTGTTGTGGTTATTTGAAAAATGTTGGATCTGTGAGTTAGATGGAATTTCTAAATGTTGATATATTTTACAATAATGTTTTAAAAATCACACGTGTTAATATCATCTGTTAATTTGAAAGCTCAGGTTCTGTTATTGACAAAAACACTATTGATTGTGCCCTTTAATTGAAAAGCTCACTTTATTTCATTTTTTAAAAAATATATCTTAAAGTTCCAAATTTGAATAGCCATTTTTTAGTTTGTCATTCATTCTTTCAAATAAAAATGGTATTCTATGGATGAAGCAACAAATGAGTTCTCGAAGAATCACATGAGTACTTTGGTTCAAGGTGACCATTATATTTTGATATAAAGCAGAAATATTTTCTTTGTATTGCTCATTTGGTTATGCACATTATTTTATGAGGTGTACTTCAAGTTGGCTTTTAATACAATTAATTTTTTACTGATTCATCAAGAATTTTTAAGTGAAATGAACACGCTGCCTAGGCCACTAGCACAAGTCAATCACACTGCCTTAATTCAGGATTAAGGCACCAGCAATTTCACCCAGTATTGCTTTTGCACCATCGGGGTAAATGTCAATATCGTGAAAATGATAGAAAAGTATTATAGTAATATTATAAAAATAGTTTTATGAATAAAATTTAGGTGATTGACTATGTTATGTGTCTGAAATCCTTTTTGGAATGTATAAATGTTGAAAGTAAGAAAGTCAAATGATAGCTGTACTTGTAGTGCTGGTAAAGAGCAGAAACACTGTTTTTGCAGAAAAGAAAAAGTTTACCATTATGCAATATCTACACAATTATTTATAATATTAAATAAAAAGAAATTAATTTCTTTAAATATCTCCTACCCTCAAATTCTATTCTCTGAATTTTCTTTATCAGTAGTAGAGATAATTATTTTATTTTAGAAAAAAGTAATTTATCAGTAATGAATTAATGAACAAGAGACATGTTTTTCCTCTTTCTTTCTTTCTTTTTTTTTTTTTTTTTTTTTTTTTTTTTTTTTGGTGGGGGGGTTCCAGGGATCGAATTGGGCCCTTGTGCTTGTGAGGCAGGTGGCAGAACCACTGAGCCAAATCCCTGGCCCTGAGACATGTTTTTCTTTTCTTTTTTGGTTTTTTGAGACAGGGTCTCACTATGTAGTTCAGACTGCTCAGGAACTCACTATGGAGCCCAGGCTGGTCTCAAACTTGCAGCGATCTTCCTGCCTCAGCCTCCTGAGTGCTGGGATTACAGGTGTGCATCACCACGCCTGGCTGAGACATGTTTTTCTTAATAACAGTTTTACACTATCATTCACCAGTGTGGACCATTATAAAATATCACTCTAAGGGTATGTAAAGAATAATGTAAAATGATCTCTTTATTCTGCCTTTGCTTACATTATTGCATATTCCAAAAACAACCACCATTGTTAGTTTATTGTGTATATAACACATTTCTACTCAGGTTACATTTTATAGAAAAGGGAATTTTCAAATAAAATTTCAAATAAAAATTTATTACATATACTGCTTTTTTTAAAAAATGAAGACTTTATCATATTAGGACAAAATTTTTATCTGTTCTCTTATTTCCAGAATTTAGAACAGTATAAAGAAATAGCAGTAGATTTTTGTTAAACAAATGCATTATTTTCATTATCTTATGGGCATTCATTCTGGTATGTTTTGTACATATAAAGAAATAAAAATATATTTTGTAAATTAATGATTTTGCTGGCCAAATTGACATTATTTTTAACATCATACATTATAAAAGAAATTGATTTTAAAATACATATTACTCTAAAAATTAAGCAAAAATAATATCTGGAAAGTTAAGGCTAGCACACATATTAACCTAATATGTACATACATATGCACAACATGTACATATTCATAATTCTTTGTAATATAAGTGTTTTTCCCTCATGTTACCAAATATTAGTGATTCCAATATTCAAAATTGTATGTTTTTCCTAAAATGTTACTGTTGCACAGAACCCACATTCAGGGGGTTCTAAAATTTAGTTTACAACTAGAAGTATCTTTTGTAGACAGTCTAGTCCAGCTCCTCATTTTACAGGTAGGTAAGTGAAGCATACAGTTATTTATACATGGTAACACAACTGAAACTAGAATCCACCTCTCCTGATTTATGTGCAACCTTTTAGGTAATAAAATCTTATACATTCTAATAAGTCTTGTTAAAATTTCTGTCATTTTCTGACTTAAAAAAGCTGTTCACAGAATTAATTATAGAAAACATCCCAAACAGAGGGGAAGAATTTGACATAGTGAGGCAAAAAGGACTCCAACTAGCCACAATAAAAAAAAATATATATATACACCTAGACATATAATAATCAAGATCCCAGAAACCCAACAGAAGAACAAAATCCTACAAGCGGTAAGAGAAAAGAAACAAATCACATGCAAAGGAAAGCCCATCAGAATCACAGCAGACTTTTCAACACAAACCCTCAGGTCAAGGAGAGCCTGGAGTGAGACATTTCAAGTACTAAAGGAAAACAACCTCACACCTAGACTGATGTATCCTGCAAAACTTTCTTTCAAAATAGATGGGGAAATAAGATACTTCCATGACAAAGAACGCCTGAGAAACTTCATGAATACCAAACCAGCACTACAAGGATTTCTAAACAATATCCTAGAAAAAGACAATGAAAGTAACAACACTATGAGGCCCAACAGAGCAAATTAAATAGGCAAGGTAAGAAACTAAAAGGAGAAGGTGAAAAAAACATGACAATAATAAGTTAGTACATATCAACTATAACCATTAATATCAATGGCCTCAACTCACCAATCAAGAGAAATAGACTGGCAGAATGGATTAAGAAGTAAAATCCAATAATATGTTGTAAACAAGACACACCTAGTGCAAAAAGAAACCCATAGACTGAAAGAGAAAGGACGGAGAACTTCTTCATGCAACTGGAGCCCAGTAAAAAGCAGGGGTAGCAGTCTTATTCGCAAAGTAAATTTCAAACCTAAATTGATTAAAAGAGACAAAGCCACTCCATCCTTGTGAAGGGGACAATTCAAGAGGAAGAGATAACAAATAATTCATTTTCAATGTATTGAGTATGTTAGAAAGCACATATGCTCCTTTTCTCTCTCTTTTTTTTTTTTTCTTTTTTCTTTTTCTTTCCCTGGTGCTGGGGATAAACTCAGCACTTTGCTCTGGCTAGGCAGGTGCAGCACTACTGAGTGTAAATCTCAGGCTTTACATTTCATATTTTTAAAATTTATCAACACATTAATCTTTGTCTTTATATGTTGGTCTACCAAATTGATAAGTTATTTTGGTTCTCATTTTCTTTGCTTTTTATTTGAGAATTTATGAAATCTGTATATATGAGTAGTATGAAAAGTACTAAGGTCCATCTGTCATTCTCCTCTCTCATCTCTGCCTTCTGCAAACTTCCTTTTCTGTCACTACAGCTTGTTTGGTTGGAAATTTGTTAAGACAAATTTTGTTATGTTATCAATATTTCTTTGTTCCTATTTTCTACTGATAACGAATATTAATTTTTATGTAATTTTATCATAACTATACTTAAATAAATGGATAATAAATTTTTAATACCATTCAGTATCTGGTACATATTACAAATTCTCCAACTGCCTCAAAGATGATATTTGTTTTTCACAAATCACACAAATCACAAATGTTCCATACATCACTGCACTGTTTTAGTATACCAAAGTATATATTGTATTGTAGAAAATATGCATTGTGTATATGTGTGGGGGGTATGTTTTTACACATATGTGTGCACTATTAAATGAGAAACATGGTCATGAATGTGGTAGGATTTTGCACATTTGGCATATTGACAGTTTCTCTGGCAACCTTATGATTTCTCTAAATTACATGCTTGATTTAATTCATAGTCATTTGTTTGGGAAGAATATTACATATGTATTGGTGTTAAATTCTATCATTATGCTTATAAAAATATAATAAAAATAAGTATGGGATATAATAAAAAAGAAACAAAAATTTGATCTTAAAACTGTGAACTCTTAGTTTTTGGATTTCAAATATATTTCTTTTCTGTGGGAAGTTTTGTTAGAAAATGTAAGTGATACAATCAACAAGTATATGATATTTATCAAATTAATAAAACCAAGGAGTTTATAAATCATAAAATTTTGAGGACAGTTTCTCAACTATAATATGTAACTGTTTTATTTGTAAATACAATATTTCAAAAATATTATATGAAAAGAAAATGAGAAAGAACATATAATGTTTGAAGATCATATCAAACTAATAATGTATTTGGATTATCAGTCTGTGTTGCATAAGTTTTTGTTTATTTCATATCCTTTTTTGCTGCCATATATATGCATATTTGAAATTTTTATTTAGTATCTTCATTTCTTGTTATATAAGTTTGTGATCTTTAATAAAAACATTTATGTCATTTTATATATGTTAACAGGCCTTCACTAAATATATACTAGTGTTTTATCTAGTCTCATTGGGCTGCTAAGTCTTTATAACTCTGCCTTCTAGAGAATCCCTCAGTTCTCAGTTTTCCAAACATGGGCCAATGAAATGCAAAGGTCCTTGTGCCCATAATATTCCAGTTATTAAATTTGATCCATGGTGGGCATTGAAGTTTTTCAAAGTCCATATATAACTGTTTTCTTTATAAACAAATCCGGATTTGCTATTTCTGAGAAAGTATCATTTAAACTGTAATTAAATTCCCTAAACCAGCACACATATGAAAACTCCCATGCTGGTTCTAAAGTGAGATTCTTAGTATCATTAGATAAGCTTTGTTTCTTAAAACATTTCTCTATTACTTACTTCTCTCATTTGACTTGTATTTGACTGGTAGATTTCATAATACACTTGGAAAATTGAAAATGTACTAAAATAAATAATAATATCAGTATTCCTTCTTAAATGGGTTGAGCAAAGTTATAAAATCACCTATTTATCAAGAGATTTAAAATGGATTATTTCATTTGATTTTTTAAAAAAGAGGTTGCATGTTGTAGAGGAAAGATTTTTTTATTCTATCTTGGGATTTCTGGCTCTAGCCCTAACTTTGTTACTACTAATTAACTTTGTGATATTAGGCATGTCCACTTTCCTCTTCTGGCAGTTCTCTTCCTTATTTGCTAAACTTGAAGGTTGATCTCTCTGATTATTTATCATTGGCTTTCGGAGTCTATGATTGTTTGGATAAGTATACTTTCAAGAAGGGACATTTTGATTATTTTTAAAAAGATAATTTTTAAAGAAATCACAGTTGGGGTACATTGTGATAGAATGAGTGATAGAAAATAGTAGGTTGATTGGGAAAATGGCTTTTTCCCTCCCTTTCATAATGTACTTTTTTTCCTATAAAAAGTTTAAATTTGGAATGAACTTTTTGAGAACTATTTAAGTTCAAATTGAGAAATATATCTTGAAGTGTAGGCATATAAAAAAACCTAGATATAGTACACACACCTACACCAACACCCATCCTCCAGATATCCAATTTATAGGGTAAATGTGGAACTTTAGATTGGGAAAAGTAAGTTCATTGTTGCTTTGGTGCTAATGTGATATGTGACATTTTCAAGATAAGACAGTTATTCTCAGGTATCATTCTATAAGAATCAATGTGTTGAAGTAGAAAGGAAAATAGGCTTGAAGTTAGGGTTAAGTTCTGACTGTGAGTATTGGGTAAATCACATGTCCTCTGCATCTGATTCATCATTTGTAAATTGTTGGTGATGATAATAATATATACTATGTGCAGTAGTATTTTAATTGACAGATAAATTTTATGTATTAGCTTTATGTAGTTAATAAACAGGTACATTACCTCACATAGGTGCCATTTTTGTGGTATCTATAATGCAAAATAGTAACTATCATGAGAAGGCATTTTTAAGGCTCAAAATAATGTATTTGAAATGTATTACTTTCTAGTACCTTTTGATTCCCCTGATTATTATTATATCTGGTTTATTTTCATTTATAGATTAGCTAAAACAATATCATTACTCCTATCTACTCACTATATACAAGATATTTTAACAAATTTATGAACATATTTTAACGTAAGTGTTTAGGCTATTTTTACGATGGATTATTATTACTTTAACATTTCAGAGACACAAAACCTTTAATGAAATTGAAAGGGAAGCAATACTCCCAAACTCATTCCTGCAAGCAAGCATTATCCTGATAGTCAAACCAAAGAAGGATCCAACCAAAAAGGAGAACAATAGGCCAATCTCCTTAATGAATGTAAAAATCCTCAATAAGATATTGGCAAACAGAATGCAGAAAATCATCAAGAAGATTTTACACCATGATCAAGTAGAATTCATCCCAGGGATACAGGGATGGCTCAACATATGCAAATCAATGTATGGAATACATAACATTAATAGAACCAAGGACAATAACCACATTATCATCTCACAACAAAAGCATTTGGCAAAGTCCAATACCCATTCGTGATCAAAACCCTACAGAAAATTGGAATAGAAGGTCTCTGTCTCAATCTGATGAAAGCCATCTATGACAAACCAACAGCCAAAATCATACTAAAGGTTCAAAAACTGAAAGCTTTCACTCTAAAATCAGAAACAAGACAAGGATGCCCCTTATCACCACTCTTAGTCAGTATAGTTCTGGAAACATTAGTCATAGCAATGACAAGAGAAGAAAATTAAAAAAAAAGGAATAAAGATAGGAAAGGAAGAAATGAAATTATTATTATTTGTGGATAAAGCTATACTGTATCTAGAAGATCTCAAAAACTGCTGGAAGATAAAATAGGTAAAACTCTTGAAGACATAGATGTAGGCAAAGATTCTATGAATAAAAGCCTTATTGCACAGGAAATGTTAACAAAGAATCGACAACTGGGATCTCATCATATTAAAAAGCTTCGGCAAGCCAAGAAACAGCTGAGTGAAGAGACAACCCATAGAATGGGAAAAATTTTTACCAGCTATTCCTCAGACAGAGGACTAATATCTAGACTGTATAAAGAATCCAAAAAATTCAGACCAAATCTAAAGACCCAGTCCAAAATGGGCATCTGAAATGAACAGACACTTCAAATGAGGAAGTAGTACAACTAGTAAATAAATACATGAAAAAATGTTCAGCATCAATAGTCATTCGTGAAATGCAAATTAAAACAACCCTGAGATCGCATCTCTCTCTAGAAAGAATGGCTATCATCAAGAAATCAGGAATTTTTCCCCACTTTTGGTGGGAGTGTGAATTGCTGCAACCAATATGGAAATCAGTATGGATATTCTTCAAAAACACTAAAATTAGAGGTCCAAATAGTCAGCTATTCCTCTTCTTGCTTTCTTTCCCAAAGAGTTAAAACATCATACCGCAGCAATATATGCATGCATGCCCATGTTCATAGCAGCACAATTTGTAGTAGCTAAATCTTAGAAACAGCACAGATGCCTATCAACAATAAAAGAATAAAGAAGTCTTCATATACCATGGAATATTACTTTGCCATAAAGACAGATAAAGTTGTGACCTTTTTATGTAAATAGATGCACATTGAGATCATACTTTTAAGTGAAATAAATTCTACATGTGTTTAAATATTGCATTGTTTCTCTTGTGAAAGAAAACAACAGTATAAATAAGGACCAAGATGGATGACAGACACTGGGAAGTAGGAAGAAAATGTTCAAATGGGAAGGGGAACAAGAGAGGGGGAAGGGAGAAAGGAAGGGAGGGAAAAAGATAAAAAAGAAAACGAAGAAAAAGGAAATAAAAATCTTATACATAAGGAGGGACAAAGGGTTTGAGGGAGAGAAGGAGAATGGAGAAAAGAAGAATCAAATAATTTCCTTATGATTGTGATCATTGTATCAAAATCATACCGATAAAATTAATTTAAAAATAATTCAGAGAGAAAGTAGATTAAGACAAATAACTCTTGGCGTAGTTACATTTCTATGGTACAGTTTCTACCTTGTTTTTATTTTGCCATGATGAGACTAATGGTAGTATCACCTCACCTTATATCTCTGCCTTATATTTCTTGAGATGCCAAAGAAAACTTTCTGACTCTTTGTTATTGATTGCTCAGTTCCTTTGACCAAACGCAGGAAACAGAAGTTATATGTAGACAACTCTTGATCATCTATGCTCTTAGTTGCACAGTTAATTCCAAACAGCAGCCACTACAGATGTTTATAGTTAGCTCATGAATGGATTTAAGTGTTTATGTTTTAATGTAACCATGTCTAATATTCCCGGAACTCTTTGGTTTGTTGTAATGATAATTAAAACTTCGAAATGTTTTTGCCTGGATCCAGAGTATATTTTATTACCTGGAACGCACTGCTAAAAACTCACTTGTAATGTGAGTCTTCTTGGGAACGTCTTGTTTGTTTCATTCATCTTGTTGCCACACAGAAGACTGGTGTATGCCTGAATTGCTGTGGCTCCTTCTTTTTTCTGCTGAGTTGTCTAATTCACTCTGTTTAAGGAAGGTTGCCAAAAGACTACATTTTTCTACGAATGTTAACAGTTATTATTTAACTGAACTTAATTCCAAAGACAAGAAACCTGAAATGTACCTATATTTAATTAACCTGGGTTGTAGTGATTCAAATATGCCTTTTGACATTTTGTAGTCTTCGCAGTTTTGTTTTTTGTTTTTTTCTGTTTTTGTTTTTTGTTTTTTTCTGTTTTTGTTTTTTGTTTTTTTCTGTTTTTTTTTTTTTTGGTACCAGGGCTCAAATTTGGGACCTTGCACTTGCGAGGCAGGTGGCAGAACCATTGAGTTAAATCTCTGGCCCTTCACAATTCTTAATTGATTTACACTCTGTTATTTAAGATGGTTTCCCCTTTAATAAAAAGAAAAACTGGTCCTAATGTCTCTTATATATCTTTTGTTACTATGAACTAACACCTTACAACATAATTTAGGGATTCTGGTAAAGAAATACCTCAAAAGCTTCAGGAGTGGCAGAATCTTTTCTTCTATATTGAGCTTAATAGATTTTCTTTATATATTGGTGCTTGTTCGCTTTTACAGTGTCTTCTTGGTTTTTACCTGATTGAGAGCTATCAGTTTTTAAAGTACATGTAGTCTTTTGTAATTAGCTATACTTTATTAAATATGTTTATATATGGAATTTGGTTGGGAATTATATTTCATTTAGAACCTTCTAATTCTTTTTTTAAGGCTATTTTTAGAAGTATGAGATTAGAACTGACTATATATACGCTTGAGAATATAATTAGAACTCAGGTGTGACTCAGTTCTGGAAGGATAAATGCTTTATTTTCATCCTCCTACTCATATAATTTGTGAATTATTTTTCTACGTTAGAGGGAAATTGGGTAAATATTACTAATTTCCTAGAAACTTAATTGTAAAATGTCCAGAATCATTATAGGCATGTAGATTTTCTAATATTCTCTTGTGGAATGGGATGGGGAATACTTCTTTCTACAGAATTTATTCAAATACCATTGACTATAGCTTTTGTTGAGTTGTGTGATTTATGTATATTTTCAAAGCTTTGATATTATACTTAAGTGGGAAAGTTTTTATCATTTTTATGCTAGACATTCTACTAGCCTCATTTTACACCGAAGTTCATTACTTCTTCAGTATATCTACCCGTGGCTTTGGAATCTTCAGAAGCAAATTTAAGTTTTTTGTTTCTTAATATATCTACATTTATTATTACATGAGAGATATTACCTAATATCAAAGTTAAAATCCATAATATATTATAAAATTTAGATATTTGAATACTCTTATTTTACATGAGCAAATTTTTGTCATTTAATTACCAAGTAAAAGGATGTTTTTCTTTTTAAATGAGAAAAATTAATATGACCTTAATATTCTCTTAATTAGGAACTACTTTTGACAAAAATTGATCAAGTCTTTCTATGAATGTTAAAAATTTCTCCTCACGGTACATGACAAATAAGAAACATATGTAGAAGATTTATGAAACCAAGATTCCTAGTACCTGTACATTGTTAGGTTTACTCCAGATGAGTCATGTCTATCTATATTTATGTTTATATAATGTATAATTTATACGTATTTATTCATTATGAGTTTCTCAATTATTTTGAAGAGTGATGAAATAAACCTGATTATTCAATAGTATTGAGACATATATTTCAAATTTGCCAACTACATGTTTTCCTATCAGGAAACTTCTATGAAGTTTATCAACTATGGGTTTCCACCATTCTGTTTTGTAATGCTACTTAGAAACTGCTATTAAATAGGAATAAGTTATAATTACAGTAACCATAATTCTGGTTTACAAAATATTTAGTAGTTACATTTTACTAAATACATACTTTACTAAATAAAAATTTTATTTACAGGATTTTACACCTGCATTTTAATATAATAATTAACAGGATCTTCTCTCATTTAAGAAATAAAATATCCTAATTTGGGTGATATATAAATGATTTTACATGATAGAATTCCTTCCAACACATTTTTTTTTTTTGGGTACCGACCTTGCGCTTACAAGGCAGGCGGCAGAACCACTAAGCTAAATCCCCGACCCCCTCAACACATATTTTTTGAAGAACCACCATGTGTTCTAGGTACTGGGGATCCAGCTGATTGTAAAATAAATTAAAAGGCAAATTTCATATAAAGTCAATTTTTAAAATATATTATGATAGTCAAAAAAGGCGATTAAGTCAGTTGCATTTGTCATGGAAAATATCAAAATAAAATTTTCATTGTTATATGACTATTAAGTACTATTGTAATCAGAGCACATTATCTAGACAGAAAGGAACCTGTCAAGACTTTGAAAGAAATTAAGGGATTTTCTTCAGAATAAGATAAAAATGTATCAGTAATGATGGAAGAAGGAACTGGTTTTGTAAAGTCAATAAACATTAATATTTTTAAAAATTTGTTTAAACTTTTAGGTATAAAATAAATGAGATACAAAGACCTACTTAATGTAATTAAGTTTTTTTTATGTGTAGGGGATTCTCCTCTCCTCCTCCCCTTCCTTCTCCTTTTTAATGTTAAATAATTTTACTACATCTTTCATTGATAGATTAAATAGACAAAAATCATATAAAAATATTTGAGTAATACAACTAGCAACTTTTAATTTTTGAACATGTAAAAACTTATACTTAACAATTAGGGAATGCGCATTCTTCTCAAAATACATTAAATAGTTGCAAACAGTGATCATATAGTAAGTGTGTGCTTTTTACAATATCTCTCATGAAAGACCAGCTTTTTCTCAACTTTTTAATTTTGAAAAATAATTTTTTTAGTGCTTGTGCTCAAATTCAGTGCCTCACATTCTAAGAAAGCAAACTACATCTTTAGCCCTGAAATAATTTCAAATTTATAGAAAAGTTGTAAGAAGAGTAGCAAGAATTCTTTTATGTCTTGCAAACAGATTAATTCACTGTCATTGTTTTGACACTTCTATTTCATTTCTGTCTATCCACCCCTATATTATGAAGCATTAAAGAGAAAATTTGCAAAAACTATGGTTCTTTACTCCTAGAGGCTCACATGGATATTTTGTAAGAATGAAAATATTTTCTTATATAATCACAATACATTTAGGAAAATCAGAACATTTAATATTGATCGACTTTCAAATGCATGGTCAATGTTTGAAGTTCACTTATTACTCCAATAGTATTCCTTTTTGTTGGTTGTTTGTTTTGCAGCACTGTGGACTGAAGCCAGGGTTGCTCTATCCCTGAGCTATATTACCTGACCTATTTGTTTGTTTGTTTATTTATTTATTGTTATTTTACGCTGAGACAGGGTCTCACTAAGTTGTCAGGCTATTCCTTGAATCTGAACTTCCAGTCTTGCTGCCTTGAACTTAATTGTTCACTGGACTAAATTTTAATTATCATAAACATATATTAACTTCCTGTTTCATATCATTATATCTACCAATTAGGTATTTGCATTTTTTAAAAGCAGAAAAAGTACTTCTTGAAGACCATGTATGAAGTCATTTGTTTTAAACTAGTTGTCATCTTTGTTTCTTTTTTACAAAAGCATTTGTAGTTTACTGGACAAAGGATGGGTTTGGAGTCAAATCAGTTGATTTAGAATAATGGCTCTATTGATTACAAGCTCTGTGATCTTGAACATAATTTTAACCTTCCTCAGCCTCACTTTCCCAAGTTTGTTGAAACAGAAATAAGAATAGAGATAAACATCCTAAGTATTAACTTCAGCAAATATGTGCTCAGAAATGTTTATTGAATCTGAATATACATTTCTGTAGTTGTTAAAATTATTTAAATTACTCCTATGTTTTTATTGGTTTTGATTTCCTACCATTTGCATAGCAGAAGTTGTCAGTACACTGGTGCTGAACTGGAAGCACCTCAGATATGGCTTAAATATTACTGGAGTTCACAGCAATTCTATCTGCTTGGTTAATTGCTGTGGATGCCAATTCCAAATATTTTGAGATTCACTGTAGAGTTAGTTGTTGGTCCCTTTCAACCTTACCAAGCACAAAATAAGTGCTAAGCGGGTACTGTTGTATCTGTTCTTTTCTACAGAGGTGCACGTGACGTAGACTCTACCCTTAAGGAACTAACAGGTAGGAAGTATAAATTGTGACCAGTCAACTTGTTTTTCTTCTCCACCAATTTCCTTTATAGAATCATAAGTAGTGCTGCAGTAGATCCTTATCTAATTTAGAGCAGGGGCTATAAACTTGGGTGAGGAGTCAGGGAAATCAGCAAGGAAGCTATGCTTGAGAGCTATGTGTTTACAGAGCCATCTTTTATAAGCAAGACTCTTTTAAATTATTGTCTTTAAATTCAGTTTTTTAATAGTCTTATTATCTTTCAGATATTTGTCTCCTAACTACTGAGGTTATTTTTCATTATTACAAAGTTAATCATGATATTCTACTATTTATGGGCTCAAATAATTTTTCCTTCCTGCTTCTAGATTACACACCCAGATTTGCCTTAATTTTTTTTCCCCAGTACTGGGAATTGAACTCAGGACTTTGTGCTTGCCAGGCAGGAGTGGTGCCACTGAGCTACATTCCCAGCCCTGCCGAAGGATTTTAAAAAATCAGTTAAAAGCTCTTTTAAATTGATTTGACAATTATAAAACCATAAACTTCAAAGTTAGGAAACAGTTTTATAAGTTTTCTAAACTTCATTTATAATCTACAATTATTATGTAAAATGATCTTAACTGTTTGAAGACCTTAAAGTTTTTCTATACTCCTGTGAATATTTTAGTATGAAAACAGGACATGCTATTTGTGACCAACCTGATAGTTTTATAACTGAATAAATATACATTGACTTTTAATTTAATTTTTATAGGAAAAGTCTCTAGAACTTTAAAGATATTTATTCATTTTTTTACTTCAGCATGTTGAAAATCATTTTGTGATAGGTAACACTCAATCATTTCTAGACCTAGGCTTTGTTTTTATTTCTCTCTTCACATTCATTGATATTTGTGCTCCTAAATATTTTGATTTCTACATGGATGACATTAGGTAACCTCAAAGAACATTTCTGGACATAATGTATTTACATAGTACAATAATGATACACACACACACACACACACACACACACACATATATATGTATGTATGTATATAGGCTATTCCTGTTCTACCCAGAAATCAGTATTAAAGTTAAAATTGAGAATGAAAAAACATACTACTTATTCAGCTATATTCAACTAAGAAAATCAATCAAAGGGAGAGCAATTAGTCAATATGAAATTTCTGTTTCTATTTTTTATCTCTGTACTCATAAAGTGATCTTATGTTGGGGAGAATCTTTGTCACTGGCTTGTTACTTGCTCAAATAGTTAGTGTAATAAGGCACACATGTGTAAATACCGAATAGTTTCTCTGGTGTGAATAATCTGCGATAATACAGAAGATCCTAATAAGATTACTGACATTGAGAAATGGGAAGAAAGGAGCTAAAGTTGTAGGAAAGGTGTGATGGGCAGGGGAAGGGTAAAAAGGGAAAAGAACAAAATGTGAGATAATGAAAAGATGGAAATAAAGTGGTTGTAGATGGGGAGGGGTGTAGGGGGTGAAGGGAGGAGGGCAGGGACAAGGGGAAAAAATGAGAACCAAGACTTGTCATGTAGAGGTACAAGATCCCAACAATGAATGTAACTGTACTGTATCCCTAAAATGTACCAATAAACTCAATTAAAGTTGAACAAAAAAAAATAGTGTAATTTGGGAAAGGATGAGGTATATATGAATATATGGAAATGCAAACTTTCTCCCTTATCTGTATAAATTGTGCATGGTAACTTGTAAATATGTATAATTTTTATGTGTCAGTTAAAATTTAAATTAAGGAAAGTTTCTCCCTGAGTTGTTGGTTGGTTTTCTTGTAATTTAACATTTTTTTTAAAGCACAGCTTCACATCAAAGTCTCAGTCCTAACAATAGAAATTCCCACAGGGATGTCCTGATAGCTGCAAACAACACTGAAAGGAAAGGAATTTGGACTGGACTATCAGTATTGCTGATGAAATGGTAGGGAGCAGGAATGTATTTCACAATAGCAGACTCAGAATGGAAGATTCATAGAGATAAAAATGGGGTGCGAAAAGCCAGAGGACTCAAATCAACCTGTCAGGAAAGCTAACATTCCACTGTTTGAAAGTCCAAGTCCATCAAGGCCCAGTGGAATTAAACACAGGAGCAAGATCAGAGAGAAAAAGAGAAAGGGTGAGAGTGAGCTTGGGAGTGAGAAAGTAAGTTATTAATGAAAGATGACTAGACAGTGGTGGGTGTTTATGTCTTGAACAGAAAGGTCAGTAGGATCTTATGCAGGGTTAGGGCTATTTTAAAGAACAAAGGATGTAATAGATACTTCTATAGTTAAATGCTTTTATTTTTGTAAGGATCTTAGCAAACATTATATTTCAATAAAAACAAACAAACAAAAAGTCTTAAAAAGAGCCTATTAGGAAAATTTCAGCTATTTTTCTGGATGAAATTATTTTGAGAAGGCAGAACTTTCAGCAGTCCCTTTCTACATTTATCATAGTGGTTTAAGAAGTCAGAATCTATGGCCAGATTGGCTGAGTTTGAATTTTAGATACAGGAATTAATAATTTAGATGTGGACAACCTACTTAACTTTGGTATACCTCAGTTTTCCCATCTTTAAAATGAAGATAATAATGTGACCTATTTCATAGTACTGTTGTGAGGATTAAGTGAATAACTTTTCCTGCTACAAAGCAATTACTATATATTTGAAACTATTATCACTGTACAATAAGCCATATTGGACTAGGTCAATAATTCTCTTGATTTATAGTAGGCAAATTATAAATACACCCTGGGCATTGTGTATTTGTTGAAGTAACTGTCTTGAGCCTTAGTTGTATTGGGGAGGTTTTCAAACCTTGCTAAGCAAACTTCCTGGATTTCTCCGCGTATCGTCTTCTTGGCTAGCCCTCGATTGTTTTAGCCTACAGATACACTGCACCCACGGCAGCAGAACACTAGATTCATGCAAATATTTGAGTGTATTTCTCAGACTTTCATGGGTGTTGTAAATATTGTATCTGGAATGTTAGAGAATGCCAGAGAATGCCAGAGAATTCCATGATCTGCGTATCGTTGTACAGTATTTGGGCTGGGACCCAGAAGGCCATATGCTGTTTGGAAGAGAAAGCTTGGGGAATAAGCATTCAGAGGATCTTGTCTGCCAGACTAGCTGCTAATTTCCTGAGTAACTCCAGGCATGTCCCTTAATGTGAAGACCTGTTTTCACATCTATAAGATATCAAAATTCAATTTGCTGACCTCTTTGGTTGTCTGAGTTACTAGCCAAGCTTTTTAAGTTTTATTTTGAAAAAAAGTCTTACCGTGAAGTTGCATATTTCTTTCTTTAAAAAAAGTTTTAGTTGTATATTTCTGAGCCTTACATATTCACAATGTGATGTATATCCCTCAGAGCAATTTTCCTCTTTTAGAAATTCCCTGAGTGTGTATGCTAGGTATGAGGCTAGGGAAGTCACCTCTCTCTTAATTCTCTAGAATTCACTGGACTAGGAATCAGAATACTTGAATTCATAATCAGTGAAATGTTCTGTGAGTTTGTCAGATTATTTTCCTTCTCAGTAGTTTAGTTTTTTGCTTATGAAATGGGAAAAACAGGCCGGAGATTTAGCTCAGTGGTGCCTCCCAAGCTCAAGGTCCCGAGTTCAATCCCTGGTACCAAAAAAGAAAAAAAAGAAAAAAAAAAAGAAATGGAAAATGCAGAACAACTTTTAGGGTTAGGATTAAATAACCCACAAGGTCTATTAAGACAAGGTCTAATTAATACGGGGTCTATTTTTCATACTCCTTTCCTATTGTCTGGCTTGGATAGAGAATCTGGAAAAACAAATTTGATAATATTTAGTGATATTGAAAGAAATATTTAGTTGTGTTTTCCTCCATAAGGGATCAAAGAACTCCATGTTTCTGAAAAACTAGAAATTATTAGTTTTATGTGTAGGTTATGGAGATGTAGAACAGTAATGTAAAAACAGCCCGTCCTATACTGAAGAAGAGATATTTCAGGATACCTTCATTTCCGGATGCAGAAATGATAGACTCATAAAGCACAATAGGCTGAAGGCCCAGCTGTGAAGTTGGGAGCTAGATGGCAGAATTCCATGGATTGTTCTTGCTCTATTAGGATCTGAAACATGAATAGACCTCAGTTGATCCAGAAAATAGACTTCCTTTTGCAGCCAGGAAGAGCAAAGCTGAAGGAGAGGTGAGCATGCCTGTTATAGACAGGAACATTCAATCTTAATTTTAGGAGTACCGGAGACTCCTTGTCTTGTTTGTCAATAGCAGATTTTAAAGGAGTTGTTTGTGTTTTAAAAAGGAAATTTTCATACATTTACTGAAAAGAAAAAGCAAATACCTCAGCCCATGAAGAACATTTCCTGTGTAGTGGTCCCCAGCGTTCCTAAGAGCACAATTGCTGCATTTATTAAACTTTTTATTTACTGAGAAGTGGACGGTAGCATATGGGAGCAATGACAATAGCTGACTGATGAGAAAACAAAGAAATTCCAGTATTCTGCTCTTTTGAAAAAACTCATTCAGAATTTAGTCATATTGGTTCAGCTGTTGTAACCAAAGACTGATAAGATAATAGAGGTCTTTGTGGTGGTTTTGTACTGAAATACTTTATCTTTATGATGCACTGGGGCCCTTTAGAGTGGGAAGCTTTTAAAACTGCTGTTGGATTCAGAACTCAAATTAGCTGCCGGTACACTGGGACGGGGGTTCTTTTCTCATGCAGTTACCACAAAGTAACTTTTATCAGGGGACCTTCTGATAGATTGTTGGTTTCTTCAGCTTACCCTGTTTATTTTTTGTTGACTTTTTGCTGCCCTATTTTGTGACATTTAAAAGAAGGCTATATCAAAAAAGGCCAGTGCTAAATGATGGACGGAGCGTGTGAAGTGGGGACATCACAGTCCATCTGATGTGTGAGGAGGCTGCAGTGTGAGATGCAGCAGTTTAACCAGGTTATCTGCGGGCAGAAAAGATCAAATGCGGCTTTCTTTTATGACTTACATTGTATTTTGGCTTTCTTCTCAAACAATGCCCATTAAAAAAAAATTAGAACTGGCTGGGGAATTGATTCTGAAGAGCCACTCTTTACAACTCAATTTAAAATCTTTTTGAATTATTGGCTGAGATCCTTGATTGATATGCTACATTGGAATTGCTGTTAAATGCTTTAATCTTTCTAGGATTGTTGTAGAAAAGTATACCTTCATCAGAACTCTGCTCCAGTGTCATAGCCAGCCTCCCCATCACTCCAAACATGCACATTTTTTTTTTTTAATAATCAGGCTTCTTGTAATTTTATTGTTAAGTTCCATTAAATTTACTAAAGTAACTTTGTAGAGATCCATTTTAGGAGAATGCTTAGTTATATTTTCATTTCAAATGTCCTCATACAAATTTCCAGATAATGTCATTTGTTGATATTAATTTTATTTGACTGTGTAAACAGTATTTTAACACCTTTGCCCTTCATTTCATTAAAAATAAAAGCATGCAGAGAAATATTAAAATTTAATTTAACTGCTACCCCCTTCCATCTTTCTGTCTACTGTTGTGCTCTTCTGGATTTTTTTCATTAGAAAAATTTAGTTATTATTACATAATAGTCGTCTACTTTCAGAGAACAGATACATATAAAGAAAATGACCTGTTTAAAAATTTACTACAAAAAGTTCTAGGTATGGGAATATTGTGAAAGAGGTCAGGCAAACCTCCACTTATAAAGTGCTCTGTGGGCTGTCTGCCTTGTCCAGATCTGGAGTCTTCAGTGGCTTCTCAATGCCCAGTCTTATTTCTAGCACCACTGATTTTAATTATATTTATTTCATATGGGCAAAATTAGCTGGCAGATTGTGGCGCTAACTTTTATGAACGGATATAGAAAGGCTTTTAAATGTATTTGAATTTTTTTTTATTTTAATCATTTATTTTACATCAAGAAGGGAAATCTTTATCTTATTTTACTTAAATTCTCATTTATTTTGCGTTTTCTCTGTGGCTTTGGGCCTGAGGACAGGTAGTTGTAGAACTGAAGAAAATTGTCTATTTTAGTTAATTTTTTTCAAATTCTTCAGATTATTACCAAAAAAAGGCTAGAGGGCTGATTTCAAAACTGTTATAATAAAAGATGGTATGTGAAAACTTTTGATGAGGGAAATTGCCATCATATTTACATTTTGAAAAGTGTTTCCTTATTTACGCACTATTGACTTCCTATTGAGACTCAAAATTTTAAGTACACTGGTAAAGAATTCAATGGATTAAATTCAGTAAATCTGAAGTCACTGGAATAAAGGGCCCTAAGAAAAAAAATGTGTCAATTTTAAAGGTCTTTCCTAACTGAAGACCATTTTGTGATCGAGCCAAAGGTTAATAAAATCAGTAGTGAATGTAGCAATTTTACAGATAAGCTATTCACAACAAGTGTAGTTACTTGAATAAAAAGCTAATTCAGTTCTAAAATGCCACATGCAGTAACAGTGAATAGCTGCTTTTAGGTGCTTTCTGGAGGAGGATAAAATACAGAATCACGGCACTCTTCTCTTCCAGCGTCCCTGGCTGCCTGTAAATTGCTGTGAATGGGGCTGTGGGCTGACAGCCTCTATTAAGACAAACTGCCTTTCTCATCGGAGAGATAAAATAAATCAGGTGTTTAGTCAAATTAAAATACTTCAGCTGGAGCAGGCCCTGGGGAGCACTGATCCACCTGACTAATCTGAGAGAAACTCAAGACAGATGTGGTTTGGGGATAAAGACGACCCCTTGGAACAAAAAAAAAAACGAGAAGAAAAGCGGCTTCACTGTCTTTGGAGTTGGATAATGGATACAGTTTACAGTGGAGAGTGTCAGGCGCACACTGTGTGTGATATTGGATAAAAGCAGACACGCTGACTTGTAGAGAAGCTGTGTACAGAAGCTTTTCTGCTGGTTCCCTTTCTGCAGTTTATAAAACTACCTCTGTTTTTGTGTAGGAGGGAGAAGAGGCTATTTTTTTGGCAGTGCGTTTTTAGAGAATCATTTTAAGATAGCCTCAAAGATGTGAAACAGATGATGTCAGGCAGCTACTGATGACCTCTGCTGACCTGGGGCAGATCCTCAGAATCTGATCTCCATTTCTTCCAAGTTGATTTCATCAAAGTTCAAAACATGATTTCGTTTGGCATGTCCAGCCTGTGGCCTGTCGATCCCCCCCTCCCTTTTTGAGTGCAGAGGAATTTTCTTGTACCGCATATGAAATGCATACCAGTTAATATACATAATCAACAAAACCTCCTTTTAAATATTTTTTACTATAAAATTTTAAAGAAAGGGTGGGAGGAGGCAGGCCATGGGTTGGATAAATTTCAGTAGGATATGATTAACTCAGAAGAGGATTCAAAATCTTTCGCATTTTTGGCATAACCTGAGTATACTGGTTGTACCATTGTGTCCCATAGATTTTCTATTCTTCTGGCAACTTGTGTTCTAGCTCCTTTGCCACAGCAAAGTATCATATTTAATTAGAATATTTTAGGAACTGAAATAGCTTGTGTTCTCAGGTTGGTCGGTCAGTGTAATTCAGACTTGATGTTATTTTTATTGCAGCAGCATAAACAATTGCTGTTAATTAAAACAGTAAAATCCAGCACCATACATCTAAATGCTTGTGTTTAAACCATTGTATCTGAACAAATATAATGGGCACAGAATAGAAAAATGGACACACACACACACACACACACACACACTCATATACATTGAGAGAATCTAAACTATTCTGTGATGTAAATCAATTTCTCCTTAGTTTGGTCCCCAGGGGCAACATGTCTGCATGTATATGTAAAATTACCTATTAAGGGAGAATTTTAGACTTGTTACACTACTACTCCTCACTCTAACCTCATTTGTTATGCCCCTCATATCTCTTCAAAATATGTTAGTATTTCTCAAGTTTAAGAAGACAGTAACAGGGCTGGGGACTTAGCTCAGCAGTTCCACTGCCTGCCTTGCAAGTGCAAGGACCCGAGTTCAATCCCGAGTACCAAAAAAGCAAAACAAAACAAAACAAAAAAATAAGAAGATGACAGTAACAGCCTTATATAAGTTCCTGAATGCTCAACTGACAAATACTATTTTCTGCCTTTTCTCCTTACACAGGTATCTTAAGACCATTGACAAAATTTATTGAGATGTCTCTCAGCGTTTATAATTAAGCAATTTGAATGGCATGATCTGTAAAAAGATTCAGTGAAATGGTGCTATACCATAAATTCAGTTGCTTCTAGATATATGTATCTATGAGCAATGGAAAGGCCAGTGTATTTGCAGATCTCTTGGCTTCACCCTAATCAGAAGAGGCTCAGATGTCATATATGTATTATCTTTAGCTTCTGAGAGGAAAAAGGAAAATAAATTGAAGATTATTGAAAAGGCTTTTTTTTTTGACACGGGGAAAGAACAATTTTCCCTAGGAAATCTGAATACCAGATATAGCTCTTTTATTAACCCTTGGCCAAAATGTCCTGCAGAAGGATTAACAAAACAGTATAAAATACAAACTATCCCAATATCCAATAAAGTTTTTCTTAAATCACATCATATAGATAACTGTAATAAGAAAGCTACATATAAGTTAGAATAGTGAAATATATGTAATAAAATGTGAAGATATTCCATTTATTTCATAATTTTCCAATCAAATCCTCATACTACAATCATAACAAACACATTACCCTTGCTTAAGTGACTTTCGTGATTTTGAATTTTTCTTAGAATACTCAAGAAGATCATTAAACATGATCTATAAGAGATGGAATAGCAGGGACTTTTCCTATCTTTCTAGCCAATCCGATACTCTATTCTCTGTTTTCCTTGTTCACATTTTATTACCTTTATTCAATTGCTAGAACACACAGAACCCTGCACACCCCATTACCTGCACACACTTGTATACACGTTCATACACCCTTTGGCTATACTGTTTTCTCCGTTTGAAAAGCTCCTTTTAGAAAGATCCTTCTAGCTCTTTGCCTAGTTAACTACTATATATTCTCCTCAAAATAGGTAACTTTTTCATGTGACTGCCATGGTACTTGCATGCTCCAAACCTGGTTAAATCTTCCCCCAAATATTTGTCTTGTTTTAAATTCTTATGATGTTGTGGTTTACATTTATATTTGTGATTACTTGATGATATAGTGCCTGACACATTGTTACCATTCAGGAAATAGTTATGGAATTAAAAATGGGCAAAACTAGTAAATACATAAATTTCATACTTGTCATGTGTCTTCTCATTTATGTGTATATTAACATATACATTAATTCAGCTTTTCTGTATTTTTGAAGAGATTTTTATGATCTGCTTTGGAAGCCTGCTTTTGTGTTTTTATAATTTAATATTTGCGGTAAAAGAAGTTCTTCTTTTTAACAACCTGGATTTCCTGTTGCTGACATAGATACAATAAATTGTAAAATCAATTCCACAACCTAGAAAAAATAGCTGCTTATTAGCCTTGATATAGTACTTGTTTTTTTAATCAGTTGATATACTTTCATTTTCTAACTTCTCACTATCTTCCTTTTGATTTTAGGTCACCTTTCAGCTCAGTGATTCTTTAAGGGATACAGAGAGCTTTTTTTTTTTTTTTTTTTTTTTTTTTGTCTGAGTTGACATTAAGAATCCCAAAGTAGTCCTAAATGTGCTAGCTTCTCTGCTGACGTCAGTTTTACCTTGTAGGAATCACATACTAGCAAGTGCTAGCCAGCAACCTCTGAAGATGCCTTTTCTCAATGGGGCCGCTAAGAAAATATGGCCACTAATACTTAAAATATTGTTATCTTCTCAGATTGTTCTGGTGCCTTCTTAGCAAGATTGAAGAGAGTTTCATAGAGGTTGGAAGTCTCTTCTTACACCTACACAAAAATTGACAATCTCTGTCCCCTTTGACAGCTGGTGGCATCTTTCTGAAAAGCTTTCAAATCATAGATCAGTTCTTCATAATGAAACCTGTGTGGCTCAAATACAGTGGATTGAAATTCTTATCTTATGCTGCAGTAAAATGCACTAATTTAGATTCACAAAAGGATTCTGTACCCTTTACTTAGGAAAGCTGTGCAATTTGCCCATAAAAAGACTGTTCAGCACCATTAGTGCATACCATAAGTGTTCAGCGACATCATATTCATTAAACAGCATATCCTTATGCGTAACCTTTTCAACCTTGGAATGTAGCTTTTCTCTTTGAAAAATGACAAATGGCAAAGAAGTAAGAGAGCCCCATAAGCAACATTGTTGCCTTTAAGGATGAACTTGAGAACTTTAGCTTGATGCCTTCATAGGAAAAACAAGCCACGTTCAATCCTTTTGTACCTGTGGCAATTCTTATTGTTTTTGTTGAGCATATTCCATGTCTGAGAGATTGACCCCTGACTTCTGAACTTCAGGCTTCAGATATAGATCTTTGCACAACAGAAATATTTGGCGGGCAATGATCCAAAATTTCCTTAAATAATAGTTATTCAGCACCTACTGTATCCCAGCTATTGGTATTGTCTTAGCTGCTGAGAAAAGAGATGATTAGAGACCATTAATATGATCTGCAGTTTCTGATCTCTAAATATCATAGGTTTCCTAACTTGATCAGACAGGTAGGGTAGCAGCGTGATGAGGAGGGAATGGAGTAGGCAGCTCTGCTTTTAGTGTTTAAAGCTAGAAGAAGGAATGTGTAAGGATTTTATTGGTGACAGCGCTGTTTTTTTGGCAAGCACAATGATAAACCCTAGCATTCATTCCACTGTTGTAAGTGCCAGGTCGGTGTTTCTGCGCTCACAATGGCCTATAGTCATTGCCCTAGATCTCTCAGTATCTAAGGGTGTCCCCTTCTAAATTCTGTCCACTTTCCCTGATTTCTGAAGATATTCCTCAAGCTTGTGAGATCTCTTCTTGCTTCCATTTTAGGTACACCTGAGAGCCTGGCAGAAAAAGAACGGCAGCTCTCCACTATGATTACCCAGCTGATCAGTTTGCGGGAGCAGCTCCTGGCAGCGCATGATGAACAGAAAAAACTGGCAGCCTCGCAAATTGAGAAACAACGGCAGCAAATGGACCTTGCTCGCCAACAGCAAGAACAGGTGAGCCCTGCAAAAGGAGCTGAGGAACTGGAGATGTGGAATGTGCCAAGCTCAGCGAGTAATCACATTGATTGCTTTATTTGTTGTAAGCACTCTCAAAATAAGTAAAAAATTAAAAAGAAGAAAGGAAGGAAACAAGAACGAAAGAGGAAAGAAAGACTTTCTAGAAATCTAGAGTCTTCAATAAAACTGAGGGGATATGTGGGAGACGAAAAAGGCATCATAATTACTAGGCATAGCAAAAATGATACGTTGCTCCAGAAGGTTTGGATTTATTTAATTACTCAGGGATACTCATTCACCTAGGTGTTACACCTAATCCCAATGTAGTTTAAGAGAAATGACCTCTCTGGGCCTTCATTTCCTCATCCAGAAAAAGAGAGTTCTGTTCTAGAAAAACTTTGGGGGTGTTTAACGTATTGGTCCAGTAATTTTCTCTAGCTTTAAAGATAGGGTAGCCATATCTTGATATCCCCCCCAAGGACTCCGATATATACTTATTTTCCAGGGTCATTATTAATACCCCACCTTTTCTACTCACAAAACTTGCCTTGGTTTGGATGACAAATGATATGGTCATTATGTATAGTCTAGGTAGGTAAATCAGTGAAAAACACGCATGGTTCCTAAAAGTTGTCTTGACTGACACAGAAGTGAGGAAGAAGAGAAGATCCAGCAAAGTATAAATGTGGATCTTTGAAAAGAACAAATCACCTTCCCAAATGTTTTTCTTGTTTCATGGAGTACATTAATCTCACAACAGTGATCCTATAGAGTAGTCCCTGATGCTTTAGATCAGACAGACCCAAATTAATGTGCAGTTTTTAGGAATCTGACATTATTACTGGAATTATCTTTTCAGTTAAATGTATTTTATAGGGGTATATAGAGCAATATATGCTCTGTTGATTTTAATGAGTTGTGACGTCTGGTATTTTATGTGCTTGAATATTTGCCCACATGTAGGAATATGGACTCAGCCCCTAATGGAAAATAACATAAAGGAACACTGTAAAAAATCAGAAGTTAGAATGTCATTTAGCCATCCAGAGATGACACAGTAATTAACTATTGACACTTGTGAATAAGCTAGCACAAATTAATCTTGACACATTTGCAGACGAGTGATATCTTACAGTGAACACTTTGTAATTATATTTCAAAATGAAAATTAAATGACACTTAAAACTAGGTTGTCATGCTCAATGAAGCGAGCATGTAGCTCAACCGATTGGCAAATAAAATTCAGAATTTGAGCCACATGGTGCTTATGTACCATACTTCACTGTGTCAAACCCATACGTCTAGAGTGGATGATAGTAATTGCACTGTGGTGTTTTGGATGCATTTCTATGCAGCACTTTATCATTTAGGAGGGTCCATTAATATTAGATGCCTAGTGGTGTTTCACTAGTTTGCTAAGAGAAAATAAATATTCACAAGATCCAGCATCTATACCTCGAGCTGCAGAATGAATTGTCCATTTCTGATTTGAGGGTGACAAGCAGAGTGGGTCATTCCAACCTGATTAAATACTCTTCATTTTGTCCATTAAATACTCTTCCATTTTAGGAAGCAGTAGTCTCATTTATCAAACTGTATTCTATGTTAGGGATAGCTTTGTCATGTCTTCCAGTATGAACCAATTATCACCAGAAATTATCAAGCAGCATTTGGGAGCAGACCACTATGTTGTCATCTCACGCTGAACGAAATAATATGGGCATTTCCTCCTGAAACTAAGTCACAGCATCAGAAAGGCTCAGGGAGAATAAAGCCAGAGACTGGGACTGATCCACGCTCATTTAGTCTTCCATGAAGCCCATTCTAGAATGTTAGCTTTTGGGAATAAGAATAAATAGGAAGAAAACTGATGCTTACATGAAAGGCACCACTAAACCAAGTGCAAGTGCTCTTCGGTCACTTTTCTCTCTTGTTTCATAGGTTGGCAATGAATATATTTCTAATAAGGAGAATCTCTATGGACTTTGAACTATAACAGCTCAGTTTTTGAAGCAATGGGAATTCTGGTGCCTAAGTTATGAAAATCTTTCCATCAAAAAAAGTTTCACCAAAGCAGATCATATTAGTAATAGAAAGCTTTTCCCTGTCTTTGTTTACAGATTTCCTTTTTATGTCCCAGTTAAACTCATTAGATAAATGTGACCAGAGTTTTCTTATCTTGATCCTACAAAGATGGAATTTCCCATGTCCCTTGATTTTCCCATTGACCAGTAAAGATTTAGGTGAATTGCTTACAAATGTAATACAAGGTGAATAGTTTTCACATACAGGTAAAGCAGAGAGATGGCACAGTTCAAAATTTTTTTCTTGCGACTTTCTGATTCTGCCACTTTGATTTTATAAAACTCTTTCACACACAGGTGCAGTAAAGCATTCTTGTAATGCCAGGAGAGAAACTTGAGGTAATGGCAAAGGTGTAAGCATTTCATTTTAACTTAATGAAACTTTATTTCTGATAGATTGCAAGACAACAGCAGCAACTTCTGCAACAGCAACACAAAATTAATCTCCTGCAGCAACAGATCCAGGTCAGTGTATTTTATTACTCTCATCTGATTATACTTAGAAACTTTCCTCCTTGAAAATGGAATTTAAAATGCTGCAAATGTACCCCTGTCTTATAAAGAGTAGTAATAGGGCTGTTATTCAAGGATGTTGTACACAATTGTACAAGTGAATATAAGAAGTATCGACTAGGTAGTGGTTGATGTACTCTTTTATGAAATGATGTAGAAGCAGAAAAAGCCCTGTCTGTTTTTTCCCTTCTGTCATTTATCCAATACAACCAATTTAAGACATTTTGATTTCCAAGGGAGCATACAGATGCTACTTTTATTGGCCCCAACTACTTTCTGCCTTGTGTTTTATTATGTAATAGCGTTATGTAGAGAAGTTAACTTTTATTTACATGTTAGTACTCATTGGGCCAATTATGAGAAGACTCTGAGAAAGGGCTGCTAATAGTTATCATGTTCTTAACAAATATTTAACTGTATCCCTTTTAGATGCTGAGGGCAATGTGAAGACTAGTGAATAGTAGTCTACCTACCTTCAAGGAGCTTATAGTCTAGAAAGGAAGAAAAAATTGTTTCTGAATAATTGTAACTTTATTTACAGAATTTCTTTTTTCTTGTGGTTGTGAAAAACTAGATCATAATTATGGTGATCTGGGCAAGGAAGGTGATTGTCTGACTTCAGCCATTCCTTTAGATACTTAGTGATTCATTCAATTAATAATTTGAAAAAGGGAAGTGGTTTCCATTTCTGAATAGGAATGTAACTGTGTGAGTTGTAGAAAGTTCTAGATAAGGAACAGGGTGTTTGGTGATTAATCCTCAGGAATATTGGTTCCAGGCTTATATTTAACCCACCTTAAACTGTATTTCTCTTGGTTACTGTAAATACTTTCTGAATTATGAGGATTTTTTATTTAATTTAGTTGAGCCAGAATCTAAATTATTGCATTTCTTAAGGTTAATAATATATTATATATCTTATGATATATCATAGTTGCTACACGCACACACACACACACACACACACACACACACACACATATATATACCAAATATGTCAGTTTATACATCACTTACATCGCTGACTAACAGAGACTATAATTTAGAGTTTTGCTTCATTTTGTTAATTGTTCTTATTGTTCAAGGTAGTAGTGCCTGTATTCGAAACTCTTTGTGTTTGAAGAAGTACTTTTGTATCTGAAGAAATACGTTTACCTAATTTGGCTGTTTCCCCAGTCAACTTCACTTTTTTGTTCCCTTGTTTTTGTTTTGATTCTGTATTCTTGTTTTTGTTTTGATTCTGTATTCCTACTTAAATATATATGTTTCTAAATAGAATCCAAATATAGATGCGATTGAATGTCTTTGGCATTTGTGATGGTCAGTCTTTACAATTAAATCTTGGAATCATTTCTCATTCTGATATCTCTTTTATAATTCAAGCTGAGATTCTTAATTAAATAACTGTCCAGGTGTTACCTTGTTCTGCCCTTATTAAAAATTTCAGTGAATTTCCTACTGCTAAGGTCAAGATTCTTAGCCTGTGCCTTCTTACATTTTTCTCTCAGTCCCTAAGAACTCAGTGGGTGTTAAATAACACGATCATTTAGTTCTCTCTGTTACTCCTATTTGTAAAGCAAGAATAGAAGTTGTCCAGATGTTCCTATATCAGTTAATTATTATTAATGTTTTTACAACCTGTTACTTCTTATTTATTTCTAATTTATTTCATTTCAAAGTTGTATTGTCTATCTTAATTGATGTTTTTCTCTGGGGCTGAAGAATTTAGATGAATGGCAACAAATTTACAATACTTTTAGGAAATGTTATTAGTATTTATTATGTATGATTTTATAGTTATAACTTGACTATTAAATTGATGGCTTTTTATGAAATTATGGAACATGATTTTAAGATATTCATATGAATGTTCAATTTGAGAAGAAATGAATAATTTTAAGCTTTCTTATAGAAGTTTAATTGGTTTTAACTATTGTGGATCTTTTCATTGTTTAAATTTTCAAAATTTATACTGATCAGCACTTAGACTGAACAGTATAAGTATAAAATTACAGAGATATTCATTGTCAGACTTACATTCATTTTAAGAAATAGAACTCTTTAAAACAAAAATTCATATTTTAGGAAATTAATGGAAGAAGACCCATATTTACAATTCATTCTATCCTAAGCTGCTGCTTCATGACTTATCTTGTCATATTTATCTATCAATATGAGACAATTAAAAGAATTTTTCAAATCGTGAACAACACTCCTTACACAGAATTTATTTATCTTTCACACTTACAAAGCAGGTTTTTGTATTGAAATTTTAGTTATTTTATTGAAACCCATATGGGCTAATTGTATTTTCAAATATAGTTTATGACGAGTCACAGACATGATCAAATATAAGAGAAATATCATGGGGTACTTGAAGTCTTTATTTTCAACAAAATATAAAGTTTAAGACATGCTTCAAACATTTTTTTTAATCACAAAAACCAAACAGTCTCCCACCTGAAAACCAAACAGGAGGAAAAAAAACCCCAAAATGATTAAAAATAAACCTTGTCTTTTCTTCTAAAAGCAAATACAATTTGAGCATGTTATACATTTTCTTTTCCTTTTAAAATGCGGAGTCCTAGAGACATTTTATAGTTAAATGGATGCACATTGAGGCCATGCTCTTTAAGTGAAATAAATAGGACACACTTGAGTAAATACTGAATTGTTTCTCTGGTGTGAAAAACTAAAAGTGTAAATAAGGTCTGTGTAAATAAGTGCAAATAAATAATGATATAATTGATAATGTGAAATAGGAAGAAAATGGCTAAAGGGGAAGTGGGAAGGGGAGGGGAAAGGAAATAAAGGAAAAGAAAAAAATGTGAAAAAATGAAAAAATGGAGACAAAGTTTTTGTAAATAGGGAAGGGTGAAGGGAGTGAAGGGAGGGCAGGGGTGTGGGGAAAAAATAAAAACCAAGACATATTGTGTAAAGGTACAAGGTCCCAATGATTAATGTAACTGTATTGTTTGCTTTACATATACCAATAAACTTAATGGGAAAAAAAATCTGCAGTTCTAGAATCTATCAGCTAACAGGGTCAGCAAGAATAAGCCGTGGTAAGTGTGATGGGTTATTGGAAGAGTATCAGTTAGCTACATTCAAGACTATTCTTTTAGCTTAGAATGCTGACTTCTAAATTAAAAATTGTGGCTTGCAATTTCCAAACTTTAACAGAAGGAAAGGGCAGAGTGTCTAACCTCTTGTAATGACTGCACGTAAACACATCCAGATCTTTTATAAAGGAGAAAAATGAAAATCTGATTGGTTTACACAAATTGTAAAACTGGATCTTTCACTATAATTAGGAAAAAGCATGATTAAGATTATATGATAAAAGTTCTCACGCTTATTTTATTTTGTAGTCTTTCAAAACATACATGTGTAGTCAAGAACAATTTCATTTATAGTTTTCTTGCTTGAATATAATTTTAAACATAATTTTGCTTTGATAAATTCTGACTGAACTTTAAAAGAGATACAGAACGTGTAAGTGATGTTGAAAAGTGTAATGAACAATTTTGTGAACTGTTTTTATATTTTTGATGAGCCAATTTTTACCATTTAAAAATCAGGATCATAATTTTAAATGATTATTAAAATATTTTAATATTAGCAAATCTTTTAGGAGGCTGTTTGCCTAGTGAATTCAAATCCCTATTTGTGCTTTGGAGAAAATGGTGATTCTTCTAATTTGTTACACATTAAGTAATTCTCCCGATGTGGAGCCCAGAAAAAATTGCACATTTTTAAGATTTTCAGGACAGAAATAGCCAAATTTTATCAAGTCTCTGCAAAGCAAAACTAAGAGGTCATGGGATATGGATCCTTGGCATTGGCTGTAATTACATAGAACAGATAGGTGTTTCGATAATTTCTTCCTCCCAATCCCAGCCATTGCACTGTTGTATTTTAGTTATATTTTAATACATTTTATTTACATGTTAATTGATAAATAAAATTAACTTATAAACCATGAATTATAAATAGATCAAAGTCTATTTATAGTGTTTTACCCAGCTATTAAATGAGACTATTTTAAGAAAAACAAAATATTTTATCATGATTTGTTGGTCCATCCAAATATTTATTTATCTAACCTCATATGGCCATACCATGGTTTTAAATTTAGAGGACATATTCTTCATGGTCACAGTGTATCACATTCTTTGGTTTCTACAGCGTGTGACTAGAATATATTTAATGATGTCATTTTACAGCTAGAATTTAGTCTGTGAAAGAATTCACGTCATTAAAATAGTTGTGAGAATGGTACTATCCAATTATTTAAATGTCTCTCAGATCTCTAATTTAGAGTTACTCAAGTTGCTTGTGTATTGTGCCAATCAGGCAATATTCTCTCCCCACACAACGGAAGGAGCAACAGTCTCTTAAGAATGGACAGGTTGATTGGGATTTCATGTGAACATTTTGCATTCTTGCCTGGGGCCATTGATTTTGTCATTTCACATACATACGTATTTTTGACTCTAATTATGAGAGTTGAAATTGTTACACTGTATTTTTTTATGATTCATACGCAACATTTATTGTCCTCCTCTCATCATTTCTTGCCGCATGACAAATTCAATCTATACCGATGCCCGAACTGAATTCTACTGCTGTTTCTTGCAGATATTCTTTGTCTTACCAAAAACTTTCTTGTAAATGCTTTATTACATGCTGCATGTTTACTTTTCTGTTTCATTAAAGCTTCATTCTATTCTTAGGAATATATGGGTATTTTTCATGCATAGTGTTTTCTAGGTTGATTATAATATATTACTGTGTGCTGTGGGCACATAGTGTGGGTCTCTGTGTTTGCCATGTGGTAGAACGTGATTAAATGTATTTTCCTTTCTTCCTGTGAGGAAACCACAGATATTTAATATTATAAGCAAGAAAGCAATTGTCTTTAAACAATTAAACAGAATAATTTGAGATGTGCTCTCATCTTTTAAGGAGATAAACCTTGCCTTTTGTTTCCTTCAGTGTGATTAACTACAGGCCTTTCAGGTATCTACTCAGCAGAATAAAGGACTACCTTTTTATGTGAAGTACTTGTCTGAAGATCAGAAATAATTACTTTGTACATTAGCCTTCATGGCCTGCTTGACCTGGTTAATTAATTTTTTGCTAGCATAATAATAATAGATATATATTTGAAGATATGCTTCATCGTTAAGTATCTAATTGACCTCTAATTTTAAGAGCTGGACCTTCCATTTATTGTCTGGAGCAGACAACGGAAAAACTGAAGACAGTTGGCATCTGACTTCCAGTCTTTCCTAGTCCTTCTGTCTTAGGTTGCATCCCTTTGCTAATTGTATTTAGCACTGATAAACAAAAGGCAATGGCAATGATCCTGTTGTGGCTCTAGTAATAGTCGTTTTTGTGTGTGTTATTGATCCGATAATGGATCTCCTTCCAAAAGCCTCTGAAAGGGAACAAATAAACCTATTGAAAGTAATTTGATACTTCTATTGGCACTGTACATGTATCTGATACTCTTACAATGAAACGAGTGTTATAAACAAAGCTTAGAAGTCTAGGATTAGCCCCTAGCTTCAGCAAGCCCTTAAAATATTTTGTAATTCTATCTTCAATCATGAATTAGCTAGGAAAAACAGACCCCCTCTCCTCTCTTTATTTCTCGGCTGTGCGCTGTTTTTAATTGCCCACAGGCAAGCTGTTGTGATCTTCTTTGGAAGTTTAAAATGAAGATAAAAATGCAAATCTAATTATTTCTTTTATGTAATCTAATTAACTTTTTAAGTAATGATAGATGTTCTATAGCCTGCTTCAAACATTTTAATAGTAAAATTTCTGGATTATAAAGAATAGGTAAAGCTGCTATAATTTATGAGTAGCATTGGCTGTAACAGCTAAAATTACAAATTCTTGTTATGGAATAAAACTCCGCATTAATCATGCTACATTGTTTAAGTTGCAAGAGATCTATAAATAAGAAAAGACCTGCCCAGATCCTATGAGCTGCTATATGGAAATCAATCAGCTAGCTACCTGTTTTCCAAAAGTGGCCTTATGGCCAAAGGTCTTATTCAGCAGAGCAAAACCTGAAGGTGAACTTCAGTGCTTTCCATGCACTCATCTTCAGCTTTTCAACTGTATGCCTGACTCTCCATTCTTTATTCTATCTTGTACTCATCTCTCAGATTCCACTCCCAGCTCTCTTCCAAAGTATGACACTAAAAATCCGGTAAACCAGCCTCTGCTGCCTTCTGGAATCAAAGTGGGAGAGCGCTTTGCCTCTTCAGAGGGGCAGATGGTCTGGATGGTGCTAGCATGTGACATCATATAACCTTGACTCAATCTTTCAGGGACACTGTGTCTCTTTTCTACTTGTTTCTTGATCATTTTTACTGCAATGAAGGTTCAGTTTAGTAATAGTCTTTAATATCTTTCGAGGATGTGCACATCTTTGCTTGTGTGTGTGTGTGTGTGTGTGTGTGTTTGTGTGTGTGTGTGTGTGTAGAGTCAGGTTTATCAGGCACTTGGAAATGGTTGATAGAGAACTGGGCAGAGCTGCCTGGAGATTGTATGAAAGGGAGCATGGCATTTTATTGTAGAAAAACAGGGTCAAATTCTCACCTTTTACATTAAAATGGTCTTTGCTTTTGGATCGATAGTGCTTGTGAAATTAGAAGGATAGTAAATGAACCTTTCCAATTTATTTTATAGCTTTTTAAACAGATGAAATTATGTGATGTAGCAGCACAAAATGCAAAAAAGTCCTTCTTGTTTAAAATAAAGTTGTTCATATAAATCTTATGTATACCATCTCCTGTACGTCAAGCATTTGCCTAGCTTTTTTGAATTATGTCTATACTTAGAATTTAAGAAGTTAAACAGCATGCATACCAGACTTGAGAGATGTGAAATAAAAATTGATATACTGTGTGACACTTGATATAGCACAGGGAAATATCCTTTAAATGCTGAGGGATGTACTGACATAACCATTTTTAATTCACATATAGTAACTCCTACTCAAGTTATTAATGTTACAGCCAGATATTTTTACTTGTTCAAAATAAAAGAAAATAAATGATGCAAAAGGTGTAATGTCTCCTGTGAGACAGTGAATTAATTTTATCCACCACACAGTCCATTAAGAAAATTTAAAGTTCTAATATTTATAGGGAAAGTTAAGAAATTCACAGATCAGAATACAAGATAGAGTCTATCCTCAGATTGCAGTTTTCACTTTTGTTATATATACATTTGATTGGAAGAATTTTCTCTTAAAATATTTGGAGATGAATTTTCTGTAGTGGCTGAGGTTAGTGTAGATGAAAGGGATTCTCAGTTGGGTAGGTTGGCTGCTGCTCAAACATGTTCACAAGGTGGACGACCTGATCCAAAAACCCCAACAGGCTAAGCCTACTTTGTACTACACTACAATTTCCACTGTCTCCACTTTATATATTCTTTAGCTGTATTATCCTTAGCAAATTTCAATTGAATGGCTAATAAGTAGTATCCCTTTCAAGAAGTTGAGACGACAGCAGGATGCAGTTTCCCAAGTAGAAAAACATTTTTGTGTACTGTTATTAAAAAAAAAATTGTACATAAAAACTAGGTGGATATTTCTCAAGCTGGATGTGACAGAATGTGCAGAGAATTAGTGTTAATATGTAGACAATTAGTGCACTGTAGGATTCATCTAATTGAATGGAGCCTGAGGATGTAGAAACCTGAAACCTCCAGGAGAAGAAGGACCTCTAGCCTATTGATCCAGGTATTCATTTGTTCCAGAGTTTCCCATTCCATTCTGTGACCTCCTTCAATTTGACTTGTCTGGGGGAAGAAGATGAAGAGAAAGAAAGTACATGTAAACAAAAGGCTATCATCTTATTTAATGACGAGTAATGGAGGTTTGAGAGAAGAAAAAAATTCAAGCTTTTTTCTTTACATGGCTCTGTGTAATTTTTTGAAAGGCTTTGCGTGTACTCAGGTTTTTACATCTTTTTCTTCTGAAGGCAGGATGGGGTGGGGACATGATTAGGTGACCTGGTATTATTTGTGTATGGAAAAGACATTTGGTAAGCCAGAAATGAGCCAGCACAATTATTAGGTCCTAGCCAGGGGCTAGTCTTAGAATATCAGAGAGATCAGGAAACAAACAGACACAAATGATGGAACATGGTTCCAGAAACCCAACTCATTACCGGACTATCTATAATGCAAGGCTAGAAACTAGGGCTTTTGAAATTGGCATATATGCAACAGCTGTTCTTATGGTAAGGTTTTCTGATTTAATTCTAATGAGGATTGTCAGATCCACTGGTTTCTGAGAGGACTCATTCATGGACTCTATATAGGGTGGATGTGTATCCTGAGAACTTCTAAACTCCTAGGGATCCTTTGTGGGAGAGAGTTCAGATTACAACGGTCAATAGAAAAGGTAATCTGAGCTCTATGTTTAGAACCTTGGCTTCTATATTGATACAGTAACTTTCCTTCTTAGTAACACTGAGTCCTGACTGTAGAGACTCTCATTTGCATTATACTGTATATATCAAATGGCTGTGAATCTAATTTTAAGGCAAATGCCTTTAATTAGTAGAATTATAGTTAAACTATTTTTTCTTGTTTAGTTTTTTAAACTTTCTAACATATACTCATATAAGAAAAGAGTTGGTTCTTAAAATTTAGAAATACATTGAAAGAATTCTGTTTTTTAATATTAATAAAATCATTAAATTTATATATTCATGTGATGAGCTACCATAGACTGATAAAATAATACACATAATTTTTTATAATTTGAGATAATTTTGTAATATAACATTAAGAGGAAAAATCCTAGAATACAATAGTTTAATTGCAGTAAGGTCTTAATTACATGAAAATATGCATTGAGAAAAAAAATCTCAATGCTTTTATAAATAACATTATTATTTCACTTAATAAAAGGAATGGGCATCTATCTCTTTACTTATGATCACCCTTGAATAGAGTATCATCACCAGATTTTAGGATTGACTGTCATACATAATTTCTTGCCATTTAAATTCAGCTTGTAGTTTAAAAAAATGTCTCCAAATAGCTGAAAAAATATGCAAGTGTAGATCTTTCCGGTGCTTTCAATCTGTCTCATTGATATCTATACCAGTTTCTAACTCTTACTCCTTCTCCCTACCATTTCTCTCAACAAACTGAATTAATTTCATAGACTTACATGTTCTTAGTTCAAGGAGGCCACAATTTCAACTCCATGAAAAACAGGGGGCATGGAGAAGATTACTGATCTGCACTCAACAGGACTATGTTTTTCTCCCTTCTATGGAAGGTACGTGGCCCCAGTTTGAGGACAAAAAGGCATCACAGCAGATCAATGACAGAAAGAAGCCTGGGTTTGGACCCGGGATGTCTATACCTACTCTGTTCTAGTACTGATTGCCTGACCTCTAGGATTCTAAATATTATTGCATTGACCTCTGATTCTGGATGATAGGAATGGGTTCAGGTCTTCAGAAAAATAAGAGAGCAGTTTTTTTTGTTTTGTTTTGTTTTGTTTTTACTGGGGATGGAACTCAGAGCCTTTGCACTGAGCTACATCTCCAGCCATAACTATAGGATGTTCTGGGATTATAGATACATACCACCATGTCCTACTGCAGTAAGTATTCATGTTGATAAACTTGATGGACAATGTCAAGTTTGGTACAGGACAAGCCATGTCCACTTAGGAGCACTGTTTTCATTTTAAAGCATCAAAAGGTTTGAGATCACAAGGTTTAATTTATGGTTCCTTTGTGAAATATTGTGATGGTTTGTAGTTCTTGCCACATAAAATGATGGCTATGATGGAATTTTAGAAAAATACATTTAGAGAGACAGCCTATAAATGCTTGCTTTCAGGATATAGAAAACACTTTTTTTGTAGCCAATGACGAGCTTTTAGATTGAGGGCTATATAATGGAAAGGGTGACACAAATTTAATTTTAGCCTTGCAAGTAAAATATTATAATTTTTGGGAAAAATCCACATAGTTTTTCTAAGTATTAATTGCAGGAAATTACAGCATGTCCTATTGAAGTATTAAGTCAGAGGCATGCATATATAT